>NC_044562.1:12994909-13303346 GCF_007565055.1 Rhinopithecus roxellana | reverse complement strand
AACTGATTTTTCAGGTTAATTTTGGAATGCTCTTGACTGAGAGAAAAGGTCCAATCAGTTGGTTGTCAGGCTTACAATTTTGTTTGGTATACACTACCATGCTTCTCAAGTTTTAGGTTAGTGGGCCACATTTTCTGGAAGCAGAAATTTGGGGAAAATATTTTCAATTTCACTTTATATATGAGAAAATTTAGGTTCAGAGAATTTAAATAATTTACCCTGTATTATCCAGCCAATAAACAGCAGAGAGAGAAAAATCTTTGTTATGCCTGACTATAATTCCCATGGTCTTTCCCTGGAATTTATGTCATATGATAAGTAATATACAGACATCATTTTTAAGAATATCATTTGTTCAGTCAATAAGAAGAAAACCGTTTTGTTTTTACCAACTCTGGAGCTGGAGGATCATTTCAAATTTGCCCAACAAAATCAAACACACAGGAGATATTTTGAGACCCGAAGGCTCCTTTTCACTTGCTGGAGATGAGAAAAGGCTGTGGAATAAGTGCAAGGATAATTTTCAATTCCATTTACAAAGACGATTTCTGCAGAAATTGCATACATAAACCCCATAAATGGACAGTGAGCATTTACAGTTTAGGACCTCTCCAGTGATATGCACAGAGCAAATGGAAATCACTCTGCTCTCCACCGCTAACAGAACATTAGCTCTCCTTTCAGGTAAGTGCTTTCCAATGCAATCCTCGGAACAGCAGCTCTTCAAACAAGGCAAAACATTTAATTTTTAATCACCACATAGTTGCTTGTTATGAGAGTAGACACACAAGTGCCAAGTACTAAAACATAAGTTAGTCAAATAGAAAATAGCACCTGGGTTTTCATTTCCCTGAATTGTTCATGGCAAAGTTGAAAAAATGGCCTGGAGTGTTTGTTAAATTTTGTGGAGTTTTGCATTTTCTTTCTGTGTGTTTTAAGTTTTGGAGGAAATGTGTATTTGAAGACAAGAGGGATTATTTTGAATAATATTTTGAATCTTGTAATTTATAAGATATTGGGCCTTCTCTTCAGGAGGCAGTGTAATAGGTGTTTGGACGCAGAGACTCTTCACTGGTCTGTAGAGCAATCTGGCAGTCAGCAAAGCCCCAAACCCAAAGCTCCATTCCTTCCCCGTCCTGGATAATCTTTTCTGCGTGACCAACACACCACAACTTTAGCCAAGTTATGCCACCAATCAGATAAAACAGTATCTACCTGTTCTAAAGAAGAAATTGCAGCTGAACACGGGAGCCAAAGTGGAGACCACTAATCTATTTACTTTCTTATTCAGATGAAAATTCCACTGTAAAAGACAGAGAAGGAAAACACCACATATTGCATCCTGTGTGCTAAATATTTTGCCTATCATTTATGTTTGTAACTCAACCAGGTTGGTGCAAGTCTACGATGCTATTAGCAGAAACTAGCTTTCTCCTCAAAGTGTCCCTATTTTTTTTCTGAAATTCTGGAGGGAATAATCTAATAGTGCTCCGGAAGTAGAGTACCTAGTGCTTTCACCCCAGCTCCTCAGCCCTGCTGCCATGACACTGGCCCTCCAGAAAGTGACAATGCTCTGCTGAGAAGAATTATCCTCTATTTGGAAACAGTTGGTTGCTACCATTCTTATATTGGGAAGGGATGTCACATTCTCCATGTCCCTCTTTACCCTAAATATAAATATGGCTTTTACCTATGAAACCACTTGATCATGGTGGTTTGTCTTTTTGATATGTTGTTGGATTTGGTAAGCTAGTATTAGGTTAAGGATTTCAGCATCTATGTTCATCAAGGATATTGGTCTGTAGTTTTCCTTTTCAGTTATGTCCTTTCCTGGTTTTGGCATTAGGGTAATGTTGGCTTCATAGAATGAGTCAGGGAGGGTTCCTCCTTTCTCTATCTTGTGGAATAGTTTCAAAAGGATGGTACCGATTTTTATTTGAATGTCTGCTAGAATTCTGCTGTGAATCCATCTGGTCCTGGACTTTTTTGGTTGGTAATTTTTTATTTACCATAATTTTTTAATTACCATTTTAATCTCAATGCTTGTTATTGGTCTGTTCAGGATATCTAATTGTTCCTGATTTAAGCTAGGAGGTTTGTGTCTTTCCAGGAATTTATTCATCGCTTTGGGGTCTTCTAGTTTATGTTCATAGTATTTCAGGGGTGTCACTCCCTTGTAATATCTCTCATTTTGTTTCTTAATGAGGTTATTTGAGTTGTCTCTCTTTTCTTGGTTAATCTTGGTAATGTCCTTCCTATTTTATTCATCTTTTAAAAGAACCAGCTTTGTGTGTGTGTGTGTGTGTGTGTGTGTGTGTGTGTGTGTGTGTGTGTGTGTGTGTTGGTTCTCTGTTTCAATTTCATTTAGTTCTGTTCTGATCTATTTCCTTTCTTCTGCTGAGTTTTGATTTGGTTTGTTCTCATTTCTCTAATTCCTTGAGGTGTGACATTGGAATGTCAGTTTGTGTTCTTTCAGTCTTTTTGATGTAGGCGTTTAGGGCTATGAACTGTCCTCATAGCACCACCTTTGCAGTATCCCGGAGATTTTGATTGGTTGCTTCACTCTTGTTGTTCAGTTTGAAGAATTTTTTAATTTTCATCTTGATTTTGTTTTTGACCTAACGTTCTTTCAGTAGCAGGTTATTTATTTAAACATATTTGCATGGTTTTAAAGGTTCCTTTTAGAGTTGGTTTTCAGTTTTATTCCACTGTGGTCTGAAAGAGTGCTTAATATAATTTCACTTTTCTTAAATTCACTGAGGCTTGTTTTATGGCCTATCAATGGTCTGTCTTAAAGAAAGTTCCATGTGCTGTTGAATAGAATGTGTATTCTGCCGTTGTTGGACGGCATATTCTGTATCTAGCTGTTAAGTCCATTTGTCCCAAGGAATAGTTTAAATCCATTGTTTCTTTGTTAACTTTCTGTCTTGATGACCTGTCTAGTGCTGTCAGAGGAGTAGTGAAGTACCCCACTGTTATTGTGTTGCTGTCTATCTCATTTCTTGTCTATTAGTAATTGTTTTATAAATTTGGGAGCTCCAGAGTTAGGTGCATATATGTTTAGGATTGTGATATTTTCCTGTTGGACAAGGCCTTTTACCACTGTATAATGTCCCTCTTTGTCTCTTTAACTGTTGTTGCTTTAAAGTTTGTTTTGTCTGATATAAGAATAGTTACCCCTGATTGCTTTTGGTGTCCATTTGCACATAAAGCCTTTAGATAATCTGATGACAATGTACCTAGGCAATAATATTTTTGCAATGAATTTCCAACATGTTCTTTGTGCTTCTTGTGTTTGTTTGTCTAGGTCTCTAGCAAGGCTGGGGAAGTTTTCCTCGATTGTTCCCCCAAATATGTTTTCCAAGCTTTAGGAATTCTTTTCTTCCTCAGGAATATCAATTATTCTTAAGATTGGTCATTTAACATAATCCTAGACTTCTTGGAAGCTTTGTTCATGTTTTCTTAATCTTTGTTGGATTGGGTTAATTTGAAGATCTTGTCTTTAAGCTTTGAATTTATTTCTTCTACTTGTTGAATTCTATTGCTGAGACTTTCCAGAGCATTTTGCAATTCTGTAAGTCTACTGTTTCCTGAAGTTTTGATTGTTTTTTCTTTATGTTATTTATTTCCTTGAATATTTCTCCCTTCGCTTCTTCTATTGGTTTTCCGATTTCCTTGCATTGGGCTTAGCCTTTCTCTGGTGCCTCCCTGATTAGCTCAATGACTATCCTCCCGAATTCTTTTTCGGGTAAATCAGGGATTTCTTCTTGGTTTGGATCCATTGCTGGTGAACTCATATAATTTTGAAGGGTGTTAAAGGGCCTTGTTTTGTCATATTTCCAGAGTTCATTTTCGGGTTCCTTCTCATTTGGGTAGTCTCTGTCAGAGGGAAGGTCTAGGGCTGGAGGCTGTTTGTCCCACAGGGTATTCCCTTGATGTTGTACTCTCCTCATTTTCCTATTAGTGTCTCTTCCTGTGAGTTGAGCTCCAGTGATCGTTATCTGTCTTTTGGGTCTAGCCACTCAGCAAGTCTGCCCGGCTCCGAACTGGAACTGGGGGTTGTCTGCACAGAGCCCTGTAATGTGAACCATCTATGGATCTCTTAGCCACAGTTACCAGCACCTGTTCCACTGGAGGTGCCAGGGGGGTGAAATGGACTCTGTGAGGGTTCTCAGCTTTGGTGATTTAATGCTCTATTTTTGTGCTGGTTGGCCTCCTACCAGGAGGTAGTGCTTTCCAGGGAGCATCAGTTGTGGTAGTATGGAGAGGAAGCAACAATAGGCAAGGCCCTAGAACTCCCAAGACTATGCCCTTTGTCCGCCTCTACCAGGGTGACTGGGGAAGGACCATCAGGTGGGGGTGAGGCTAGGCGTGCCTGTGCTCACTCTCCTTGGGCAGGTCTTGCTGTGGCTGCTGTGGAGGATGGGGGTGAAATTCCCAGGCTATTAGAGTCATGTACCTGGGAGGATTATGGCTGCCTCTGCTGAGTCATGCAGGTTGTCAGGGAAGTGGGGGAAAGCCAGCAGTCACGGGTCTCACCCAGGTCCCACGCAACCTGAAAGGGCAATCTTATTCCCACCATACACCCGAACAGCCCCAAGTCTGTTTCCAGGCAGCTGGAGAGCAGGGCTTGAGAACTTGCCACAGGCCACCCACCTCCCAGCTGTGAAAGGAAAGTCTTGGTTCTTCCCCTGCCTATAGAGTGTGCACACCAGATTTACACCCTCCCTGGAGTTCTGGCCAAGAGGAAGAGGTCTCTTGCCTGACTACAACTGTTTCAACGTTCAGCTAGAGACTTCCTTCTTCCTGTGGCATTTTCCCCTGCTCCTTTGGCCACCCTCCCAAAAGATCCCTGTGGTGCCAGACGGGAATGGACTGCCTGGGAACCTAGTGAGCTCCCAGGGCCTTTCCTGCTGCTTCTTTTCCCCCCCATATTTCACTGAACTCTCCAGATTGACTCAACTCCGGGTAAGGTCAACAACTTCTCCAGCACGCAAACCTTCAGTTTCCCCAGTGGGAGGGGGTGTATTCGGGAGAGGATGATGTCATTTCCCCACTTCTGCAGTCAGGACACTCACAGTATTTGGGATGTCTCCTGGGTGCTGCAAGAGCAGTCTGCTTCCTTCAGAGGGTCTGTGGGTCCTCTCTGGATTTCCAGTTCATTCTTGCAATCAATCTGGAGGTAAAATTCATGATGTGGGCCTCCGCCCATTGCTCTGTCCATCCGAATTGGAGCTACAATCTATCCTGCCTCCCATCTGTCATGATCTCTTGTTATTTTTGAATGTTGTAAATACATTATTTTGTTTGGGTAATGACTAGCATCTATTGGTAGTAGCTTCTTAGATAATCTGGCTTTAGTCTCCTTCTCCTACTTCATTTTACACTACTCATCTTTCACTCATTTTAATTCTGTCTTCATCAGCCTCTTTGGTATCGGCCATGATCTCTTGTTATTTTTTTGAATGCTGAAAATACCTTTACTTTGCTTGGGCAATGACTAGTATCTATTGGTAGCAGGTTCTTACATAATCTGGCTTTAGTCTCCTTCTCCTACCTCATTTTACACTACTCATCTTTCACTCATTTTAATTATATCTGCATCCGCCTCCTTGTTATCCTTATGAAGTTTGAGCTTATTACAGCTTTGGGCTTTTACAGAGGTACTAGAAGCAATTTCTGGTTTGCTCCTTCACTTCTTTAAGGTTTAGGCTCTGATATTACTTCCTCAGAGAGGCCTTCTACCAATAGCTCATCTAAAATACTTCCCACAATATTATCATTTTCTGTACCCAGGTTTCCCTTCATAGCACTTATCATTGAGTGTATATATATATATATATGTATACACACACACACACACATATATAATTTAGATAAATTTGTGAGTAACTTTAAAACATATACTCTTTTAGACTCTATATTCCTATACTCCTCTTATTCACTAAAGGCTAAACTCTCTGAATTTCTTGAATGTTATCACCTTATTCAGCACCGTGCCTTTCATGAATAGAATCATGCTCAGCAAATATAATGTGGGCAACAAACATTTGGTGAATGATAGGGTAAAAGAAAGTCCTCCAAAATCTTTCTTGTATAGTTCACCCATAGTTTCAATTTGGGGAAATTTCAGAAGCAGTGCTGATTTCTACTCTTATGGGAACCCACCTTTGACTCAGAAGATGTGCTAGCAAAATTCTAAGAAAGATCCCACAATTCCCAGCACCTGCTCTACACACACCTTCCCCCAGTTCTTCAGTCAAACACTAATCTAGGTGTTATTGTGAAGGGAATTGGAAGATATAATTAGACCACAAATGAGTTATTCTTTTTTAAAAACTTTTATTTTAGGTTCAGGGGTACATGTGAAGGTTTGTTATGGAGGTAAACTCATGTTACAGGAGTTTGTTTTACAGATTATTTAATCATCCAGGTATTAAGCCCAGTACCCAGTACTTATCTTTGCTGCTCCTCTCCATGCTCCTAGCCTCCACCCTCAAGTAGACCCTAGTGTCTGTTGTTTCATTTTTGGATTCATAGGATCTTATAATTTAGCTCCCACTTATAAGTGATAACATGGTATTTGGTTTTCTGTTCTTGCATTAGATTGCTAAGAATAGGTCTTCAGCTCCATCCATGTTCCTGCAAAAGACATGATCTTGTTTTTTATGGCTGCCTACTTATTCTATAGTGTATATGTACCACATTTTCTTTATCCAATCTGTCATTGATGGGCATAGGTTGATTTCATATCTTTGCTATCCTGAATAGTGCTGCAACGAACATTTGCATGCATATGTCTTTACAATAGAATAATTTATATTCTTCTGAGTATATATCCAGTGATGGGATTGCTGGGTCAAATGGTAGTTCTGTTTCTTAGCCTTTAGGAATCCATACTGCTTTCCACAATCATTGAACTAATTTCCACTTCCATCAACATTGTAAAATACATAATCTTATTGTTTTATATGTCTGCATAGTGTGCCATCATGCATATGTATCACATTTTTAAAATTCAGTCCACCATTGATGGGCATTTAGGTTGATTCCATGTTCTTGCTATTGTGAGTAGTACTGCAATAAACATATGTGTGCATGTGTTTTTATGATAGAAAAATGTATGTGCCTTTGGGTATGTACCCAGTAATAGGATTGCTGGGTTGAAAAGTATTTCTCTTTTTAGGTATTTGAGGAATTATCACACTGTTTTCCACAATGGTTGAACTAATTTATACTTCCGCCAACAGTGTAAAAGTGTTCCTGTTTCTCTGCAAGCTCGCATCTGTTGTTTTTGACTTTTTAATAATCACCATTCTGAATAGTGTGAGATCTCATTGTGGTTTTGATTTGCATTTCTCTAACAATCAGTAATTTTGTTCATATGTTTGCTGGCTGCATGTATGTCGTCTTTTGAAGTGTCTGTTCATGTCCTTTGCCCACTTTTTAATGTTTTTTTCTTTCATAAATATGTTTATGTACGTTATGGATGCTGGATATTAGACCTTTGTCAGATGCATAGTTTGCAAATATTTTCTCCCATTCTGTAAATTATCTGTTTATATTGTTGATAGTTTCTTTTGCTGTGCAGAAGTTCTTAAACTTAATTCGATCCCACTTGTCAATTTTTGCTTTTGTTGCAATTGCTTTTGGTGTCCTTGACATGAAATCTTTGCCCATTTCTATGTCCATGATGGCGTTGGCTAGGTTGTCTTTTAGGATTTTTACAGTTTGGAGTTTTACGTTTAATTCTTTAATCCACCTTGAATCGATTTTTGTATATGGTTTAAGGAAGGGGTTCAGCTTCAATCTTCTCTATATGTCTAGCCAGTTATCCCAGCACCATGTATTAAATAGGGAGTCTTTTCCCCATTCCTTATTTTTGTTAGCTGTGTCAAAGATCAGATCGTCATAGGTGTGTGGCCTTAATTTTGAGGCTCTCTATTCTGTTCCCTTAGTCTATGTGCCTGTTTTTGTAACAGTATCATGCTGTTTTGGTTGCTGTACCCTTATAGCATAGATTGAATTTGGGTAACATTATGCCTCCAGCTTTTTTTTTTTTTTTTGCTCAGGATTGCTTGACTATTTGAGCAGTTTTTAAGATATGTGGATTTCAAAATAGTTTCTTCTAAGTCTGTGAAGAATGTCATTGGTAGTCTGATATGAATACCATTTAATCTGTAAATTGCTTTGGGCAATATGGGCATTTCAATGATATTATTACTTCCTATCCATGAGCATGGGATGTGTTTTTATTTGTTTGTGTCTTCCAATTTTTTGGGGCAGTGTTTTATAATTTTTATTGTAGAGATCTTTTATCTTCTTGATTACCTGTATTCCTAGGTATTTTATTCTTTCTGTGGCATTTGTGAATGATATTGCCTTTCTAATTTGGTTCTTGGCTTGGCTGTTGTTGGTGTATAGGAATGCTAGTGATTTTTTGTCCATTGATTTTGCATCTTGAAAGTTTGCTGAGATTGTTTATCAGCTGAAGGAGATTTTGGGCCAAGACTATGTGGTTTTCTAGATATAGAATTATGTCATCTGCAGCCAGATAGTTTGACTTCCTCTCTTCCTATTTGAATGTTCTTTATTTCTTTCTCTTGCCTGATTGCTCTGACTAGAATTTCCAGTAATATGTTGAATAGGAATAGTGAGAGAAGACATGCTTTTCTTGTGCTGCTTTTCAATGGAATGCTTCCAGGATTTGCCAATTTATTAGAATGTTGGGTTTGTCATATATGGCTCTTATCATTTTGAGGTATATCATTTTGTAATGGTTAATATTGAATGTCAACTTGATTGGATTGAAGAATGCAAAGTATTGTTCCTGGGTGTGGCTGTGAAGGTGTTGTCAAAGGAGATTAACATTTTGAGTCAGTGGACTGGTAGAGGAAGACCTACCCTCAATCTGGGTGGGTATCATCTAATCAGATGCCAGCATGGCTAGAATTAAAAAGCAGGTGAAAGAACGTGAAAGGACTAGACTTGCTGAGTCTCCTGGCTTTCATCTTGGTCACGTGCTTGATGCTTCCTGCCTTCGAACATCAAACTCCAAGTTCTTCAGCTTTCGGACCTATGAACTTACACCAGTGATTTGCCAGGGACTCTCAGGCCTTAAGCCACAGACTGAAGGCAGCACTGTTGGCTTCCCTACCTTTTACGTTTAGGGACTCAGACTGGCTTCCTTGCTTGCAGTTTGCAGATGGCCTATTGTAGGCCTTCACCTTGTGATAATGTGAGTCAATGCTCTTTAATTAACTCCCCTTCATATATACACCTCTCTTATTAGTTCTTTACCTCTAGAGAACCCTGACTAATGCACCTTCATTTCCTAGTTTATTGAGAGTTTTTAATATGAAAAGGTTTTGAATTTTATCCAAAACATTTTTTGCATCTATTGACATATCATGTGGTTTTTGTCTTTAGTTCTGTTTATATGATGAATCAAATTAATTGATTTTTGTACATTGAACCAACTTTGCATTCTGGGGATGAAGCCTACTTGATCGTAGTGGATTAGCTTTTTGATGTGCTGCTGGATTTGGTTTGCAGGTCTTTTGTTGAGAATTTTTGCATCAATGTTCATTGAACATATTGGCCTGAAGTTTTCTTTTCTGCCAGGTTTTGGTATCAGAATGATGCAGCTTCGTATAATTAGTTGGGGAGGAATCCCTCCTCTTCAAATTTTTAGAATAGTTTCTGTAGAAATGATATAGCTCTTCTTTGTATATCTGGTAGAATTTGCCTATGAATATGGATCCATCAGATACTGGACTTTTTGTTTGTTTGTTTGTTTGGTAAGCTATTTTTACTGATTCAATTTTGGAGTTCATTATTGGTCTGTTCTCTGAATCAATTTCTTCCTGGTTCAGTCTTGTGAGGGTGTATGCCTCCAGAAATTCATCCATATCCTCTAGGTTTTCTACTTTGTGTGCATAGAAGTGCATGTGGTAGTTTCTGATGGTTATTTTTATTTCTGTGAGATCAGTGGTAATATTCCCTTCAGTATTTCTAACTGTGTTTATTTGCATCTTCTCTCTTTTCTTCTTTATTTTGTCTAGCTAGCAGTCTATCTATCTTATTAATTTTTTCCAAAAACTAACTCCTGGATTTGTTGATCTTTTGAGTGGTTTTTCACGTCTTGATTTTCTTCAGTTCAATTCTGATTTTCATTATTTCTTGTCTTCTGCTAGCTTTGGGGTTGATTTGCTCTTGCTTCTGTAATTCTTTCAGTTGTGGTGTTAGGTTGTTAATTTGAGAAATTTCTAACTTTTTGATGTGGGAACTTAGTGCTATAAATTTCCCTCTTAACACCACCTTCACTGTGCCCCCAAAATTCTAGTATGTTGTACCCTTGTTCTATTAGTTTCAAATAATTTCTTGATTTCTGCCTTAATTTCATTATTTACCCAAAGTCATTTAAGAGAATGTTGTTTAATTTGCATGTAATTGCATGATTTTGAGAGATTTCTTAGTCTTGACTTCTATTTTTATTTTGCTGTGGTCCAAGAATGTGTTTGGTATGATTTTGATTGTTTTTCATTTGCAGAGGATTGTTTTGTTTTCATTTTTGTGGTCAATTTTAGAGTATGTGCCATGTGGCAATGAGAAGAACGTATATTCTGTTGTTTGTGGGTGGAGTTCTGTAGATGTCAATCAGGTCCATTTGACCAGTGCTAAGTTTAGGTCCTGAATATCTTGTTAAATTTCTGTGTTGATGATTTAGTACTGTCAGTAGAGTGTTAAAAGTCTACCACTATTATTGTATGGAGGTTTATGTCTCTTTATATGTCTCTAAGAACTTGTTCCATTATGAATTTGGGTGTTCGTGTGTTGGGTGTATGTATATTTAGGATAGTTAGGTCTTCTTCTTGAGTTGAACCCTTTACCATTATGTAATGCTCTTCTCTTTTGTTTGTTTGTTTTTTGTTTGTTTGTTTGTTTGTTTTTTGGTTTGAAATCTGTTCTGTCTGAAATTCGGAGTGTCACTGATGCTTTTTTTCTGTTTTCCAGTTGCTTAGTAGATTTTTCTCCATTCCTTTCTTCTGAGCCGATGGGTGTCATTGCATGTGAGATGGGTCTCTTGAAGGCAGTGTACCATTGGGTCTTGCTTTTTTATACAGCTTGTCACTCTGTGCCTTTTAAGTGAGGGCATTAACTTGTTTAAATTCAAGGTTACTACTGATATGTGTGGGTTTAATTGTGTAATTATGTTGTTGGCTGGTTATTGTATTGGTTTGTTTGTGTCATTGCTTTATAGTGACACTGATCTGTATGTTTAAGTGTGTTTTTGTGTTAGTTGCTAGTGGTCTTTCCTTTCTATAGTTAGTGCTCCTTTCAAGATAAGGCAGGTCTGGAGGTAATGAACTTCCTCAACATTTGCTTATCTGAAAAAGATCTTATTTCTTTTTCACATAGAAAGCTTAGTTTAGCTGTTTATAAAATTTCTGGTTGAAGTTTTTTTTTTTTTGTTTTTTTGGGGGGGTTTTGGCTTTATTTTATTTATTTATTTATTTAGTTTTAGAATGTTTAACACAGGTTTCCAATCTCTTTTGGCTTATAAAGTTTCAGCTTATAGGTCTACTGTTAGGCTGATGGGTTTCTCTTTGTAGGTAAACTGATCTTTTTCTCTAGCTGCCTTTAACATTCTTTCTTTCATTTTGACCTTGGAAAATCTGACAATTATGTATCTTGGGATGACCTTATGTAGAATCTTGCAGGCATTCTCTGTATTTCCTGAATTTGACTGTTGGACTCTCTAGCAAGATTGGGGAAGTTTTCATGGATGATACCCTGAAATATGTTTTCCAAGTTGTTTACTTTCTCCCCATTCCTTTTAGGGATGCCAATGACTCGTAGACTTGACCTCTTTACATAATGTCATACTTCTGAAAGGTTTTGTTTATCACATTTTATTCATCTTTTCTTTATTTTTGTGTGTCTTATTTCAGAGAGCGAGTCTTCAAGTTCTGAGATTCTTTCCTCAGCTTGATTTATTCTGCCGTTAATACTTGATTGCATTGTAAAATTATTGTACTGCGTTATTTTCAGCTCTCACAGACCCATTGGGTGTTGTGTTTGTTTGTTTGTTTGTTTTTCACCAGCTATTTCATCCTTTAGCTCCTGCATCACTTTATTGTGATGCTTAGTTTCCTTACGTTGGCTTTTGCCATCCTTCTGAATCTCAATGAGCTTTGCTCCTATCCACATTCTGAATTCTATTTCTGTCATTTCAACCAGTTCAGCCTAGTTAAGAACTCGGGTTGGAGGAATGGTGTGGTCATTTGGAAGACATAGAACACTGGCCATTTGGGTTACCGGAGTTCTTGCATTGGTTCTTTCTCATCTCTGCATGTGTACATTCCTTTAACTGCAGTACAGATTGAGTACAGTCAGTAGACTTTGCCGGATACTCACCGGATAAAGGCTTTGTGTGGGGTCTTTATTTGAAGCTGACTCCTTGTCTCTGGTTTCAGGGGGAGGCATGTTAGCAAGGTATTTTTGGTGTTGAAGCTTTGGGGTGTGACTCAGTAAGTGTCACTAAGGCATACTTGTCAGCTGGTAGACTCTTGCTCTGTTTTCTTCAGTTGTAGCCATGTTCCCTCTCAATGCCCTGAAAGTATGGGTTCCTCTCCCCCTTGGGTGTTGCCATAGATGAAAGCTTGACATGCCTGGGCTGTCTACTCTCACTCTGTGGCAATCTCAGTGTTTATGCTCCTTCCCAACTTAGAGGCAGTAGAGGAAGGGAACTTAGTACTGGTTGTGGCCACGCGTCTTTTGCTTTTCTCCTGGGAACTCCACCCCAGAGAGATTATAAGTCAGCAATCACTCAGTGCAATCAGCCCAGGATGGAGGGCTGTGCTGTGGGCCCAAGCTGGGTGTTCCCAGTCTGTAATGAGCAGTGGGATATGTGGGAGACCCATGGGTGATGAACAAGCCTCCTCTCCTTGGGTTGACTGCACCTTGTTGGAGGTTTGGATAAGGTACTTACAGTCTTCAATCTTTCATTAGTCTGAGAATAGGAAAGGCAGTTCGACTGCAGAGGCAGTGACAGAGAGGATTTCACTTGCTCCTGATGGCACTGTCCTAGGGAGTTGATAAGTTGCTACTGTCTTGATAGCTCTGGCAGAGGATAGCTGGAGGCTCAAGCCTGGAGGATCCACCTGGTGAGAAGATATGGGAATGGGCACCCACATAACAGTGTGGCCACTTTCCTATAGGGCTGCTGCAGTATGCTACAGGCCAGCTCCAATCCCTAGTTGCCTTGGATTTTCCATTACCTGGAGATTACCACCAGTGAAGGCTGCAAAATGGCAAAGATGGTGGCCTGCGCCTCACTCTGGAAGCTCCTTCCCAGGAAGTTACAAGCCTGTTGCCAGCCCAAATGCACCTGTAGAAGGTGGCTGGAGACCACATTTGCAAGGTCGCACCCCGTGAGGAGTAACAGGATCTTGGACTTGCTTAAACAAGCAATGTGGCCACACTTTTAAGAGCAGCTGTGCTGTGTTGGGGTACCACTTCTGCCCCCTGTTGACTTGGACTCTCCAAAGCCCAAAGGCTGGAACGGCGAAGTCACCCAAACAGCAAAGATGGCAGTCCACTTCTGCCTCTGGGAGCTCTGTTCTAGGGAGGTATCAAATCTCTGTTGGACAGAGAACACTAGTAGAGGTTGCTGGAGGCCTCAGTTGAAAGGTCCTGCCCAGTGAGGAGGAACAGGTTCAGGGACCCACTTAAAAAAGCCATCTGCTCATGTTTTGGTAGAGCAGCTGTGCTGTGCTGTGCGATCCCTTCCACCCCTAGTTGGCTTGAACTCTTGAAAGCTTAAAGCCTGAAATGGTTAAGTCACCCAAATAGCAAACACGGTGGCCTGTCCCTCCTCCTGGAAGCTCTGTCTCAGGGAGGTGTAATGCTGCTACTGGTGGCTGGTTGGAATTCCAATCCAGTGGGTCTGATCCTGTGAGATCCCGTGGAAGTGGAGCCTGCAGACTGTCCATGCTCGGCCTTCTGGATTCAGTCCCTTTCTTAAGGATATGTACAGGGATCAACTCTCCTGCTTTGCAGCTACTTTTGCCCAGAAGCCCAGAAAGCCTGAGCATCTAAGGCTCCCTGATCTTTGCATGTGCCTGAATGGCTGCTTTGCCGAGACTCCATGGTAGCTCTGTGTGTCACACTGAAGGCCCTTGTGGAGTGGGTTCACAAGGGGATCTCCTGACTGGAGGGCTGCAAAGATTCATAGAAAAAGCATGGCTTCCCAGGGTCGCACATCTGCTCACTGCTTCTCTGGGCAGGGAGGGTTCTTCTTGCTCCGTGTCACTTCCGGGTGGTCCATTGTCCTGCCTTGCTTTTCTCCATTCTTTGTGGGTTGAGTTGTTCCCTTGATTACTCCCAATGTGAGTAGATTGATGTTTCAGTTGAACTGCTGTATTTACTTGCCCCTTTCCATCCTCTCTGTGAGAGCCACACACACTAACTGCTTCTAGTCAGCCATCTTGGCCACCTCTTACCAAGTTATTCTTTTTTTGTTTTTCCTTGAGATAGAGTTTCCCTCTGTCGCCCAGGCTAACGTGCAGTGGCCAGATCTCAGTTCACTGCAACCCCTGCCTCCCAGCTTCAAGCAATTCTCCTGCCTCAGCCTCCCAAGTTATTCTTAAGATAGTGAAATCCCCCTCCAGTGACCCTGACCCAATCAGGTGAGTCCTCAATATGGACAAGTTTGTCCTGTTGAGAGAGACTTTGAGCACAAGAGGAAACTAAAGTGAGGAGCATTCTCTGTTGCTGGACTTGAAGAGGGAGAAGGTCATGTGACAAAAAGTAGTTCAAGGTCAGGTGCAGTGGCTTATGCCTGTAATTCCAGAAGTTTGGGAGGCTGAGGTGGGCAGATCACCTGAGGTCAGGAGTTCAAGACCAGCCTGGCTAACATGGTGAAACCCCATCTCTGTTGAAAAAACAAAAAGCCAGGCATGGTGGCATGTGCCTATAATCCCAACTACTCTGGAGGTTGAAGCAGGAGCATAACTTGAACCCAGGAGGCAGAGGTTGCAGTGAGCTGAAATCATATCACTGCACTCCAGCCTGGGTGACACAGTTAGACTTAAAAAAAAAAAAGTAGTTCATATGCACATTAAATATTGAGAAACATTGATGTATTGAATGTATGTGGGGTTAGAATTAAAGGATGAGCAATGTCCTGGAAGGCTGGCCTTTCTGTGGTGATAAAAATCGGAGGTGGAGGGGGAAGCTTGGTTGGTTGCAGGGCAGATAGTGGGAAAAACGCAATCCTTTCAGGGCAGAAGAATTGGGAGGACGGAGCCCTGACAAGAACTGGGAGTTGGGGAGACCCACCAAGAGTGCAGAGATGAGGGCAGTTACTGAACTCCTCTTAGGGCCTACAGGAGGACAATCTGTCTCTGCGCATGATGGCCCTTTCAACAGGTAAGAAGATTTAAATAGATTCACATGTTCAACATGGATTTCTCTGAGAACATAAAACTATTTTGTTTAAGATGAGCAAGTTGGAAAATAATATATTTGATGTAATCGCATGTATATAACTTATTAAATGGAAATACAAAAATTATGGTTATATATATATTTTTAAAAAATTCAATGTGTATAAGAAAGCAGTAAAATGCTGTGAGATCCATTATGCATAGGGAAGGAGAGAATTAGTTGTAAGATATGAGGGAGATTTGCTCTAACTATACCTGGAATTATTTTCTTTTAACAAAAACTATATATAAAATTATATATATATTTTTTAAATGAAGTTCTTTATTCAGTATATATAAATATATATAACCATAATTTTTGTATTTCCATTTAATAAGTTATATACATGCGATTACATCAAATATATTCTTTTCCAACTTGCTCATCTTAAAAAAATAGCTTTATGTTCTGAGAGAAACAACAGCAAATTCATATATATATGAATTCATATATATATGAATAAAGGGCTTCATTTAAAAATTTGGAAAAAAATAGCACTCATTAATTGTGGGTGGCAGGTGCATGTCTATATGTCATACATATATCATTATTTAAAAATGGAAGTACTAGAATAATTTTAAACAAAAGTTGACATGTACAAAAATATCTATGAAACTTGTATACCTAGCTTCACCCATTAGCATATAAAGAACCTCTCTGACTTCCCAGTTTGAGATTACAACAACTCCACATCCCATCTTTGCTGATCAGATGTCTGTCCATCTATCTACTGGTATGTCATATTCCAGTAGAATCAAAATTTAGAAGAACCTCCTTGAGATCAACAGAAGTCACAACCACTCTTAGGTCCTGCTATTGTTCCTGCTGCTGCCCTCATATTCTAGTCAGTGTGGACACACTGTCTTTCCACTAAGCCTGATTTACCAATATAACCAGTTTCCGTCCGTGTGCTGGGTCTGTATTCTTTACTGTGGCCTCAAGATGGTATATACATTTCTGTAAGTCATTAGGAAGTTGGATCTTCATTCTTAAGGCTCCCACATATACACGTTCAATAAATGTTTATGTCTCTTCTCATATTAATCAATCTGCCTCATGCCAGTGATTTTTCAGTGAACCTTTCAGGGCCTATGAGGTCAGGTAAGACCTCATGAAGATGTATTATTTGAGTTGAAAATAAAAAGATGAAGGGCAAGTCCTCCTTCAGTGTGCTGGAAAACGCACTCTTAGCAGAGGGAAAGGCAAGTGCAAATGCCCTGAGGGGAAAGGTGCTGTGTTTAAGAGGCAAAATATCTTATGACTGGAGACTTGTGCTAGAGGTAGACGATCGTGTATTATAAGGCCAAAAATCTAGTCAAGGTCAAAAATTATAAGAATTGTTAGCTTTTAATCAGAGATTCTGATTTTATTGGAAGGGCAATAGAAAGCCATTGAGGGATTTTTAGCAGAGGAATTAAATAATCTCATTTGTGTTTTAAAAAGCTCATATTGGCTGAGGAATAGATAATGGATTGGAAAAAAGTAAACAGAAAAGTAAATCTATTACCAATCCTTTCATAATGGAACACAGAGATACTTTATCTATTTAGTATTTCTAAAAGAATTTTTAGTATTTCTAAATATTAGTATTTAGAAATTTTTAGTATTTCTAAAAGAATATTGCATTGGGCAGGTGGTAACTGTCAGGGGATGGATGGCAGAAAGTATTAATAGAAACACCTTCAGGATCTAAAGGACATAGGCTGGTGGTCCCAACAAACACCATGATTTACCAGTTTGATTCCTGCAGAAACCAAACACATCCCAAAGGAAGATATTAAACTGCCACTACAAATTACAAAGTAATAGTAGCCACAATTGTAGCCACCATGCCAAATATGGAATCCTTGCAAAAGCACATTAGCACGGTCTAAGGTACATATACTTGGCCATTGATTTATTGAATACACTCTTTTCTATTCTTAGCAGAAAAAGCAGTTCTGAAACAACTCACATTCACAGGGCACCAACAACAGCAAATGTTTCAAGTTTTGTCCCACAATTATGTTAACTGTCCCCAACCTCTGTTAAAATACAGTCCAAGGAAATCTAGATTATCTGTGCATCTCACTCAACATCACATGATGTGAATGAGTGATCTCATGCTAACTGATGAATGAGTAAGAAGTAGCTAGTGTAATTGTGGCAGGCCAGGACTCCATTAGCAACCAGGGTAGTCATCCTTCACCACCACCTTAGTGTAAATCTGATGAGTGTATAACTTAAGACTTAAAGAACTGGGGAAACTGGTGCCTTAGTACAAGGGCTAGAATGTAAAACAAGTCCATTAAGACCCCACCTGGGCTTTCTCAGACATTAGAGTTTAATTAATATAGTGGAGGCATTCTTGCACACCTTGTACGAAGACCAGCTTTAGATTAAGTAATTGTTCCTAGGCTCTGAAGTAATTTCCAGATCTGGACCCTAGTTAAAGATTAGACAGAGTGAAACATTTCAGTTTGTAGGTGCTTTCCCACATATAGACATATGGTTTGAATGTATTATAAGCACTGGAGAAAAACTTGTAACTGAGTTGGTCTGGTGAGTTATTCTGGCTTTCTCCCTGTAACCGGTCGCAGAAACTCCCTTCTTCCCCAGTCTGTTTGCATCTTATTATTGAACCATGAGAATAAGCAACTGGACCCCAGTTCTGTCTGGGAACATAACAGCCTGACAGGTTTTTCTTGCCCACTGTTCCAAAACAGTCAATGCATTGAGCATAGCAGGTGTTGCAGCCCAGAGTTCCATAATCACGGGTCCAGGCAAGTGAGGAGAATGGGAGATAATTCTCAAATCTGCCTCCCCAAGAACTTGGAGGTGAGGTTTTTTTTTAAGGACAGTTTGGTGGGCAAGGGGCTAGAGAATTTGATTTGTTGCTTGGTTAGGACAAAATCATAGGGGCATCAAAATTGCCTTCATGCACTGAGTCAGTTTCAGGGTTGTCACAGGAGCAGTTGAGTCCGTTTTTTGATATGGATCATGAGTCTGGTTGGCATCTGCTGGCCCAAAGAATGCAAACTCTAAAACATATTTCAAACACCAGTCAGGTTTTTCAATAGCAATGCTGTCTCTAGGGGCCATTAGGGAAATTACAAATCTTGTGACCTCTGACTACATGACTCCTGAGCAGTAAATCTATTAGGAGACAGTGACTAGTTATGATTTAACTATGCCTAGCATGAGCAGAATTCAGGATCTTACCATAATGCTAAAATTATGACCTTTCATTAGCTTTACAGGGAGTGACTTCAGTACCTGAACAAGGAAGAGGTTAGTTTTGGGAAGAGACTACTATCATTCTTGCTTTAAAGTTAAACTATAAACTAAATTCTTCACATATTAGCTTGTCCTACATGTAGGAATGGGCAAAGGCAGTTCACTTGCGAGGTTAGAAACAGGATAGAGTCAGCTATGTTAGATGGCTCTAACTGTTACAATTTTTGAAGGGCAGTTTCAATAACATGTCAGAAACCTTAGTGAACATGTGCACTTCTGAGTGAAGGAGATGAATCCTACTAAGATTCAATGGCCTCTCACATCATTATAATGTTTAGGGTAGATAGGTTAGGTATATGCTGAGACATCTTAGCCGACATATAAAGCAAATTATTGCATCTCTCACCTACCACCGCAGAGAAGGAATCATTCTACCTGGTAGACTTTTTCAGGATCTGGAAACAGCATTTTCCACACTTGAGAATATTGCTATGACCTATAATTTAATCACACAGAAGGCTGACAGATTTGAGGGTGACCCAGAACAGAAAAGGGCTTTTCAGAGATCTAGACTATGATGTCAGCAGCCCTGCCCCGAGTGGGTTCTGTCCAGACTGAGTCCTAAGGTTAAGCATGGCTTATATGGCACGTGGTGTCAGATGAATGTAGTACATCAATGGCTAAGCACGAGCAAGACAAGAAAGCACAAGCAAGCTGCATGAGCAAGCATCTCAGAGCCCTGTGAACTCCTCACTGCTGCACCATTGCCAACTCTCTTGGGCTCACACCAACGGCCCTATGAGAGAGCCACAACCAAATGAAGGAGGAGAAAATACCCCTAGCTTAGCTCATGGATAATTTACTTAGATATGTGGATGCAAGGTAAAAATAGTCTGTAACTGCATTACCTCCTCTCTCAGGAGTGACTTTAAAGTAGACTGGTAAAGAATTGCTCCCAGTGGGCAGAGCTTCAAGCAGTATAACTGGTCATCTATTGTGTGTAGGAAACAAAACAGCCCGGGATTAGAATTATGTGTGAATTCATGAGCCATGACCAATGGACTGGACAAAGGGCCAGGTGCCTGCGTGGAGAAAGATTAGAGACTAGGGACAAGGAGATCTGAATGGAGACAGATATACGGTAGTGAGCGTAATGTTTGAAGATCTTTGTATCCCTCATTATTTCCCAATAGCAATCATTCACCATGGAAGAAACAATAAACCATCAATCAACAAATGGTTTCATCCAGTTGATGTCAGCCAGCCTCTGATATTGGGCATCCCATGCTGGCATGATGGCAACAAGAATAAAACAGCCAAGTTGGCAGAGATGGAGATTATGCATGGATCCCACTGAATTAACTCCTAATCACAAATAATCCAGCTTCATTCTATCTTGCTCCCAGATATAATTTCCTCTATAATCATTGACACTGAGCGTATTCATTTCCTACTGATTGATTTTACCCTCGCCCAGAGGAAAGTAGCCCAGCCCTGTGAACCATTACAAAATAAATCAACATAGGGGTTCACATTGTATATCTAAATAAACATCTTACAAGTGGGCTAGGAAAATCCCAGTGGGATTCAGGAATGAGAATCCTTTATTGTTAGAGAAGGCAGAATGAGAAATTAGCAATTTAATTAGATGTTCAATAACTTGAAGGTAAGTTCATGTGGATTTTATTGTTTAAAATTTGTGCCCTGATTCTGAGTAAGAGCATGACTGATGAATGTGTTTTAAAGTATTTCTGAGACCATAATTGTGACTATTTTCAAAACATCCAAATCTTGACTAGGTCTCTTCAGAACTCTTTGACTTTAGACAAAAGAAATAATCAATTTCTCAATATGAATGAGTAACCAACAAAAGCTCAGTGAGACTTTCTGATTGTCTCAAAATGGAAGAAATTAATTACTTTATACCTAATTTCCAATCTGGTTTGTTCCTAACTTAAGCTGATAACTCCTTCAGCTACTTAAAATCATGCTTCCAGTTGCCAAAGTAGTTATGGTTTTCTTTTTCATTTTTTAAAAATGATGGGTGTTCAAATGATTGCTACCTGAATGATAACAAGCACTCTAAGAGTAGAGAAGGTCATTAATTCTGAGATGGTCTCTATATATGAGTTCATTTGAATCAGACCATTCAGTAAATCAATCAATATCCTTCCCCAATGTCTTCATATGTTAATATCCCTCCAGGTCCGCATGGCAATTTTTATTATACAGCATGCTGTCAAAAAAAAAAAAAAATTCCTAAGATGTGTATCAACAGTAACTATACTTTAGAAGAATAACTTATACTTCAGTAGGCAAACTTCCCCTTCACAGGCCAGGGCCATGACATGAAGTGAGTAGTAGTTATGAAACTTATTAGCTCAAATGGGATCCCTAAGTAAAAGAGGAACTAGCTTCAATGCAGACTTCCGAAAATGTATGAGCAGGAGATCCATAATTGGTTTTCCTATTTCCATCTGCCAACTGAACATCCCTGGATGACTCACAAGTGCCTTTCCAAAACTGAAAAATTTAGTCCTTATCACTTATTTCTTCTACCTGCCTCCTCGTAACCAAATGGCCATCAAATCTCACCCTACTATACTACTTTTGTTCATAAATTCTCTCCTCCTAACCATCCACTTACCTTTACCTTTCTAGTACCTTTCTTTTTTAAGGCAACAATTTATTAGTCAGACTTGTCTTTGTATATTTAGTCTCTGTTCTTTTGAGAACTTCCTTTGCACAGCTGATTGGATTCTCTTTCTGAAACAGTAATTCCTTGTGTCATTTCCTGTTTGGAAATGCACCAGTGACCTCCTATCACCCATAAAACTGGGAACAGTATGAAGGTTTCTTGGCAATAAGACCTCACCTGATTGCCAGCCTCAATTCTGTTGGTTCTTGGTTCTTACAAGGACTGTCTATGTTCCAGCAGGACAAGATGGTTTCACTGACCAAATGTCCCTGGCCTTTAATGCCTGTATGTCTTTGTATGAGGGGGTAGGGGATCTGCAGTTCTTTTCCACTCTTTCCATCTATGTCTTTCAACAACCTTCTGGCATGTGAGGGCTTCCTCAATACCCATAAATAGACTCTTTCGTCTATGTTCTGGTAGCACTTTGCATTTGCTATTATTAGAGGAATCATCACAATTCCTTGAGAGAGAATAAAGCTTTCATGAGAAAATTGATAACAGTTAAGACAGAGTATCTAGCACTTTCTCAATAAGTATTTTTTGAATGAGCAAATATATGAGTAAAAGAATTATTGCCACAGGCCTCCCCTCTTTTTCTTCTCCCTCTCCCAACTCAACGATGATATAAGTAAGATTAAGCTGAAATCTTGGGTGGTTTGTATCTGGGCTCTCTGTAATTTGTTTCAGCAAGACATGTTATCTTTCCTTACCCAGGCCAGTAGTTGATTTTTTCATATGTTCTCTCCAAATAATCTCCTCAATGCTCACAGCTACCTAAATTTCCCTATTTGTTTCAGAAAAAAATCCCTCTGATAATTATTAAATTAAATTATAATTAAAAACTACATTATCAAATGTCAAAATATGCCTTCAAGAACTATAGACATTTAAAATTCTTAAATATTTGCTTCATATTTTCAAATTAGAAAAAAAATAAAACTAATTTAAGTTTTTATGTAGTATCATACTGTGTCATTCCTGTTTTATTCTTCTCCCTTGTTCTCTTCTCACTGTTCAGCCCTGTCAGAAGCAACCTGCATCATGACTGCATTTCATAGCTTTACACACACACAGACAGACAGACACACACACACAGAGTCATTTCTGAGAAATATATGTGTGTGTGTGCGTGCACATGTGTGTGTGTGTATACACAGTTGGCCTTCTGTATCAATAGGTTTCACATTCCCAAAGTCAACCAATAGCAGATTGAAAATGTTTGGAAAAAATAATAAAAATAGCTTTACAACAATTAAAAATACAAATTTAAAAATACAGTATAGCAACAGCACAATCACATTGTATTAGGTATTACAAATAATCTAGAGATGATTTAAAGTATACAAGGCAGGGAATGGTGGCTCATGCCTATCATCTCAGCACTTTGGGAAACCAAAGCAGGAGGGTCACTTGGGTCCAGGAGTTCAAGACCAACTTGGGTGACATAGCAAGACCTTGTCTCTATAAAAAATAAATATGCAGGAGGAGGATGTGCATAGGTTATATACAAATACTATACCATTTTATATAAGGAACTTGAACATCCATAGATTTTGGTATAGGGTAGGGGTGTTCTGAAACCAACACCCAACAGATTCCCAGGGATGGCTGTATAGCATTGGTTTAAATTTAGTACAACCTAGTTACAAATACAGATCCTCCTCTTCATAAAATTGAAAAATTGTAAGTGGAACCGTTTTAAGTCAGGAACCATCTATATAACTTTTTAAGTGTGATTATTTTTAATTTATGTAAATAAGATCACTATAGACATATTACACCACATTCAAAAGGTACTCTAATGTCTATTACTATGCAACATTCTTCTTTTTACCTGATATGTAGGCTAGTAAATTGTATTCAACGTTGTATTAGTAGTTTTGAAGACCATTTAGGCCATATGTATTTCTATGTTGACAAGTATTGCTCCAATAAATATTCCATTGTACCTATGTAGAGTATATTTAAAGATTGTAAATATGTATACACATGAACACAAACACACACCCACAGATACATATGTATAGATGTTATATATATGCATATATATTACATATATGCACACATACATGCACATGCATATGCATAATGTATATTTTTTGCTGGTCATTTTCTATTTTAATGGATATTTAAAATTTGTTCTTCAAATGTTATACTAATTTACATTTCTATCCAAAATTCTAACGTTGTTATATACACTGTAAATATATTTTCCTAATTGATCCTGTTTGCTTTAAGTGTGTTTATGGTATCTTGTTATTTAAAAAACCTGTGATTTTAATGAAGTTAGATTGCACGCTATTTCTTCTATGGTTAGCAATATTTTTTTTTTCTGCCTTCTTAAATAATATATTCTCTACTTTGATGCATTATATATTTTTCTTCATTTCTTCTAATACTTTTGATGTTACCTCTTCTGTATTTTCCTTTTAAGTTTATCTTTTATTTTTTTGCTTATAAAGTGGGGAGGATTATTTTTATTTGAAATTTTAATTCATCCAACACATGTTAGAGGGGTTTCTTCAGTTCTTGGATTATTTATCTCATTAAGACATATTTACTTTATGAAAATGTTGAACATTTTATTGGCATATATATTATGTATGTTTCAAAAGATGCATATTAAACGTGCATCTTGATAAATTTTATTATCACTCCGATCAAGAAATATTATATCAACATAGAAGTTCTGCTCAAATTCTAAGTAATTATCACAAAAGATAAATACTTTCTAACTTTTGATACAAAATATACCTATAATTATAATTGATATAAAAATGAGTTAAACTCGATGAGTTAAAAAATTATCAGATTGTATAAAATAAAACCAAACAAAAAATAATTAGTTTTATGCTGCCTAAATTAAAAAGATCAATTTTAAATAAGATTATTTAAAAAAAATAAACTAGGCATGTTCTAATAAAAATAGAGGGTATTATAAATGTCAATATAAGAAAGAGAAAGAAACACATAAGTTATTAGAACTCTAGATTAGTTATAATTTCATCTAAAATTGACATAAATGAGGCCAGGTGTGGTAGCTCACACCTGTAATCCCAGCACTTTGGGAGGCCGAGGTGGGCAGATCACCTGAAGTCAAAAGTTCTAGACCAGCCTGGCCAACATAGTGAAACCCCATCTCTACTAAAAATACAAAAATTAACCGGGCATGGTGTCATGTGCCTGTAATCCCAGCTACTCAGGAGTTTGAGGCCTGAGAATCGCTTGAACTTGGGTGGCGGAGGTTGTAGTGAGCCGAGATTGCACTGCTGTACTCCAGCCTGGGCGACAGAGTGAGATTGCATCTCAAAAAAAATAAAAATAAAAATAAAATTAAGTAAAAATAAATAAAGAAAACAGACATAAATGGAATCATGTTGTCTGCATTCATCTCTGCTTATGCTGCTGGATATGACAGTTCTTTGTCTATTTTCATTGCTTTATAGTATTGCATTGTATGAATATACTAAAAATTTTTTATCTGTTCTAGTGTTTGTAAACATTTGGATTGTTTACACTTTAGAGTCCGATGAACATTGCACCTATGAAGATTACTGTGTATATATTTTTGTGAACATAAGCATAACATTCTGTTGGGCATATACCTGACAGTGGAACTGCTGGGTTTTACAGTATGCAAGTGTCTAGCTTTAGTGGATCTGTAAAAGAGATTTTTGAGGGACTGTACCAATTTCACTCCCACCAGTAAGATACGAGAAATTTTGATAGTAAAAAGGTTTATTTTATTTTATTTTTAATTGCATTCACT
This sequence comes from Rhinopithecus roxellana, assembly GCF_007565055.1. Taxonomy (NCBI): domain Eukaryota; kingdom Metazoa; phylum Chordata; class Mammalia; order Primates; family Cercopithecidae; genus Rhinopithecus; species Rhinopithecus roxellana. Next base: position 13,278,171 of record NC_044562.1, on the reverse strand, counting down.
CTAATATGAAGGCATTAGCATCAGGTCATAGTTCTAGAATAATTAGTGATGCCAAGCACATTGTCACATTTACCAGCAATTTTGATAGACTTATTGTAAAGTGTCTTTTGTCCAGTTTTAAAATTGTTTTGTCTGCCTTTGCCTTGGCATTGCTAGAAATTCAGAAATCTTCTCTCTCCTATGCTTTGACTCTCACAGTCTTAATTGTATATTTTTATGAGCAGAATGTCATTTTAGCATAATTCAATATATCAATAATTTTCTTTATGGTTAGAACTTTTTATGTCCAGTTTAGTAACAAAACAACTTTGCTTACCCCGAGATTATAAAACTATGATCATATATTATCTTTTATAACTTTATTGCTCTGCCATTCATATTAGATTTACAATTCACCTAAAATTGATTTCTACATATGGTGCAAAATCGAAGATTCATTTTTCTATATGAATATTTAATTGATACAGCATAATTTGTCGAAAAGTCTATTTTTTTCCTTTTATTGTTCTATCTGTGTAATTTTACACTAATTCTACCCTGTCTTCCTTACCAGAGTATCATAATAAACACAACACCTTCACAAGTATAAGTTGTCCAGTTCTTCTTCAAGACTGCTTTGCTTGTCCTAGGTCATTTGCATTTCCCTGTATAGTACAGATTCAGTATGAAATTTTTCAGCAAGAAAGGCAGCTTAGATTTTCATTATGATTGTAGTAAATCAATAGATCAATTTAGGGAAAACCACAACTTAATTTCACTGAGTTGTTTATTGCTTAACATAGAATATGATTTTATATATTTAAGTCTTTTGTATATTCTGTCAGTAATATTTTGTAGTTCTTGTTAATACCTTTTAAATGTTTTTCAACTTTTTTTTAGAGTTATATTATATTATAAGTTGCATCCGATTTTGAAATTTTATCTTATAGTTATTTGTGGCATTATACATACAAAATTATTTCCTTTATCGATCTTGAGTACAATGATCTTACTAAATTCACTCAGTAGTTCTCAAAATTTATCTATACATTTGTTTATACTTTCTAAGCACACATTCAAGTCATGAGTGGGTACTAAATTACAACAAGTGACCTTTTAGCAAATGTTGAAAAGATCAGATGTAATCTCTCATTTATTTTGCTACTATGGTAAGTTAAATTGTTCGATTTTTAAATATTGAACCAACTTTGTGTTCCTGGAATAAAACCAATTTGTTTTTGGTGTATCATCCTATTAATATATCCCTGGAAATAAATAACTAGTATGTCCAGGATTGTTTGCATCTACACTTATGAGAAAGACAGGTCAGCAATTCTCATTTCTTATAATGTCTTAACTGGTTTGGGCTTCAGTTTTGTTCTTATCTCACAAAAGTGATTGAGTAACTTTTCTTCATTAATCAATATCTATTTTTTAAATAGATATAGGACTATTTAGAACTTCTATTTCTTCTGGTGTATTTTTTAGTAACTTGCACTTTTGGGAGATTTTATCCATCTCATCTAAGTTTCCAAATTGATTCATATATAATGATTCATAATCTCTTATTAACTTTTTATGTATGTGTATTGTGATATGGATGATTTGTGCATTATACATGCTTTGTCTGGTTATTCTTTCTAGCAGTTTATCAAATGTATTTGTTTTCTCAAAAGACCAACTCTTTGCTCTGTTCATTTTCTCAGTAGTGTATTTACTTTGTCTATAAATAATTTTAACTTTTTTCTTTACAGTTAGTTTGATGTTTGTTTATTAACATTACTAATATAGTTCTTCTCTTCTGCTCTTTTTTAAAAGAAATAGGATTTTTTTTGTATAGTACTTTTTTTAGCTCTATTGATATGTGTGGTAGGCAGAATAAGTAGTCCCCGAAAGTTGGCCACGTCCTAATCTGTGGAAACTGTAAACATATTACCTTACATGGCAGAAAGACTTTGAAAATGTGATTAAATTGAGGATATTGGGGTGGAGAGACCATTCTGAATTATGTGCATGGACGCAAAGGCTCTTATAAGGTAAAGAAGGGGGCAAAAGAGTGAGACAAGGAGATGTGGCCATGAAAGCAGAAGTCACAGAGGTTAAAAGATGCACTGCTGGCTTTGAAGATGAAGATAGGAGCAAAAACCTAAGAAGTCCAAGTAGAATTGAGAGACTGAAATGGGCAAGAAAAAGAATTCTACCCAAGCGTATTCCCAAAATACCAGTCCTGCCAACACCTGGACTTTGGCCCAGTGAGAATGATTTTGGACTTCTGACCTCCAGAACTATAAGATAACAAATCTGGGTTATTTTTAAATTACTAAATTTGTGGTAATTTGTAAGAGCAGTATGGAAAAACTACTAAAGCATGTTTCAACACTTTGCTGCTGTTAAGATTTTATTTTGAACCTTACTTTTTTAAACTACACTATTGTTTTCCTCAGCTACAATCTTAGCGGTCCTTCCCAGATGGGCGGATAACATGCTTTTACAGTCTTTCTATTTCTTAGATGGCTTCACTCTGACACCCACCATATAGTATAATGGTATAACTATCGTAAAGGATTCTAAACCGAATACTTTAAAGGTAATAGTTTATTGACCTTATTTATTTTTAGTGATAAAAGTCTATTGTCAATGTAATTGCTATTACTTTGTGGAAAATATGCCTTCTTCCCCCTCTGGTAGACATTAAATTTATTTACTCTTTGTCTTTGGTATTAGCAGATATTTCCTCTCTCCTTTTTAAAGGCAATTGTATTTTTAACATAAAATATATTTTAATCTGTCTGCCAGTTGTGTTTGGAACAAATAAAAAAAGTTTTGTTTGGTTGGTTTTGAAAATGCCCTCCCAGTTATATGTACCTAGAAGTGCCTTAGAGATACTTAAATAAGAAATGGAATAGCTGTATTAGCATGTCTTAAAATATGACAGTTATTTAAACACATCGCCTGTTAGTTTAATGCATTTGTGCATTCTTAGGTAACTGGCAAATTGCCTCATTTGCATTGTTTCAAACTTTTGTTAGTATATCTTATTTTGTACTAATGTTTTCCCTCTATCATTTTTTCTAAAGGCTAAATACTTCAATATCTAGGTAAAATACATATCAATGTTTAAGTTTACAATTCTAATAAGTTTATTTAAGTTGTAGTGACAGAGACAGGACTCTTAAGATATATTATACCACAGTTGATTATAAAGAAGATTATATCCTTTAAGAAGAAAAGTGGAGAAGGTGAAAGAAAGCAAACAAAATGCTGTATTTTCAACCCCAGGCATGGTATTCACATTTTCTAAATTTTTTTTCTATAAAATGTAGATAATACTGACTTTGCAAAATTGTTTCAATATTTAAATAAAATAACTAAGTGAAGTAATTAAGGAAAAATAATTCTCTGCCATTAGCAAATATTCCACATATATGTTTGTATGCAAACACACACACACAACACACATACACACTTTAGCTCTCCTCTCCCTGTGAAAGTTTTAAAAATAAAATTAATATTCCTTAAGTTTCATAATATTAAAAGAACAATTCTGTTTTAAAATTATAAATTTTTCACTTAACATAATGACCTCCAGTTTCATTTATCTTATTTCAAATACCAGGATCTCATTCTTTTTTTAATGACTGAATAGTACTCCATTGTGTGTAGTGGTTACACAGCATCAATTTATGTAGATAACATATAAGACTAATTCAAAAGTATCTTCAGTCAAAATGATCAGGACTGTTTACTGGGGCAAATGCACAGACACATTGGTCAAGGAGAAGGGATTGATCATTAGAACCTCCCTGCGTGAGGCGCCCCCTTAAGCCCTAGACAGTATCATTCAGCTGGACTCAGCTTTGAAATGCTCCCCTTCCTCCTTGCTAGCCCTGCCAACAAAATCCTCATTCTAGCAATTGTCTGATGTTAGTAGTTGTAGAAAAATACTCTATACTAATCCACAGAAAAATCAATACTAATATCATGGGCATCATGGACTGTAAAGTCATAAATGTGCAGTTAAAATCCTGTGTCACCTACAAACACTAAACTCCAGCTTCTAGGTCTGTTCCACCTTCGAAAAAAAAAAAAAAAAAAGAAGCAGTAGAAGAAGAAGAAGAAGATAAAAACAACAGCCTTTTGCAAACACTACGAGGAATAAATCAGCTGGTGTGTGTGAGAATGGACCATATGTGAGATGTGACTCACAGATTCACCTTGCAGACCCTATCTTAAAAGAGATAAAACATTTAGAAAACTGAGCACTTAATCTGAAACTTAGTTTGAATTCAGTACATGCACTGATCATTATTTTTAAGTTATAGAACTCCATATTATAGTGAACTGTTATAAAAATATCCTCAATAAGCATAAATATCTAACATGTTTCATAAGATTTTGGGCACTTCATACAATTCAGTTTTGATAGGATGTATTGGCCACACACAATACATGGATACTGGCAACCTGTGGAAGCTAAAACTCAGACACGAAGTATAGCATGGGGAGTGTGTGTGTGTGTGTGTGTGTGTGTGACTAAGACCTTAGAGAGTCGCTCAAATCATGTAGAGGACGAATCTTCTATTTTTTTTCCATCACACCAATCCTTGTACTAATGCTAGCCATAACCTCCTTAACAAATTTGTTGTAATTCACATCTTAATGACATTCAGTGCAACATTCTACAGAAATTAACAGCTCTCTCGACAAGTGGCAGCCTGCAGTTTATGTGGCACTAATATGCAGTTAAGTAGTTTGGGCTACTCAGACACCTGGCCCACATGAAACAGCTGGAAAAGCACAGCTATTAACCTTTTGCTTACAAAGAGAAGCTTTCCTACAGATGCTAAAACATTATGGGAGACTTGAAAATGCCTTGTAATTGCTCAGACAACTTTTCTAATTGCAGGTGATGGCATTATGCCTTCCTTTCCTCAACAGTGGAGAGGAGAATCCTGTCTAGTTTCTCCTGTTTGATCTATGTCACTTTGTGAACATGCTATTAAATTTAAGCGTATCAGAATCAGGGAGAGAAGGGCTTTACAGACAAACACATTAGGCTGTATGTGAAGCTAAAGAAACACTGCCTTAACCAGTAAGAATACTTGAGAATGAGAAATTATATCAACATATGGTAAGTGCAGGAAAACAGAACTAATGTTTTTTAAGGACTAGTCAGGTATATGTTAACTATTTACTTATTTATTTATTTATACTTTTTAAGATTCACTGAAACTTTGTAGAAGGAGAAAGTGAAGCATCGAGATTTTTGTCCAGAATCACAATTAGAACTTGGTAATTCTAGCTGGGAGCAGTGGCTCATGCCTGTAATCCCAGCACTTTGGGAGGCCACAGTGAGTAGATCAGAAGGTCAGGAGTTCGAAACCAGCCTGACCAATATGATGTAACCCTGTCTCTACTACAAATACAAATATTAGCAGGGTGTGGTGACGCACTCCTGTAATCCCAGCTACTGAAGAGGCTGAGACAGGAGAATCGCTTGAACCTGGGAGATGGAAGTTGCAGTGCGCCGAGATCACACCACTGCACTCCAGCCTGGGTGACAGAGAGAGACTCCGTCTCAAGAAAAAAAAAAAAAGAGAACTTGACAGTTCTGAGCTTAGAGTCCAAGCGACACCTATGTAACCTTCTAAACAAGTTCCTAAGCAGGTTAGATTTTCATTTTTCTCCATAATATTTTTAAATCTAATTAAAATATTAAATATCCCAAATAAATTCTATAAGTAGTATCTTTTGCCTAAAATTTTAAGGTCCAGATAGTCATTGGTACTTGATGTAGTTCAGTGATTATTTGCTTCAGAAAAAGATGTAAATAAATGATGGTATCATCTGATATCCTGGTTAAATAAGAACATGGCACCACCTGCTAAAAATTCCTGTTGCCTTATATTCAACAATTATTTTTGAAGACCTGCACTGTGCTTGGCAGCAGGCTAGGTCTCAATGAAAAGTTCTCTGCAGGAGAGGTATATGTACTATGAGAGCTTATAAAGGGTAATTTATTTCACCTGGGAATTGAAGGAGGGGTTAGAAGAAGATGTAATAACTATGCTAAAATCTAGAATAAAATAAAAACTAATATGTTTGCATGAGAAATAGAAGAAAGAAGACCACATCTTTGGTAGAGTGACTCATATGTGTAACACCCCTATTCAAAAACATTTTAAAAGGCTAGTAGCAGTTTGAATGTAAAGTGGAAAGAGGAAGGAAGCGTAAGAGAAAGGTGAGTGTAGGGAAGTAGGCAATGGTTAAGACATTTGGAGACTGAAAGAGTATGATCATTTCTTTCTAACACAAAAGGAAATCCATTAAAGTATTTTAAACAGGTCGGTGATTGGTGACCTGACTCAATTAACAGTTTGAAAAATCTCTGTGGCTGTAATGTGGAGAAAAAAACTCCTGGAGGAAGAAAGGCAGGCGACAATGGTCACGTGGGCTATGGTGATGGCTTGAGGAAACATATCAGTAGATTGGATAATGAATAATGAATTGAATTTGGAGGGTAGACAAGTGAGGGGCATCCGGAAGGATACTTAAGTTTCTGGCTTGCATAGCAGGATGGGTGGTAGTGTTATCCATTAAGCCAGAGAACACTGGAGAAGAACCCTGTACAAAAGGAAGCCCTTGAGTTTACCTTGGGACATTATAAACTAGAGGTGTATTTGAGACATTTAACTAGAGATATCAAGCAGTCACTACACTGCAAAGCATCCTGGATGGAAACCTAACCTTGCAATTAAGACCTATTTGAAGCCTCATGCATGGTTATGATTGTTTATGTAAAGAAAGCCAAAACAATGAGACAAAAAATAAGACAGAAATTAGTTATTTCATTACAGGTACCTCAAGACAGCAATATACAACTTCAAAAAATCACCGGTCGAATGAACCCTTTGGAGTTGTTAACGTGGCTGCTGTGGACAGAAATTGTAAGACCCAATTACTAGGGAGGGAAAGTGAGTCTGAAAAGTGAGTGTCCTCCCGGAGAAACAAGAGAAAAATATGGACAAGGTAGAGCCATGGACAACAATGGAAGAAAGTATTTCAAGACGAAGAACAATATAAAATGTTACAATTGCTGCAGAAGAGTCAAGTAAGATGAGGCCAGAGGAAGGATATGGAGCTTGGCAACCTAAAAGTCATCACAATCCTTTCCAGAATTGTATCATTGTAGTTACAGGGCGAGAACCCAAATTGGAATAGGCCGAGGAGTGAGCAGGAGTCTTACCTGTTACTATCAACCCTCTGTACTCTAACAGCACTTATCTCACTACACTGAACCTATATCCTTTTCAACTTTTCAAATGAAGTGTGAGTTCATTAGGACCACAAATTATTTATTTTTCCATTCTAGTCTCATCACAATAGTCAGAGTGGTCCTCCCAAATCAGACCAGCTCTCTACTGTGCCTAAAATCCTCCAGTGACTCTCAAGAATCCTCATATGGCCTTCCATATCAGCCATTCCCTTAATCTCTCTAGCTTACTCTTCTACCTCTCGCCCCTTCATGGCATCCAGTAAAGGACCCTGGCATCCTTACTCTTCCACAAAATGCTAAGCTCGTTACCCTTCTTTCCATCTACTTGTGTGCCCTTTCCATACACACCCTCATGAATAATTTCCTGGCTTCTTCTCAATCTTTATTCAAATGTCACTTCTTTTCATGAGAGGCCTACCCTGCAGACGGTCTAAAGTGCCACCACCACCATCTCATTAAAACGGTCTCTGTCCTTCTTGCCTGTTTGTATTTTTCCTCTTCAATACTTAACGCTTTCAAATATACTCTAATTTATTTACATGTACTTTGCCTATTCTCTATCAGAATATGTTTCATGAAGGGAGGCCTTTTTCATGTCTGACTTTTTACTGTTACATCCCCAGGTCTGCAGTAATATTCTATGCAGAGAAGTACTCAGTAATTATTCGTTGAACGAATAAAAATTTCCAGGGCATTACACAGTGCTCTATACATAATAGGCATATGGTAAGTTTGCAAATGAGTAGACTTCTTTTATTATGACCAAATTATATTAATTACTAAGATTGTATTGAATACAATAATGCAAGTGGTATTTTTTATTCTGTCTGTTTCCTTATGATCAATTTTTGGTGTTTATCTGTAACCCATCAACATTGCAGTCTAGTCATTACAGTGAAATACTTTGAAGCTATTTGCAGTTGTAGGATTTCATTGGCTGTCCATATCAACCTTGAAATTAGACTGATGGAATGTTTTGCTTTCATTTGGATCTAATGCCTTTCCTGGAGCATCAGGGTAAAGAATACTGTTTTCACTGACTTTCTTAATAACAACACTAAAAGATGAACATTCTGTAAGTCTGAAATTCATTTGTTTTTAAACTCATTTCAAACATGAGCCTGGCTTCACAAAGCAGAAAAGAAAGCTAATGTTATACTCTGGACTTGACCAAGAGGGTGGATTAAACAATTGGGTGGAAATGTTTCATGACATCTTTATGTCCTCTACTGATGCTTATTTCCAATTGAGTGATTTATTGCTCCAAAATTTTTCTTATATGATTTCATATCATTTTTCTCCCCAAAGAAAATAAAGACTAAATTGTTGAGTCATAACTCAGTCGACTCCATAAATTTGTGACCTGTCATCAAGTGTAAGTATGGGAGAATTGTCATCATGATGGAGATTAGTTTGTCTAGGGGAGAGGAGAAATCTTGAGGCATAGCTTCTAGCAGAGTAAACCATGTTCTCTGAGGAGCTTGGTGAATGTGTTTAAGAAATATGGTTCATTGACTTTTTTTTGAAAAAGAAAAATTAATGATAACAGGTAGGAGGCATAGTAGCCACTGTTCCCCTAAGGCACAAACACTATATAAAATGTGTGTCGAGAATATAGTCAGGGCCAAAAATCATGGTGTAGATCTCATGTCAAAAGCAGGAAAGAATAAATAGTAAATCTACTCCTCTGGGGCATACTTCTATTTCTTTTGTCTTATCTGAACTACCTCTTTTCATTTGTTTGCTTTCATGATAAATCCCTTTCCAGAGCCTAAACATGAAGGAAGTAAGAATTGTACTCTGATCCCCAAAACTGTAGAAATAGAACAATTGAGGATTTCCTCACTGTCTTCACTGTCTTTTGCGAGAGAGAGAATGCCATAAAAATCACCTTCTATAGATGTTTTTTATAAGGAAAGAGCTGTAGGGCCAACCTAAAATCTCCATAGTGCAGCAACTGCTCTTGCCCTTGCAGCACAAATCCCTGATGTTACCAGCTCCTTCAGACTGAGTCCTAGCTCTCAAAGCTCCAGTGTTTCTAAAAGTTCTCTTTCCAGTGAAATAGTTTAAGAGAGTCGTAATGATGCTATCATTAAGGATTTCCTTGCGTTAGGGCCGATTTAGTTGTATACTGATATGACTTAGGGTTTATTTATTCTCAAGAAGTCTTTTCCCTGATAAAATGTGTGTAGCAAAGGCCTCTGTCTCTTGCTAATTAGCCTAGCTCAGTGGTAGGAATGCAGGCCTCAGGGTCTGAGGAACTTTTCAAAACAAATATGACCAATTACTATCCATGTCACTGAGAAAATTATTTAAGCTCCCTGAGCTTCAGTATACTCTATAGAAAATGGGCATAAATAATAATTTTTACTTTATAAGGTGGTTGTGACAAGTATTTCAGTGAGTAAAAATTAAGTGCCTGGAAAAGAGTTGGAACTCAGTCAATGGGTGCATTCTCATTGTCAACTCCAAACAACAATATTACAGAATTATCCCATGTAGGTTATCATGAATTTGTCATTCTAGTCTAGCAATGAAGTAGACTCCATAGTCGAATTTATGAAAATTTAAATCCTACAGCCTGATGTTAGAAATAGCATTTGGTTATTTGAAAAGTTATAGATGCTTGACAGTAACAACTCTAAATTAGCTTCCACTTGACTAAAGATTTTTGATCTTCATTTATGAGACCAATTTTGAGAAAATGTTACATACATAAAGTTCCTTTCTTGCATCAGTAGAGATATATTTTTAATCATTTAAAAATTCATGTGGAGCATCTCTTCTTACAATATGTTATGATACTGCACTGTGAAATGTCAGTTCAGAGCATCAGGTAATTTTTAATTCATCTCCAGGCTCCTATGGAGTGAAAGGAAGTTTGGAAATGGACTCTCTATAATCAGACCATCCAGAATCGTAAGGTTAAAAGTAGTTTGTCAGCATTTGGACTTTTACTCTGAAGTGCATTATATTCCTAATACTACAGAAAGGAACAAAAGATTAAGAGAGATGTCTATCTTTACATACACATAGACTCTCCTGACCTCACAATGGGACTTCAACACTGTATTAAAATGTTCAGAATAACTGAAGACTAAATTCCCAAAAACATATGAAACAAATAAAACTACTCATGCTTCTATTTATTAGAGACCTGCTGTATACAAGAAACTAAAAACTAGAAATGTAACAGTAAATGTGAGACACAGTTCACCTGAAAAGGGGCTTTAGGCCTAATGAGGATTTACAGTCAATTTCAAATACATTGAATTATGTACATGTTGTAATGTTCCACTCCCCAATTTGTTTACTCAAATTATGCCTAAATGCTTCCTTTAGTGAATGGAAATGTAGATGACTCAATTTTTACTTTAATGCACAAACTATACTAAATTAACTGTGCCATATATGTGTGTACAATATTCAAATATCTGCATCTTCAACTGCAATTGGTTAGCAAGACCAAAAATAATACCATGTGTTATTCCATTTAGTGATCAAATTGTAATCTTAAGTACAATTTGACCACCTGTCTTTTCTACTGTAGCACTAATTGCTACTGTAATGGAGAAGAGATTTATATCATATTTAGGAACTATATGTCCCTTTTTCCACTTAAAAGTTACAAAGCTGATTTCCCAAAGCCTCATCACCAGTGGCTCTTGAAGGACACATTAGCATCACCTCGGAAAGTATTAGAAAAGGAAATTTGGGAGCCCCACTTCAGAACTATTGAATCAGTCTCTGGGTGTGGAGTCCAGTGATTTACGTTTTAAGCTCTGCACATGATACTGAAGCATACTTAAGTTTGAGAACTTGAGTCATTATTTCCATTTAAAGTCATTCCACTTAGACTGGTTCAGAGTCCGTCATTCACATTTCCTCCCACATGGTGGTCGGTTGTTCTTTGTGCCTGTGGAGCTCTTGAAATGAGGCTATCCCATTGGAGATTTGCTGTCAGGGTAAAAACATGACAAATATTTAGAAAACATACGTGGCTTATATTTATTGTTCATAGTACATATATTTGGGGGATTATTTTTTAAATCTTTCAGCTTTATTGAGGTATAATTGACATATAGGAATCTTATAAAGTATACAATTTAAAGTTTATTTATATATGTGTGTGTGTATATATTTTATATATATAGTGAAATAATTGCCACAATCAAACTAATTAACATTTTTGTTACTTCACATAATTACCATTTTTATTTTGAAATAGGGAGAATACCTTCAATCTTCCATCTTAGCAAATTTCAAGCATACAATACATTATTGTAAACTGTAGTCACCATGCTGTACATTAGATCACCGGAATGTCATCCTACATAGCTAAAACTCTGTATTCTTTGACAAACATTTCCCAATTTTCCCCTCCCCACTCTGACCCTGGCAATCACCAGGTTGCCACTCTGTACTTCTGTGAGTTTGACTATTTCAGTTTTACATGTAATCATGCAGTATTTGTTTTTCTGTGTCTGGCATATTCCACTTAGCATAAGTTCCTTCAGGTTTGTACAGATTATTTCAAATCATAGAGTTTCCTTCTTTTTTTAAGGCTAAAAATAAGCTGAAAAATATCCCATCATATCTATATATCTATGTGTGTGCGTGTGTGTGTGTGTGTGTGTGTGTGTGTGTGTGTGTATGCTGCAATGAACATAGGAGTGCAGATTCTACTTAAAGATCCAAGTTTTATTTTCTTGGATATTGATATGATTTCACTCTGTGACCCCACCCAAATCTCATCTTGAACTGTACTCTCGTAATTCCCACACGTTGTGGGAGGGACCTGGTGAGAGATAATTTGAATCCTGAGAGAAGTTTCCTCCATACTGTTCTCATGGTAGTGAATAAGTCTCACAAGACCTGGTGGGTTTATCAGGGGTTTCTGCTTTTGCATCTTTCTCATCTTCTCTAGCCACCACCATATAAGAAGTGCCTTTCACCTCCTGCCATGATTCTGAGGCCTCCCCAGCCATGGGGAACTGTAAGTCCAGTTAAATCTCTTTTTCTTCCCAGTCTCTGGTATGTCTTTATCAGCAGCATGAAAATGAACTAATACAGTGAGGCCTGGGCATTAGTATGAAGGTGACATCACTGAAAGTAGAGTTGGAAAGAATTATACAACATCACAGCATTATGGTTTTTCCACAATATAGACAAAATAGATGTAAATAGCTTCAAGAGCATATATTGTTGTACATTGTAAAATAAATATCAGTAGAGTGTGGTGATGCAGAAAAGATACCCTAAAATATGGGAGTGACTTTGAAATTGGGTATCAGGCAGAGGTTGCAACAGTTTGGAGGGCCCAGAAGAAGACAGGGAAATGTGGGAAAGTTTGAAAACTTCCTAGAGACTGGTTGAACGGCTTTGACCAAAAGCCTGAGAGCAAAATGGACAATATGGTCCAGGCTGAGGTGGTCTCGGATAGAGATGAGGAATTTGTTGGGAACTGGAGTAAAGATGACTTACTATGTTTTAGCAGAGAGACTGGTGGCATTTTGCCCCTGCTCTAGAGATCTGTGAAACTTTGAACTTGAGAGAGATGATTTAGGGTACCTGGCGGAAGAAATTTCTAAGCAGCAAAGCATTCAAAATATAACTTGGGTGCAGTTAAAAGGATTCCATTTTAAAAGGGAAACAACATAAAAGTTCAGAAAATGTGCAGCCTGATGATGCAGTAGAAAAGAAAAACTCATTATTTGAGCAAAAATTCAAATTGGTTGCAGAAATTTGCATAAGTAACAAGAAGTCAAATGTTAATCCCCAAGACAATGGGGGAATATGACTCCACGGCCACTTCATGGCAGCCCCTCTCATCACAGACCCAGAAGCCTATGAGGGAAAAATGGTTTTGTGGTCTGGGCCCAGGGTCCCCGTACTGTGTGCAGTCTAGGGACTTGGTACCCTGGGTCCCAGCTGCTCCAGCCATTGCTAAAAGGGGCCAAGGTACAGCTCAGTCCATGGTTTCAGAGAGTGCAAGCCCCAAACCTTCCATGTGGTATTCAGCCTGCGGGTGCACAGAAGTCAAACATTGAGGTTTGGGAACTTCTGCCTAGCTTTCAGATGTATGGAAGCACTTGGATGCCCAGGCAAAAGTTTGCTACAGGGGTGGGGCTCTCATGGAGAACCTCTGCTAAGGCAATGCAGAAGGGAAATGCGGAGTCGGAGCCCCCACACAGAGGAGTCCCTGTTGGAGCACAGCCTAGTAAAACTGTGAGAAGAGGGCCGTCATCTTCCAGACCCCAGAATGATTGATCCACTGACAGGTTGCACCGTGCACCTGGAAAAGTCACAGAAACTCAAAGCCAGCCTATGAAAGCAGCCAGGGAGGTTATCCCCTGAAAGGCAACACGGGCACAGCTGTCCATGACTGTGGAAACCTACCTCTTGCTGCAGCCTGACCTGGATGTGAGACATGGAGTCAATGAAGAACATTTTGGAGCTTTAGAATTTGACTGCCCTGATGGATTTCGGACCTGCATGGGCCCTGTAACCCCTTTGTTTTGGCCAGTTTCTCCCAATTGGAATGGCTGTATTTACCAATACCTGTACTGCCATTGTATCTAGGAAGTAACTAGCTTGCTTTTGATTTTATAGGCTCCTAGACAGAAGGGACTTGCCTCAGATGAGACTTTGGATGGTGGACTTTTGGGTTAATGCTGAAATGAGTTAAAACTTTGGGGAAATGTTGGGAATTCATGATTGGTTTTAAAATGTGAAGAAAGACTTGAGATTAGGAGGGGCCGGGGGCAGAGCGATATGGTTTCACTGTGTTCCCACCCAAATCTCATCTTTAATTGTGCTCCCATAATTGCCACATGTTGTGGGAGGGACCCAGTGGGAGATAACTGAATCCTGGGGGCAGTTTCCCCCATACTGTTCTCGTGGTAGTGAATAAGTCTCATGAGATCTGATGGTTTTATCAGGGGTTTCTGCTTTTGCATCTTCCTCATTTTTCTCTTGCTGCTGCCATGTAAGAAGTGCTTTTCGCCTCCTGCCATGATTCTGAGGCCTCCCCAGCCATGTGGAACTGTAGGTCCAATTAAACCTCTTTTTCTTCCCAGTCTCAAGTATGTCTTTATCAGCAGCATGAAAACGGACTAATACAGATATATACCCAGAAATGGGATTTCTAAATCATATGGTACTTCCATTTTTAATTTTTTAAAGGAAGCTCCATATTGTTTTGCATAAGGCACAGATAGAAAGACATTCTCCACTCATGGATTAAAAGAATTAATGTTGTTATAATACCCATACTACTCAAAGTGATCTACAGATTCAATTCAATCTCTATCAAAATCCCAATGATATTCATTACAGAAATAGAAAAAAAAAGGAAAATTCATATGGAAACACAAAAGACCACAAATACCCATAGCAATATTGAGCAAGAAGAATAAAGCTGAAGGCATCACACTTTCAAAATGTATTATAAAGCTGCAGTAATAAAAACAGTATGTTACTAACATAGAACCAGTCATATGGACCAATGGAACAGAATAGAGAGCTTAGAAACAGATTCACATGCTGACAGTCAACTGATTTTTGACAAAAATGCCAAGAACACAAAGCAGTGAAAAGATAATCTCTTCAATAAATAATGTGGGAAAAACTGGCTATCCAATGCAAAAAAATAAAATTTGACTTTTCTCTCACATCATATTAAAAACAAATTTAAGACATGAAACTGTACAACTACTAGAAGAAAACATATCTGAAAAAGCTTCTGGATATTGGTCTTGGCAAAAAATATTTTGTTTATGACACCAAAAGCACAGGCAACACAAGCAAAAATAAACTGAGACTGCATCAAACTAAAAAGCTTCTGCACAGCAAAGGAAACAATCAACAGACTGTAAAGTAATCTACATAAAGAGCAAAAATATTTCCAAACCATGTATCTGATAAGGGGTTAAGGGATTAATACCCAAAATATATAAGAAACTGATGCAACTCAATAGCACAATAAAACAAAATAAAATACTGTAATAGATAAAGGACCTGATTAGGCATTTCTTAAAAAGAAGACATATGTCTTAATCTGTTATGTACTTCTGTAACAGATTACTTGAGACTGGGTAGTCAATAAAGAACAGAAATGTATTTCTCAGAGGGATTAGTAGTTCTGCTAGAGGCCTGTGGCAGCCCAAAAATGTTAACTCCTATGTCACTTGTACACTTCAATGAAAATACATACTGCAGTGTATGGGATCTGATTTCCCTTGCAGTTGTCAGTGTAGCCAAGTGGCATAGTCCATAAATACAAAGAAGGAGAGACGGTGTGCTCTTTGGATAGATTTCGATCAATGGGAAACAGGATATGACAAATATACACAGAGGCATTCCTTCACCCCATCTACTCACCTCCAGCACAGCCATATGGGGAGGTTCTGCATGCCAAAGCAAGTGTACCTGTTGTGTGAGGACACATGTCCTTTGGTGGTTTGTCATAAAACAGAGGCCAATGCACTGATCACTCCCTCTTACTAAGTCCCTGAATCACATGTCTGATCCTGTGAATGTCTGATTCAAAGCAGAGAATGTGAACCCTAGGTGGAACAAGGAGAGAAGGGAAGCAGCAAGAGGTTAGTGAGCAGTGACAAGGTGGTTGAGATGGCAGATCAGAGGCCTTGATACATGGGGTTAATATGTGGACTGAGGACAGCAAAGAGGAATTTCTTCAATAAAAAATTCGCTTATTTCAAATTAAGAAAATGCTTTTATTTCCATGGATAATAAAGGAGACTAACTTTTCCAGGGGTTCTTTATTTCTAAAATAGTTAAGTTTCTCCAGTTGTGAACTAAAATAGCTTCTGTAAGTACCAATTGACCCACTTTTTAACTGTATATTTAGAGGCAAAATAAAGTTCCTCTAATAGAAAGCTTCTCTGACTTATTCTTAGGTCATCTGCTGCTAGTTGTGAATGTGACAAGAAAGCTAGCTCATTAGTGCACTGGAGATGCTTGTGTGGGAAGATGTAGAGTCCCATTTTACTTTGCTGGTTGACATTTTTCTCTCTAATGTGTAATCTACTGAGAGAAGCTAATCCTCAACTCATCCTACTCAGTGGGAAGTGAAGAAATTGCTAATTATCTCATCGTGAATCCACAAGTACTGCAAATTTTGGTTTGGGTGTTTGTGTACGGCATTAATGAACTAACACTCATTCCTCAATATGGTGATCTAACAGCGAAATATCTGTGAATACTTGCCTTATATTTGCACTGAGTATAAAACTAGGAATACAGAAGAACAGTTTCTTCAAATGTTTGTAAGTAGCTGAGGAACAGTACAGTCACCTTTCATGGGAGCAAACTAAAGGAAACTTCTGAGAAAAGAACCCCAGAAAAACTGGAGAAAATGTGACACATCAACATGAAAGACTTTTCTTTCCAAGAGAAAAGTCATAAACTGGCATTCCCTTTGGCTGAATCCAGCTCACAGGCAGGTTTTCTTGAGCTTATTCGGTACTTTTTAATAATGTGAATTAGTTGCTAAAATAATAAAATCATCAGGCTGCAAATAAAAATGCGTCCATACATCTGACTTTCTTTGAAAACAGGTTCCTCTAGCACATGGGTCCCAGGTTCCAGGTGGCTTCTGTTGGAGGGAGCCCAGGGGCATGCTTTTCCCGGCTCCCCACACTCCCCACCTGACCTTCTTCTCACATTTGCTTTACGTACTTTCCACCTGAAGTCATTTACTGTGCATCCTCTGTTAAGCATTTCTCTATATTTAGATTGTATCTGAACTGACAGTCACATCTTTATCACTGGGATGTTCTAGGACAGTGGTTCTCCAACTTGACCACACACTAGAGCCATTTATGAAGTTTCAGACATTGTTATGCTCAGGCCATACCCCATATGAGCTGAACATAATTGTTAGCAGAGAAGGGTGTAGCACTCAGGCATAAGTGGGTTCCTTTTCTTAATTCTCTAGGTTATTTCAATATGTAGCTATGTTTGAGAACAACAGTACCTGAAAACTTCCCAAATTCCTGAAGTGCCCTTGCACAGAACTCAGATAACGAGGTGATATGGTTTGCCTCTGTGTGCCCACCCAAATCTCACCTTGAATTGTACTCCCATAATTCCCACATGTTGTAAGTCCAATTAAGCCTCATTTTCTTGCTAGTCTCCAGTATGTCTTTATCAGCAGCATGAAAACGGTCTAACACACCAGGTAACACCTTACCAGGAGCTATCTGGTGGCAGATGGGATAGCAAGCACACAAGGGGAAAGAGAAAACACAAGTTGGTTAGGTCTAGAGTTTGCAGTGCTGGTTGCACATTAGAAATAACAGGAAGCTTTGACAAAAATCCATTCTGGCCATACCAATAGCTATTCCGATTTGAGTGATTTGGTTTGGTACCTGTTGGTTAGTATCACTTTTAAGCTGCCTAGTTTTTCTACAAAACAGCTAGGTTTGAAGGACCACTGATTTAAGGAGTTCAGGACTGCAGTGAGCTATGATCATGCCACTGCACTATAGCCTTGGTGGCAAAGCAAGATGCTATTTCAAAAGAAGAAAATGAAAATGAAAAAAACCCCACTGGTTTACAGCATTTTCTGCAGCTTAGAATGCTTAACTGAATTAGAGATACTTAATCATCTAGTAACTATGAGCAAACAGGCAACCTGGATATTGTTCAACAAGTGAGCATTTTTAATTGTATTTCATCTTTGGACTGTGTCTAGACCTGACGTTCAGCTTTCTGTGGCCTTTTAATTCCCATAAAAAGCTGTCACATCTCCAAAATTAGAGGATGAGCCTCTAATTGGCAGGCTCTACGGCATCATGTAATTTTCAACGTATATTTTAAGTGCATACCAGCTGCTCATTTCTATCTTACTTCTTGCTTTGTCTCCAGAACCTAGCATGGAACCTGGCACCTGGCAGACTCCCAATAACTTTTCTAGAATTTAGAGAATAGCTAAAGAATTTTTTATGATTCTAACCTCTGCCTCTAAGCTTTTCTGTTATTCCATTTTCAATATAAAATAAATACCATAACACGTTCTTTCTTAAAACAATTTTCTAAAATTTCCAAAATGTGGTCTTGTCTCAAAAAAATATATATATTAGTTAATTTAAACTCTGCTTAGAATTTTCCCTTTATTTGTTCAACAACGCAGTACCCATTTTGCCCGTGCAGAATTTCTTCTTTGTATCTTTATTTCTGGAATTTTTGAAGTCCAGAAATACATTTTTGGACTTTTGAATTTAATACAGGGGTCAGAATTTAGGCCACAGAGGCGTTTTCTTCTTCACCCTATCATCAGAAAACCTGAGGCAGCATGAGCAGGGAGAAATAAATATGCTGTCCATAGAAACTAATGTTATCAGGAAAACAGAAAAAGAAAAAAAAAAAAACGAGCAAATGAACAAACTACACACACACACACGTATACACACAGACGGTCTCCAACTTATGAGGGTTTGCCATATGATTTTTTGTTTTGACGATGGTGCAAGCAATACACATTCAGTAGAAACTGTACTTTGAATTTTGAATTTTGATCTTTTCCCAGGTTAGGATAAGCTCTTATGATTCTGGACGAGCCACAGCTTTTCTTTAGCCCATGGGCACAAGTCTAAATAACCATAAATTTTCAATTTATAATGTTTTCAACTTTTGGTGACTTTATCAGGACATCACCCCATTGCAAGGAGAGAAGAATCTATCTATCTACCTATCTATCTATCTACCTATCTATCTATCTATCTATCTATCTATCTATCTATCTCTATACACATATATGTCTATATACATATGGATATATATCCCCAAATCATACATATCCATATACATGTATCCATACACATATGGATATATATCCCCTAATTAAAACATTAAAGATAAAAGCAGGAGAATACAAACAAGTATGATAGTCAAAATGAGGACAAAATCTCATGCTCTCATGCAGGGAATGAATTGAGAAGAAATGTTCAAAACAAAAATAAAAAGTAGTGAGTTCCTTGTTACAGACATGAAACTTTCCTAAGCCATAAAGATACAGATGATATTTATTGTTAATTATCATCTAAGTTTGGTTTTCTCTACTCCATAAAATTCCCCCAAATCCTACCAACCTGTCATTTGGAAATGATATTCTAGCTCATGTGTGTGAATTTTGTCTCAGACTGATGAAAGCAATAATTCTCAAGCATCCTCTAGAGTAGCCCTCCTAATGGTAGCTACATATAGTTGTCTCCCTCTTTTGTGATTTGGGATCTGCGGCGGACTGTATTTTGAAAGATGGCCCCAAAATATCTCCAATCTCATATGTTCTTCTTAAACCTTGCCTCTCCATTTTTGAGAATTGGGGTCTCCTTTCCCTCTTTTTAGTCTGGGCAGGCCTGTGACTTTAACCAATAAAAGGTGATGGAAATGATTCTGTGATTTCTGAGGCAA
Source organism: Rhinopithecus roxellana (assembly GCF_007565055.1). NCBI lineage: Eukaryota > Metazoa > Chordata > Mammalia > Primates > Cercopithecidae > Rhinopithecus > Rhinopithecus roxellana. The sequence continues at coordinate 13,258,478 of NC_044562.1, read as the reverse complement.
GAAAATGAAAGGTAATGTAGCTTCTACCTTCTTCTTTAAGACACTTGCCTTTGGAGCCCTGGGACATCATGTAAGAAGGACAACTACCATGACGCCATTGTGTTATAAAAAGTCCAAAGTAGCTCATGCCAAGAGACCATGTGGAGAAGGCTACATGAAGACAGAGATGCTTGATCAGTCCGGACCCTCCAGCTCTAGTCCTATAATTGCGTGAGACCCCAATCCAGGACTATCCAGTCACATCTTTCCAGAATTGACCAGCAGAAGCTGATCTTTAATATGAAATAATTACTATTTTAAGCTACTAATAAATTATGGAGTGAATTTCTAATTCAGCAATAGTAAGTGAAACACATTATTTTTTAATTTTTTTTATTTTTTATTATACTTTAAGTTCTAGGGTACATGTGCATAACGTGCAGGTTTGTTACATATGTAGACTTGTGCCATGTTGGTGTGCTGCACCCATCAACTCGTCAGCACACATCAATTCATCATTTATATCAGGTATAACTCCCAATGCAATCCCTCCCCCCTCCCCCCTCCCCATGATAGGCCCCGGTGTGTAATGTTCCCCTTCCCGAGTCCAAGTGATCTCATTGTTCAGTTCCCACCTATGAGTGAGAACATGCGGTGTTTGGTTTTCTGTTCTTGTGATAGTTTGCTGAGAATGATGGTTTCCAGCTGCATCCATGTCCCTACAAAGGACGCAAACTCATCCTTTTTTAAGGCTGCGTAGTATTCCATGGTGTATATGTGCCACATTTTCTTAATCCAGTCTGTCACAGATGGACATTTGGGTTGATTCCAAGTCTTTGCTATTGTGAATAGTGCCGCAATAAACATACGTGTGCATGTGTCTTTATAGCAGCATGATTTATAATCCTTTGGGTATATACCCAGTAGTGGGATGGCTGGGTCATACGGAACATCTAGTTCTAGATCCTCGAGGAATTGCCATACTGTTTTCCATAATGGTTGAACTAGTTTACAATCCCACCAACAGTGTAGAAGTGTTCCTATTTCTCCACATCCTCTCCAGCACCTGTTGTTTCCTGACTTTTTAATTATTGCCATTCTAACTGGTGTGAGATGGTATCTTATTGTGGTTTTGATTTGCATTTCTCTGATGGTGAGTGATGATGAGCATTTTTTCATGAATCTGTTGGCTGTATGAATGTCTTCTTTTGAGAAATGTCTGTTCATATCCTTTGCCCACTTTTTGATGGGGTTGTTTGTTTTTTTCTTGTATATTTGTTTGAGTTCTTTGTAGATTCTGGATATTAGCCCTTTGTCAGATGAGTAGATTGCAAAAATTTTCTCCCATTCTGTAGGTGGCCTGTTCACTCTGATGGTAGTTTCTCTTGCTGTGCAGAAGCTCTTTAGTTTAATTAGATCCCATTTGTCAATTTTTGCTTTTGCTGCCGTTGCTTTTGGTGTTTTAGACATGAAGTCCTTGCCCATGCCTATGTCCTGAATGGTATTACCTAGGTTTTCTCCTGGGGTTTTTATGGTATTAGGTCTAACATTTAAGTCTCTAATCCATCTTGAATTAATCTCCGTATAAGGAGTAAGGAAAGGATCCAGTTTCAGCTTTCTACTTATGGCTAGCCAATTTTCCCAGCACCATTTATTAAATAGGGAATCTTTTCCCCATTTCCTGTTTCTCTCAGGTTTGTCAAAGATCAGATGGCTGTAGATGTGTGGTATTATTTCTGAGGACTCTGTTCTGTTCCATTGGTCTATAGCTCTGTTTTGGTACCAGTACCATGCTGTTTTGGTTACTATAGCCTTGTAGTATAGTTTGAAGTCAGGTAGTGTGACGCCTCCAGCTTTGTCCTTTTGACTTAGGATTGTCTTGGCAATGCAGGCTTTTTTTTGGTTCCATATGAACTTTAAAGCAGTTTTTTCCAATTCTGTGAAGAAACTCATTGGTAGCTTGATGGGGATGGCATTGAATCTATAAATAACCTTGGGCAGTATGGCCATTTTCACGATATTGATTCTTCCTATTCATGAGCATGGTATGTTCTTCCATTTGTTTGTGTCCTCTTTGATTTCACTGAGCAGTGGTTTGTAGTTCTCCTTGAAGAGGTCCTTTACATCCCTTGTAAGTTGGATTCCTAGGTATTTTATTCTCTTTGAAGCAATTGTGAATGGAAGTTCATCCATGATTTGGCTCTCTGTTTGTCTGTTAGTGGTGTATAAGAATGCTTGTGATTTTTGCACATTAATTTTGTATCCTGAGACTTTGCTGAAGTTGCTTATCAGCTTAAGGAGATTTTGGGCTGAGACGATGGGGTTTTCTAAATATGCAATCATGTCATCTGCAAACAGGGATGATTTGACTTCTTCTTTTCCTAACTGAATACCTTGATTTCTTTCTCTTGCCTGATTGCCCTAGCCAGAACTTCCAACACTATGTTGAATAGGAGTGGTGAGAGAGGGCATCCCTGTCTTGTACCAGTTTTCAAAGGGAATTTTTCCAGTTTTTGCCCATTCAGTATGATATTAGCTGTGGGTTTGTCATAAATAGCTCTTATTATTTTGAGGTACGTTCCATCAATACCGAATTTATTGAGCGTTTTTAGCATGAAGGGCTGTTGAATTTTGTCAAAAGCCTTTTCTGCATCTATTGAGATAATCATGTGGTTCTTGTCTTTGGTTCTATTTATATGCTGGATTACATTTATTGATTTGCGAATGTTGAACCAGCCTTGCATCCCAGATGAAGCCCACTTGATCATGGTGGATAAGCTTTTTGATGTGCTGCTGAATCCGGTTTGCCAGTATTTTATTGAGGATTTTTGCATCGATGTTCATCAGGGATATTGGACTAAAATTCTCTTTTTTTGTTGTGTCTCTGCCAGGCTTTGGTATCAGGATGATGTTGGCCTCATAAAATGAGTTAGGGAGGATTCCCTCTTTTTCTATTGATTGGAATAGTTTCAGAAGGAATGGTACCAGCTCCTCCTTGTACCTCTGGTAGAATTCAGCTGTGAATCCATCTGGTCCTGGACTTTTTTTGGTTGGTAGTCTATTAATCATTGTCTCAATTTCAGAGCCTGCTACTGGTCTATTCAAGGATTCAACTTCTTCCTGGTTTAGTCTTGGAAGAGTGTAAGTGACCAGGAAATTATCCATTTCTTCTAGATTTTCTAGTTGATTTGCGTAGAGGTGTTTATAGTATTCTCTGATGGTAGTTTGTATTTCTGTGGGGTCGGTGGTGATATCCCCTTTATCATTTTCTATTGCATCTATTTGATTCCTCTCTCTTCTCTTCTTTATTGGTCTTGCTAGCGGTCTGTCAATTTTGTTGATGTTTTCAAAAAACCAACTCCTGGATTCATTGATTTTTTGGAGGGTTTTTTGTGTCTCTATCTCCTTCAGTTCTGCTCTGATCTTAGTTATTTCTTGCCTTCTGCTAGCTTTTGAATGTGTTTGCTCTTGCCTCTCTAGTTCTTTTCATTGTGATGTTAGAGTGTCAATTTTAGATCTTTCCTGCTTTCTCTTGTAGACATTTAGTGCTATAAATTTCCCTCTACACACTGCTTTAAATGTGTCCCAGAGATTCTGGTATGAAACACATTTTTATTCTACTATTCCTTCCTTGGATATGGATGGCTCTACTTAACTAGTGTTGTGCCGGTAGATGATGCACAGGTAGCTCCCTGGGATGGAAAGTTCTGATTTGTAGTGCTTACTGATGACTTTACTGTGATTTCAAGTTATCAGGGTGATGCCACTGAAAGCAGAGTTGGAAAGAATTACACAACATCACACCATTATGGTTTTTCCACAATATAGACAAAATAGATGTATATATTGCTTCACGAGCATAGTTGTAAATTATAAATTAAAATAAAATAAGAAATGGTAAATTTTAACTTTGTATTATCTTTATGTTTAATATACATTTATGTATTCTAAATTTATACTATTTAATGTCAAATAATAGTTGTTTCTAACACCCAGCTTACAAAATTGCCAAGAAGGCATCTATTGGCCTCAACACACTTGGTACTTAGATTTCTCTATTGCTCTGTGTATTTTTCAGCTTCATCATAAACATCAGAACTTCAGTGTATCCATTCAAAATGACAGATAAGGCCGGGCGCGGTGGCTCATGCCTGTAATCCCAGCACTTTGGGAGGCCGAGGCGGGCGAATCACAAGGTCAGGAGATGAAGACCACGGTGAAAACCCGTCTCTACTGAAAATACAAAAAAAAAAATTAGCCGGGCACGGTGGTGGGCGCCTGTAGTCCCAGCTACTAGGGAGGCTGAGGCAGGAGAATGGGTGAACCCAGGAGGCGGAGCTTGCAGTGAGCCGAGATCGCGCCACTGCACTCCAGCCTGGTGGACAGAGTGAGACTCTGTGTCAAAAAAAAAAAAAAAAAAAAAAAAAAAAGACAGATAAGTTCTCTTTTGTGCATACTGTGTCTCACACCCTGCATCTAGTTTATTTAGTCCTCTAGCCTGTCTCATTGACTTCCGCTGTTTCAGTGACCTTGGACAATCTGAATCTCTGTAACTATCAAAAGCATTGCTAAGAGTGATTATTAGTGTGTCCCACAAATATCTTACGCTGAACTTATGCAAAACTGAAGTCATTGTCTTCCCCATCACCCTTTCCTTTTTATATCTTTTTTATCTTGTTGAGTAGCATCATGAAACTCCTGGTCCCTGAGCGCTTTTGAATTCCACCCTCTTTCTTCTGTGTCCTGATATTCCACTGACTTTGGTTTCTCAATTTTCTTGACTTCTCTCCACTTGAGTTGTCACTATCATAGTGCAGATATTGATTCTTTCTTGACAGATTATTTTAACAATTTCTCAAGCAGTGTTCTTACCTCTGGTCTTACACTTATCCTTTCTTCACCCTGACCTCAAGGCTGCCTTTCTAACCATGCTGTTTCTCTAGGGTGTGCCTGGTTTTGCAAGGCTGGGAGGGGTTGTTGTGTGTGTCACAAGCATTTTTTTTTTTTTTTTTTTTTTTTTTTGAGACAGAGTCTCACTCTGTGGCCCAGGCTGGAGTGCAGTGGCCGGATCTCAGCTCACTGCAAGCTCCCCCTCCTGGGTTTACACCATTCTCCTGCCTCAGCCTCCCCAGTAGCTGGGACTGCCGGCGCCTGCCACCTCGCCCGGTTAGTTTTTTGGGGTTTTTTTTCTGTATTTTTTAGTAGAGACGGGGTTTCACCATGTTAGCCAGGATGGTTTTGATCTCCTGACCTCGTGATCCGCCTGTCTCGGCCTCCCAAAGTGCTGGGATTACAGGCTTGAGCCACTGTGCCCGGCCACAAGCACTTTTCATCTATGATTTTGTTGTCTATTGAAGACAGAGATTCCCTGGGACACATACAGGTTTATATATGTACCTGCATATATACAGTGTCTTATCTCAGGTCACATACTAAGTCTGAAAAATAACCTTAATTTCCCTTTTGCCCAGTACCTACCCTACTTGTGGAATTTCCTTTTTTTTTTTTTTTTTTTTTTTTTTTTGAGACAGAGTCTCACTCTGTCACCCAGGCTGGAGTGCAATGGTGTGGTCTTGGCTTACTGCAACTTCCACCTCCCAGGTTCAAGCAATTCTCCCACCCCAGCCTCCTGAGTAGCTGGGACTACAGGTATGCGCCATCATGCCTGGCTAATTTGGGTTGAGACAGGGTTTCACTATGTTGGGCCAGGATGGTCTCGAACTCCTGACATAGTGATCCTCCCACCTTGGCCTCCCAAAGTGCTAGGATTACAGGCGTGAGCCACCGTGCCCGGCCCCTACTTGTGGAATTTCATTAGAGTTCAGGTATAAAGTTCAGGTGCTTATTACTCATTTCATAGCTTTTCTCTTTTGTACTTATATTCTTTAGCTCAGAGGCATCCAATCTTTGGGTTTCCCTGGGCCATACTGGAAGAAGAATGGTCTTGGGCCACACATAAAATAGATTAACACTAACAATAGCTGATGAGTTAAGAAAAAAGAATCATGCAAAAAGACTCATAATATTTTCAGAAAGTGTACAAATTTGTGCTGGGCCACATTCAATGCTATCCTGAGCCACATGCAAGCTGTGGGTTGGACAAGCTTCCTATATAGCTCTTCCAACCAATTGAAATTGAAATCTGTCTGAACGATATTTTCTATTGTCCAGAGACTTGTCTTAATTTTTCACTTGTCTTAATTTCCTGATTATACCATGGAATAAAACTATAGAAATACAATTACAGGCACTTGATTTAATGTCTAGAGAAAATATTCCCTAGGGAGTTGAGTCACTTTGATCAGCCTTAATTCATAACAATGAGACCATCTGAGTCTTATTTCTGTGGACATCAGTTTTTTTTCCAAAAAATCAGTTAATTTATCTTCACTCTACTTCTGAGCTGCACCATTTCCTTTAAGTGACAGTAGCTACATTTCCAAAAATATATTGCATTTTTTTATTAACCCTAATTTATATACTCAGTATTTTAATCTTAATCCTAAAGTGTTTAGGTTCAGCACGACTTGCTAGAGTGAATAAAATTCATCGGATCATAAAATAAGATAGAAAAGTTAAATGATCTGAAATACATTTTATGTGAGACTTTCATTTTTCAATAAAGCTTCAGAAAACATGCCCATATTCCACAGGAAGGAATATATTAAAACTGCGTTGGAGATTTCAATAATTTCTGATGTTCACAACAGATTATTTGGATATTTGTAACTGAAGGGAAATGATTTCCATCAAAATATGCTGAATTATATTTTCTAGGAATATTTTTCCAATACAATCCCATATGGCCAAACAAAAAGAGCTTTAGAAAACAATTTATCTTAAAAATAATAACAGATTTTGCTGAAATATCTTCATGTTCTTAATTCCTATATAGAGAGTTTTTCAGTTCTTTAAAATCTGGCTCAATACAGATAGCAATACATAAGAGTTGTTTTTCGCTCCCTGGCACCTGCCTACTGAATGCTATTTTGTACTTGTCAACCACGTCCAAGTGTTGTCAGCCTACCATTTGTCAAAAGCACTAATGCCACTTGCAAAGCTTTACTGCTTCACCTTAAAAAGAAAGGATAGCATTTCCACACAACTGTCACGGGACTGCTTGCTATGCCACTTCGTTTTGATTGTTTCCCATGTGGAATGGGATGGATCCTGAGCTTCGGGCAGAAAGTAAATTGTGATGAATATTACTTAAATTCTGATGGCGTGCTGCTTTACCAAGAACATTTATTTACTCATTCATTCAGCCACCCCTGTCTTCATAAAATGTTGACTTTAGCAGTGGTTGAAAGTAACTGAACACTTGCTCCCTTTTAAGGCCTGTGCTCAGTACTTTAAGCGTTATTTCACGCACATCCCCTTACAACTGCAGGGGACATTGGTAGATTATGCCAGTTTCACAGAGAAAAAAAACTGAAGTTCAAATAACTTTTATGTGGCCAAGTGTTCTTTTTCTTCTTAATCGATATGTTTATTAAAAATATAGACTAATGCTTCTGTGCTTAAATGTCATTGTGGTTGTGTGTCGATTTTCATAAAACATAACTGATTGTAAGGGACTCTTCACAAATACACTCCAGACAGAAGAAAAAGCTAAACAGAAATCACTGACAAAATTACCATTTCAAACATAGCTCCCTTAATACTTGCTAGCAAATGGAGTTTAACATTATTATAATTACACTGGTATTGTCAGAGTATGTGGCCAAGTTTTCTTTCTCTCTACCCTCACTATTAGCATTTAGACAGTAATATCCATTCCTATAATCAGTAAAGAGGGTGACTTCCAACTCTGTAGATAGGGTTGGACATTTAGCAAATAAATTATAGCATGTCCAATTAGATTTAAATTTCAGATACAGTTTTTTTTACTAGAGTATATCTCATGCAATATTTAGGACATATTTGTATTAAAAGTATTCATCGTTAATTTCAAATTCAGCATTAAATGGGCATTTTGTGTCTTTTCTGGAAACTCTGTTTATAAAGCTAGTTTAGGCTATTAAAGTTAAATCCTATTAATGTCTTATCAACCCAAACTCCTATGGATACAAAGGCATTCGTCACGCTCTAATCTTTCCTTTGACCCCAGCTGGCCTGTGTAACATGTAGGATGATTCATGTATCTCCACTGAGTGCCACGTGCAATCTCCCACAGGTCCCCAGTTAAAGAGAGCTCACCTGTCTCCTGCTTCTAGGTCTCTCTTTCGACAGTGCCATGTATCTGCTGCGTTATCTGCAGTTTTGGTTTCTGACCCAACTGGAACCTGCCGTTGACCTCTGAGGCCTTATGCTCTCTGTGCCCTGATTACTGATGGACGTTGTTTGCAACATGCCTGTCCAGGGCTCTGCAAGTCCCCTTGGGCTGTCTGAGATACCATTTTTATCATTTTCTTAACAGACTTAGAAAAAGTGTATTTTATCCATGACACATATAAAGTCTGGACACTAATGAGGTAAAAGTGAAGAAATCATGAGAGTAGGGTGGAGAGAACGTAACAGATTCTATATCATCAACATAAGAGCACAAAGCACAGTGGAGACTGGAAAGGAGAGACTTGGGCGCAGGTGTGTCAATGGAAGTTTCAAGCGCGTGTTTTTGACAGTGGTAGATGAAAACGCACATCAAGTACTGCCTTCCAGTTTGTCCCTCTTTGGATACAAATGTCTACAAAACCTTGGATAAGTTCTTGTTTCTGGTAGGGCCATGGCAGTGGTGAAGCAAGCAAGGCACTTAGGACACAACATCTAAGATTAAATAATGACTTAAAATTGTCTGAGACCTAGTGAGCTCTTAAAAAACGTTGGTTCTCTTAACGCTTCGGTTTTGGAAATAACTGCTTATTACAATTGAGGTTAATTAAATTGAAATTATTATATGAATCAAATAGAACACGAAGAACTTTGCCCAAAACCACGTGTAATTGCACAGGACAATGCGCCCTGCATTTGGAGCCATGAATGTTGGGTTCAAGTCTTATATTGATTACACCCTGCATCATTTATGCACTTTAAATCAGCTTCCTTTTCCATAAAATTATGCAAGTAGAAAGTCTTTTCCTCAGAATTATTTCATTAATGATCTTGTAGTCAAGGCTGCTGATAAAAAAGCTGTTTTCATTTATTTATTTATTTATTTATTTATTTATTTATTTATTTATTTACTTGAGACAGAGTTACCCTCTGTTACCCAGGCTGGAGTGCAGTGGTGCAATCTTGGTTCACTGCAACCTTCACCTCCCAGACACAAGCAATTTTCATATCTCAGCTTCTCAAGTAGCTGGACGCATGTCATCAAGCCCGGCTAACTTTTGTATTTTTAGTAGAGATCAGGGGTTCACCACATTGGCCAGGCTGGTCTTGAACTCCTGACCTCAAGTGATTCGCCCGCCTCGGCCTCCCAAAGTGCTGGAATTATAGGCATGAGCCACTGTGCCTGACCCGAGAAAAAGTTTAGATCTCTTTGTAGTAAGATTTGTGAAATGACTTTGGGTCACAATTGTCACAGAAATTTGTGAGCATCTTTCTGAAATAGATTGTTGGTCACAAAAATTTATGATCATTAGCAACTCAACCCAAGCTGAGACCAACCTTGAGGAGTTAAACCACCAAGGTAGCTGCAAACTCTTTAAAGCATGTTTGTTTAGAAAGTCTTTAAGATGATTTGCTATGTAGCAATAGTTTACTGATACATCATCCTTTAAATTCTGCTTCATCTCCTATTGACTCTAAGATTTCCCTAGTTCACCTGGGTCCAAAGTCATTTCTCCTTCTAAATGTCTCTGGTATATAACATTTGCACCACCAACAGACAATTAATGCATATATTTTTATATTCCTAATCTGCTAGTAGTTGCCCTGTTTTTAGAGAATCCAGTACCACTTTAATCCTTATGCAGCTCAGGGGATATATAAATATTTATTCCTTTGATTAGGATATTTTTTGTTCAAATCCCACATTATTTTTATTTTTAAAAATAAAAAGTTGGCCGGACGCAGTGGCTCACGCCTGTAATCCCAGCACTTTGGGAGGCTGAAGCGGGCAGATCACGAGTTCAAGAGATCGAGACCATTCTGGCTAACATGGTGAAAACCCATCTCTACTAAAAAATACAAAAAATCAGCTGGGCGTGGTGGTGGGCACCTGTAGTCCCAGCTATTCGGGAAGCTGAGGCGGGAGAATGGCGTGAACCCAGGAGGTGGAGCTTGCAGTGAGCCGAAATTGTGCCACTGCACTCCAGCCTGGGCAACAGTGAGACTTCATCTCAAAAAATAAATAGATAAATACATAAATAAAGTTGGCACTATATATGTGCTGCAGTACTAGTTCTTAACAATTCTGATTTAATTGCCTTAGGGTAAGACCTAGGCATTAGTATCTGTTAAAAGTTTCCCAAGAGATTATGATGTATATCAAGGATTAAGAATCACTATTTTCAGGTTGGCTCAGAATGGATTAAGTCTTTAGAAGACTTATCTTTTAAGGTACAGATTTTGCCATGGTCACATACTCCAGGTAGAAATCATCTCCTGCCCCTTCGTAATCTGCTCAGTTTGTTGTTGGTTTTGTTGTTGTTTTTTGTTGATGACCTTCTGCTCTAGCTGTTTTCCTTGTCTCATTCCTGTTCCCAAGAAGAGCTGTGTAAACCTCTTGGCTCCCTTTGCTTTAAATGCAAACAAATCCTTCAAAACCAAATTGATTCATCAGAGGAAAAAGATAGCACCAAATGGAATGTTGGTATTTTTGTAACTTCTAAGTGAACAATCCATTTTAAATGATTAATTCCATTATACCATAATTTACATCTAGTACCAGCTAATGAAATAAATTAGTTTCAACATCGATTCAACCCTCTTCCCTTTCTCAGTGATCTCATTAGCCTCATTGTGAATATTTTGCTGCAATAATTTTTCTGCCATACCAGCTGCACCATTAGAGCACTGTTATTATTGATGACTGAAAATCCAGATGTAGGAAAGAGGAATGGGCAGGGAGTTGATTATTATGATCAATTTGAAGTTTAAGTGGGAGAGAAGTCATCCACAAGGTATATATTCTCTTTATATATTTTCTAGAGGAAAGGGTGTGTTTCTGACCCCACATACATTAAAAAGCCCTTAGATAGACGTAGGTTCTAAAATAGTTTTCAGGGCTGTGGCTTAGAGAATGTCTTAGTCTATGTGCGTTGCTATAACATAATACCTGAGGCTGGGTAATTTTTAAAGAAAAGAGATTGATTTGGCTCATAAGTCTGGTGACTTAAAATTCTAAGATTGGGCAGCTGCATCTGGCAAGGGCCTCAGGCTGCTTCCACTGATGGGAAAAGCAAAAGTAGGGGGTTGTGTGAAAAGAGATCGTATGTCAGGAGAGAGAAACTGAGGAAGGCAGACTCATTTTAGCAACCTGCTCACAGGAGAACTAATCCATTCTCATGAGAGCAAGAATGCACTCACCCCCTTGAGAGGGCATTAAGCTATTCATGAGGGATGCAAGCCCAAGACCAGGCCCCACCTCTTAACACTACCGCACTGGGGATCAAGTTTCAGCAAAAATTTTGGCAGGAACAAACCACAGTCAAACCATAGCAGAGGCCTTGATACATTATATAAAATAATGATGTTACATAGGATAAGTACATTTCTGTATTTATAGTACTTTTTCATCTACAATCCTGGATGATCTTCATGAGAAACCTAAGACATCAGAAATATAAACACTTAGCCGTACTCTATTAATGGAGAAACTATAAATCAGAGGACTTATGTAATTGACATTTGACTCCTTCCTGGTAGAGAGGTGACCAGACTTCTCCTGTCCCCAGTGTCTCTAAAAGCAAGAATGAGAAACAAGGATGGGAGCTTTGGGGAAACCTACCTGGTATGTTAAGCTATGCAGTAGGGACAGATAATTCTATGTGAGAAACAGCTATGTCACTAGTATACTCTCTAATATTAAAATGGAAAATATGGCCAGGTGCTGTGGTTCTCGCCTGTAATCCCAGCACTTTGGGAGGCCTTGGTGGGCAGATCACGAGGTCAGAACATTAAGACCATCCTGGTTAACACAGTGAAACCCCGTCTCTACTAAAAATACAAAAAAAATTAGCCGGACATGGTGGCACACGCTTGTACTCTCAGCCACTCAGGAGACTGAGGCAAGAGAATCACTTGAACCTGGGAGGCGGAGGTTGCAGTGAGCCGAGATCACCCCACTGCACTCCAGCCTGGGTGACAGAGCGAGACTCTATTTCAAAAAACAAAAACAAAAACAAAAGCAAACTAAAAGGGAAAATATGACCCTAGATGCCACAGTAAATATGCCACGGTGTCAGACATGTTAACATGTAAGATACACAGTGCCTGGTCCAGAGAGACACTTCAACCAATAGTGTTGAATAAATAAATTGTTTCCTCTTATAAAGACACAATTTAAAACCAGTTCCCCCTGATGGAGCACATTATATTAAACCATACAAAACATATATTAAATGTGTCTGTAACATTAGGCAATAAGTCCCCTAGTAAAGATGCAAGGGACTATGGCACGACATAGGTATGTTTTGACCATCAGGTGAGGAGCAGATTCAAAGTCTCTTATTTTAGGAGGGCAGAGCTAGAGAAATGTTGAAACACACTGCTTTTCAGTATTCAAAAAAGCAGAATGGAAAAAGCAGGTGCACCAGCCAGTACCCCTCAAGGAGGGATGTGAGGCCAATATTTTCTGTTTCACTATTTCTCAGAGAGTCTTATCTCCACAGCATGTAATAGCAGAGAGAATACTGACTTTGCAATCACAGACACAAAATTCCTTTCATCATTGTTTTAGCTGAGTGATATTGAAATCCTGTTTAATGTTTCTGAGTCTCTGTGTTTTCATTAGAAAAAAAGTCAGGAAACTTTTTAACAAATGATCAAGTCCACTAATAGATTCTTTTAATCGGCCTAGAATATAATACTAAAAAATGTTTGCCCCATTTCCTCTTCTTCATCTCTTTCCTCTAGTAACTATTAGAATCCTCAAATCCTCTAGGTTTTAAAGCACTTATTTTTGTGAGTGGTTAAAAATTTAGAAAGGGAAATTCTACTACAGAGGGTCAAATCTTGTCTTCATCACTTATAACTGTCATCTTGGGTGAGCAATCTAATCACTCTTTATTCCAAGAATTCCAGGAACTCACCTTTTATAAAAGGGTGTCTACTAAATAGGGTTACAGTAAAACATATATGAAAAAATATAGGAAAGGCCTCTGTGCATAACTCATTGCAAGTGCTCAGTGAGGCCTGCTGGTCCCTGCCTTGTCTTAGAGGTACTGAAGCACCCATCCACCTTCACTGCTGCTTGTTGATGAGGCTCTCCTTGATAGTGTGCTAGGGATCTGTGGGATACCCGTTTGGCTAGTGCCCTTTTCCTGCAGCAGAGTGCCTTTATCTCTGTCTACTAGCATCAATGGCCCCCTCATTGCCTCTGGATGGAGCCAGATCCTCCCACTGGGCATCTTTGCTTCAGGCGAGCAAGCCCAGCCAGGTGCTTTCAGGGTTTTTGGGAGCTCCCAGGTGATGGTCACCCTTCAGCAGTTGGCAAGACGAAGCTGCATACTTAACCTTTCTCTGGTTTGCATATGTAGGATAAAGTAAGCGCCTTTGAGCTTTACAAGTATTGTGATGATTATGTTTTAAAACATGTATAATTTGATTTGAAATCTATCATTCATACTTCTCTTTTCCAGATATTCTCAAGGGAAATATCGGTTTATTTCAATATTGATGATCTATATCAAATCATCACATAAGACCTGTCTGAAGTCAGATAACATATTAAATCTATTTTATTTTAGAGTGTTTTTTAACAAATACATGTTTAGCTATTCAATGCTCTTAAGCCAAACCAATTTTGATGAGACTGGCAAAATTGCAGATGGCAGGCGTTATTACTAACATTATATTGGTCAGTCAACCCATTGGTTACAATGATTTTTAAAAATTCTCTTACACCTGCATTTTGTTTTGTTTTCAGGCACACTTCAGCATATATGCATACTATCCTAAAATCCCAGAAACCTTCTCTTTTGTACCAATTTGGAAAGTACTTAATCTCTTATCTTATTTCCAGATTCCTACCAAAGTGACTGGATTAGAGGAGAGTGTAGAGGATTTGTCACCTGCTTCAGTCTTTGCTCCTTTCCTTGTTAGCTGTTTGACCTTAGGTACTCTGCTGAGCCTTGCTGAGCCTCTGATCCCTGGCAACTGGCTCTGAAGCTTAGCTAGCACAGCACGTGGAAGGGCCCAGCCCTCACTGGGGCCCTTAGAAAATTCAAGAAGAAAGAAGACAGTAATATATTTGGGGGGAGTAGCTGCAGGATCCTGGATATTCATTATCTTTTCTCAGTTCTTAGCAATAGCCCCAAAGAAAGAATAATTTGTCACCAAATAATACAATATGAGTTAATAGGTTCTCTTTCCATTCAGCTGGAATTCTATGTACGAAAGGTGTTTACACTGAATTTTCATTTGGACTAAAAGTTTGAGATTGGTAGTCATCCGTGATTTTGATGAATAAAGTTAATTTTTAGGTTTTAAAGCAGCCATATCGCCTAAATCTTGACAGTCCTATAGGAAAAATAATAACAGGGAAACTTGGTGCTAAAATGTAAACTCCTAACCCAAAACTAAGGCTTTAACATTTAGAATGTGTGGCCACATGATGCTACGAAATAAATGGAATTTTTGTCTCAGTTATTCTTCTTTCTCCTGGTCAATAGGGGAAAAACAAGTAACCTATAAGAGAATTAGCTTTACCGTCTTCATCGTAACAATGCCACCAAATGACTATTTTCACCTTCCTATTTCAAACCTTTTGTTATCACACATTATCTTACCTTATTCTCTTAACACTCTTGAGGGGTTACAGACAAGAATTACAACAAATAAGGAAACTGAGACCCAAGAAGGCTAAGAGAATTACACGGGATAAGAGAATTATTAAGTGACTAGTCTCGAGCCAAATTAGGGTCCTGATTTGCCAAGGATAGTTCTAGTTCACACATATTACCTCAACATAATTATTAAATGATTCCCCTTAACTCTCAAAAAAGAATTTGACTGATTCCTCGGTCACTCTAAGTAGAACACACATCTCCTTAGCCCCAGTCCTGTGCCCTTTCCACTGCACGAAGCTGGGCTTAAATATATCTGCTCCTTCAGAAATTAACATCCTGTTTCAGTCCGTGTCTCACTACTTTTGCTGCTTCAGAGCAGAGTGGAGATAAACCATAGGTGTAGTCAATGCCACCTCTGCACTAGTAACACTTGTTTCCCAGTCAGCTTCCTGCAGGGCAAGAGCTCCTTTTCAAATTACTATCAAGAGCATTAATTTATCAGACATCATGCTGAATACGCCCTGAGGTTTGGTTTGTTTTTTCTACCATTACATCTCCCCAGAGTTGCAGTCTAGAAAAGTCTAAATTATTACTGTAATTATATAAAAAGATCAAAGAACTGGCATTAATTTTTACTTAGTGGACAGTTTAATAGTTCAACTGAATTCCATTAAATCTGATATCATTATTAATAAATATCAACGTTTTTATCTAACATTCAAAGAGTTTTACTTTGCCTTTGTGTTTCCTTCAAATTTCGAATTTAAATTTAAACCATCTGTTCCTTTTGAACACATCACACTTATCCGTCCAGCCTGAACGTTGGAAGTTGCCTATGAGATCACTCTAGGTCTCATTAGCATCAGGCTCATGAATGCACACAGTGAAGGCTGGCAGTGTGAAACGGAACCCAGCAAGATAGTCTTCAGTTTGGTTAGCAAAATAAAGCACAATTAAATATAAAATCTCTTGCATGTAGATAGCTCTTCATGGCTTTTTGTTGTTTTTGTTTTGAATTTGTTTTGTAAAGCACAGCTTTGTGATATAAACAGTCCAGGTGTCACCAAAAGTCTATAGATCTAGAAATGAGGCTCATTCACTTTGGTTCATTCACTCTTCTCTTTCTTCTTGCTTTTTTCTGTCCATCACCTTTCTTCCTGAAGTTCCATTTGTCCATTGAGGTTTTTCAGTATTTCTTCTAATTGGACAATTTGTCCACCCTTGTCACCCCAAAGCTGTAGTCAGTTGGTTCTTAAGGACTCCCCATCAGTCCAGGCTTCCCTGCAGATGACCTGCAAGTATGGCCAGGAATCCCGGAGAAGACCTAGTCGCCTACAAGTCAGGGGCCTGCCTGCAGATACACAAATACCAGCCTTGACGAGCACATGCACAGAGGGCCTGCCCAGAGCCAGCCTTCTCTTGGCACTAAGAATGTCAGGTAATTACATAAGGTTGCCTCTTAGTCTCACAAAGTTTTCAGCCTACTTGGGAAAGCAAGCATTAAGAAAATAAGTTCAAGGCCAGGCACAGTAGTTCTTGCCTGTAATCCCAGCATTTTGGGAAGCTGAGGCAGGAGGATCACTTGAGCTGAGGAGTTCTAGACTAGCCCTGGCAATATAGCAAGATCCTGCCTCCTTAAATAAATAAATAAGCCAGGCATTGTGTCACATACCCTCAGTCCCAGCTACTTGGGGGACTGAGGTGGGAAGATAACTTGAGCTTGAGAGGTTGAGCTGCAGTGAGGCCTGATCATGCAACTGCACTTTAGCCTGGGCGACAGACCCAGAACCTGTCTCAAAAAAGAATAGAGAATGGAAGAAAAAGAAGAAGGAAATGAAGAAGAAAAAGAAAGAAGAGAAGAAAGAAAGAAGAAAGAGAGAAGAAAAGAAAGAAAGAAGAGAGAAGAGAGGAAGAGATAAAAAGACTAAAGAACGAAGATAAGAAGAGAAAGAAAAAGAAAAGAGATAGAGAAGAAAAAAGCCAAAGCCAGATAGAAATAAAACGAGAAAAAAAAGAAAGAAAAAACGGAAAGCCCCTAAGAAAGAAAGAAAGAAAGAAAGAAAGAAAGAAAGAAAGAAAATAAGTAAATAAGTTCAACCGTGAAGTGATTGACCTGTTCTTATAAAATGACAGAAGCCGGTGGCCTACAATTTGTAGAGTTGGGAAGGTCTGCCTCTTTGAATAAATGACAGTTAAGCTGAGATATGAATAGGAATAAGAGTTGGTCAAGAAATGCAAGTTGAGCTTATGATGAGTCTTACAGAAGTAATTTTAATAGTAAGATGCACTGACTCTTTCTCAGTTGAATCTTTCAAATATCAGCATTGTCACTCTCAACACCTTGGTATTTTTCACCCAGCTCCATTTCAGGGTCCTAACATGGCCCCCATGTCATGGATTCTACTAAGTGTCAGCTCATTCCCTGGGAGATGAGCCACAGTTCTGGTGTTTTTTTGTTTGTTTGTTTTGTTTTGTTTTGTTTTTGATTCCAGTTTTGTTCAGAGTAATAAGGGGTAAGTGACTTAAAAGGCAAATACCACTGAAGTATGAGCTGTGAAAATATCTCAAAGAAACGCAGGGCAGGCTGGGGTGATACAGCACATCAGAAAGGCACAGACCTGAGTTCTCCAAGACTGGCTGTATTTGCAGCAAGATTCTGTGGCCTCAGGAAGCCTGGCTGGGGACCCCAAGCAGACCTGCAAAGCCAACACTGATGACTGCCCAAGGCTGCCAGCCAGAACAGAGTCTATGTTACCACAGCAAAGGAGCTTGGGGATAAAAGACCAAAGGAAGGTTTCAGCAGGAGTCTTGCAGATGACCAGGAAGGCTCATGGGAGGGGAAAAGAGAGATGCATAAAGGGCCCCGACTTTGGGGATGCAGCAACCTGGGATTCAGTTCCACATGTCACTCCCTTGCTGGGAAATGTAAACTAGTCTCTAAGTCATGCAGAGCCTTAATATATGAACTAAGACTGCAAACTGTAACACTTAGAGACAGTGCACATATGGCAATGAACATCCATTTTGGCACTTGGTAGTGTGCAGTAAGAAATAGGTATTTTTATTATCGACAGTTGTTAGCAACCAGACTGGGTTTAAGATGCATTCAGACAGGGACGGGTGCACAAAGAACGCACAGCAGATGCTGTCTGGAGTTGGCGGGGCAGCAGGCTGGGAAGACAGAAAAGCAACCTCCATCAGAGATCTTCTCTCCCTGAAAAGGGACAAGAGGAGCAGAGGACAGAAGGCATGCATGGCAGGGCCCCGGGAGCTCAAACTCAGGCCGGAGCAGCACCAAGGACAAGTCAGGCTTAGCAGCAGCAGCAGCAGCAGCAAAGCTTTTTGATGTGGTGACGGCGAATCCTACAGATCCAGTGCCCGGGATTCTGCAGCCGCCGCCGCCACAGTACTCATGACTGGTGACTTTCCCTCTGCTTTAGGCACCAGCTGGTCTGAGGAGACAAGGCAGTAATTAGAATAATTAGGACAAATCATCACAGTGAATTCATGAATCACCAGCCTCCCCCTGGCACCATGGTGGAGTTCAACAAAGAGTGTAGCTCCTGGAAATGCTGTGGACAATAAACATTCCTGAACTTCTGTGGCACTGCCTGTGTCCAGGGGCCAGTTCATGAGGAGGAAAACAACTTTCCCTGTTCTGGATTTGGCTGATCTGGCCAATTTGAACACGTGTTTAACTGAATTTTTATTAAGATCAGATCCTGGGGGTTAGACCATGTGACAGCATGAAAGCATTGCAAATGCAATTACTACGGTGGAACCACATGCAAATCATCTTTCTCTGAAAAGAGAGAAAAAGTAAAAACACTACAGTGTTCATTTTCTTTCACTCTGGTTCCTGAACTACAGGCAGGATTTTGGCATTTCAGTAGATGGTCATTGTGATGTGTGACCACATTTCATTCACCAGGAATCAGAGGGTACAAAGCACTGAGTATACAAAGTATATACTTGTGATATAGACACTATGTTAAACATGTGGCATAAAGCGGTTTTGGTATTTAATAAATACAATAATTACATAAAACACATGCTATTATCTCCAGATTACATAAGAGAGTTTAAGAGTGAGGTCGATTATGTACCCTGCCTGAGGTTGCACAGAGACGAAATGATGGACGAGACTCCAGTCAAGGGTCCACTTCACTGCCTATTCTCTTCTTAACTTGACTCCACAAGTCTCTATTATACTAACTTTGTCTTGTTGAGAATTGCTTCTCTGCTCTGCAGCACTTTCCTGAAAAATAAAACCTGATTAGCTATGATTGACATGTAGGGTAAAATGTAAAAGACTTTGCATTCAGATGATTGTGCAAAACCTCCACTGTAGCAGAGTGTCCCTCAGATTTGCTCTTCTGTTCTTTGAATTCTGAAACTGAACACGTTTTGAGTTGCTTGGGTTCATTCAGAAAATTATTTTGAAAGGAACAAGCAAAGAAACTGTATGTTCCAGGTGTGTAGCTGTCATCAATAATGTTCTGGATGAACATCTGTAATGTCACCAATGGCGGAAAGTATGGAAGAAATAACCTTCAGAAAGCATCAGATTGTGCAATCATTGCTCTAAGTCTTCTAGAACTACCAAGTAATAGACATTTGCAAGGTGGTGATAAAGTCATTCAGGAGGCATTGAGGAAGGTTGACACAGATAGTATTTCCTCAAGAGGATGAGCCCAAGCTCTGTGATCTAGCCAACACAGGTGCATGAAAAACAAGTTTAAAAAAATTACTTCAAGTTCCTAATGGCTTTGGAGAAATGGGATAATTACCCATCATACTATTTCTGTCAAAACCCAATGACTTTGAGATTGGATGATGGCACCCATGTGTTCTTATCTTTCAGACAAGAAGAACTACCATTAAACACATTTCCTCACTTAAATATCATAACACAGTTAGAAGATAGATGATATTTATTCCCATTATGAAGAAAAAAAGAAAAAATGAGTCTTGCCAACAGTAGGCAAAGCTAAGAGGGTCACAGTCAAATGCTAATAGAACTGGGATCCACATCTGTCTTTAAGGACAGAATTTCAGGCACCTGAAAATGACTGTATGTATATGTTTGTTTATGTACACGTGTGTGTACATGTATATATAAATAAATGCATATACTTTGAAGAGGGAAATAATTTCAGTGCTTTTCAAATCACCCCACATTTTTATGTTCAGGTATATAATGTCACCTCCTTACGACCATCTTGAAATGTAACTTTTTAAAATGATGTCTTAAAACTGTAAAGGGGTGGTGGGCTAGAAATCCTATTAGCCAAGTCTCTTATTTTATATATTTTTAAAAAAGGGACTCAAAGCCCCAAGGGCTGTGCTGAATTGCACAGGACTCACAGAAAGCTAGTGCCTGAGCCAGAACTTTCATCAGGGGGCTTCTGTGCCAAGCACAGCCTTTATCCTGCTTTTAGTCCTCGGCCTCATCCGTGGCAAAGCATTCAGACAGTACACACACACCCCAAGGGGAAGAAAAGCTATTTTTCATCCCAGATTGCATTTCATTTTCTGAAACCTCCACTGACTCTTCTCCTGGAACGCCCAGGTAGGTATTCGCTCTATTAGCATCCTCACTATTCACTCTATTAGCATTCTCGCTAGAGAAACAGAAAAGATGATTCGAAACAAAGGAGGAAAAGCTAGGGAAACTCCCACTCCTGCCTGCCGCTGTGAATGCCACGCCGCGGTCCTCCACTTTCTTTACATATCCCCTGCGCAGCGTGCCTATTGTGAGCACTAATGAATCCTGCAGCCGGCCTCCCGGAGAGGGCGGCAGACGCAGCCGGCGTCCAGAAAGGCGGACAAGGCTCCCGCAAAGGGAGCAACCAGGTGCAGGGGAGGAGGTTTCCCAGAGGAGACTTCCACCGCCGGCTTCTTTTCTTTTGTCTTCCGAAGGAAATAAAAAGAAATCAGGGAGGAATTCGGTAACAATTCAGCCAAACACCAAGACAGCCACAAAAGAATAGCCTCTTCAAGAAGATGGGACGAATAGCGAAGCATCCAAGGCAGGCCCCTGGCGCGCATCGGGGGCTCCGAGCGGCCTCTTACACAGGGCGATCGTAACTCCGAAGAATCAGAAGATTCTAATGCTGTCCACAGGCTCCGTGCCCATTCCCCTCTGACACTTGCTTTGCTGTGCTTTAGGAATTCGTGAAGTCTGGGCTTATGTTCCTGCTGAAGGCACCTGAATTACAGCCCGGTGGCGGGGGATGAGCTGAGTGCTGAGCCCCCAAGAGGGAAGCGCTGTTCAAGCTGCTGGTTGACTTTGGCTTGGGCTGGGGGATCAACCTTCGCCAGTCAGCAGAAGTTAGACCACCTCACAGGCACACTGTGTTGCTCTCAGTGCTGGAGACCAAGATCTGAGGGCCGAGGACAGAGCCTGGACAGAGAGGACCGCAGCCTGGGTTTCCCTTGGCCACTGGGAGCGCAGGCATCCTTGGCCAAGTTCCTGCTGCCCCCTTTGACGCTCAGCTTCCTTCTGTGTTAATATTTATTTGGTCTAAGGCAGTGTTTTCAGATATGAAACCCATCTCCAAAGAAAATTTTACAAGGAAGCCCTACTTGTAGAACAAATACAAACTACTCTAATTAAAACAGCTGAAAGATGAGTAGGGTGGGAGACCAAGGAATTATTTCATTTTAGATTATACTTAACATTTGGAAACCAATCGTTTCAAGTATAACTCTTGAATATTTACTTTGGCTGAAACTGCTCACAAAACCAAGACATTCTCTGACCACCTAATGAAAACGCTCTGCCCCAACTCTCTGTGCACTTACACTGACCTATTTTTCCTTCTACTGTTTATTGCCATCTGATGCTATTTTATTAATTTATTTGCTTATGTCCTTATTGCATATTTTTCTCATTAGATGCGCACTTCATCAGGATCTGGGTTCTGTTCATTTTATTTGCCACTATATTTCTAGCCCTCAGAATAACACCATAATAAATACTTGTTGAATATATGTCTAGATTTCCCAGAATTTAATTGGAATTATCATTTTCTCCCAAACTTGTATATATGTGGGGCCACCTCTGAGTCTGAGCAGTGAGATGAGTGTTCCCTTGTCTCTCTCAAGAGTTATTTTCTCTGAGGAAAAAAAAAAAGTGAGCTGTTTAGTTTCTAAGAAGTGCGAATTCTACATATTTTGCTGTAGCAAAAATAATCATCCTCTTCATAAAAATTTCAAAGACACAAGGGGGACCTCAGCATGCATTCCAGAAAAAAAGGCTGAGAATGGTAGAGCAGCAGAGGCTGGTCCCATGCAGTCAAACCACGAGCGCTGTGAGTGCATGGCCAGGGAGCTTCAGGACACCTCTCATGGACTAGAGCTCCGTAATCAGCAGCCGAGAGCAGGCAGCCTCAGGCTTCAGCCTCCTAAAAGCTTTGATTGCATCCCAGGACATGTCTGAACATTTGAACAAGTGTGAATTACTGGGTTATTAACACAATTCTTCACAATGGTTCAGGTGCCCTTGGAAGAGTCTCAGCCCCTCTTAGAGAGGGTGCCAGCCTTTCCCTCTGGCGGGGAATTGCGCAGCAAAAGGAGGCCATGCTTGGACTTTCGAGCTGTGTAAAAACTCAGTCCAATTCTACTACTCACTGATCCTGGGAACTTCAAATTTCTATGTCTTACCCTGTAAAATAAGGTTAGACGTAGTTCTCTAATGGGAGTTTGTAATAATTGCACTTACTGTTTATAAAACATCCAGCATAGTGCAGAACACCGAGTATTATCATTTTTCACCACTATGACTATAGTTGATGCAATATTAAAAGGTAAGATGCATATATTAACTTCAGTCAACACAAAGAGACATTCTGTGTCTCATCACAGTGTAAAGCAAGGATGAAACATAAACCTTCTGAAAATCCAATGCTAAGATAAATGGCCCTGCCCACAATATACAAAATAAGGGAAAATATTTAATTTCACCATTTCTTTCCTTCTTTTACTTTACTTTTCCAATTGATAGAAAAAGTTCCTTCCCCTTTTTTCTAAGTAATTCAATTCACAGATACTTGTGAAGTCTCAGTATATCACTATGACTTTAATACATCCCAAATTCTTTTCAAATGTATTTGAAATATAAAATATACACCCAAACAAAATGTTTGCACTTATAATTTAATTTCAAGATGGAAGCCTGAACCACAATGTATAATTCACAGTCCTTCCATAGTGTTTGGCAATATGCTTTGGAAGGCAATATGCTCAATGTTTAAAATCTTGGGCTCTGGAGAAGAAAATTCCCAGAACTGTCACTTGTGAGCTGAGCGAATTTGGCCCAACTGTAAAATAGTTCTAATAGTCTCCATCTCTTGGGGATGCTATGAAGATGAAATTAAATATGCATATAAAACATTTTTCATAGAGCTTGACACATTATAAGCCTTCAAAGAATGTTTATTGTTATAATTATTTTATTATTATTTTGTTTTCATCATTAAAAGTTATAAAGTAGATGTTGAAAAATGTCACACCTTTAAAACTCCTAACAGGAAGCAATATATACATTTTTTGTACTAAGGGTAAATAATGTGAACCTTTGACTCATGCCAGTTGAGTAAAATATTGTTTGTCCCAAACACCATCAAATTTTTCAAAATTGAGCTTCAAAGATTTAAAGCAGGGTAATGAATATCTGCAAACAAAAGAAAACATGAATGATGTATACAGATGTTCCCAAACATATGAGTTGCTGTTTCTTAAAAATAATCCTATACTTCTTTGGTGTACAAAGACTTCGATATTTTAATTTCTTAGATCTAGTAAACACAACAATCATTATGCTCAAAATGAGTCTACCCAAAATACACATTCCTCAAATAACGTCAAAACTATACATGATATTTAAGAAATCAAAAGTTTCATAATTAATTAAAGAAAGATCCAGGGACATAGAACCAAATTTGGGTTAAAGGTGAAAAATCTTTCAGTGCTTTATCAATTCTCATTATCAGGACTGTCTCAGGATCACATAAGTCTGGAGTTAGAATAGCTCTTACCCAGGGTGTGTCTAGCATGGCGGTTCAGAAAATGCACTGTGGAAGCCTTGTGTGTGTAGACTTGGCTTTAGAATAAGTTTGGCCATTTATGAACTCTTGTTCTCTTTGCACAAGTTACCAAATGTCATCAAGCTTCACTTGCCCCAACTATAAAATGAAGCTAGCAACAACAATCTTGCAGAGTTGTTAAGGAGACTGAATTAAAAAATAGATAGAAAGTGCTCAACTCAGTGGCATAATAGAACTTGTTTCTTTTCCATAAGATGATACTTGCTCAGAATGTAATTGGATGACCCTCAGAATGCAATGTTCCATGGTATTTTTCCAGAAAAATAATACATTTATTGAAATACTAGACTATGTTGAAAGATATTTAAACAAAGCTGAATAGAAGATAATAATATTAATACTAAATATCACAGACACTATCTAGGTATGAATATGAAAAACTGTCCATTTATCTTAGAAGATCTTGATCCTTTTGGCTGGTTTGGTTGTTTTTTTGGAGGTGGTAGTGATGTTTTTTATTTATTTTATTGTTGTTTTATTTGCTATAAAATGTTTATGTATCTGAAGCAATTAGATTTAAGATTTCACTTGTTTTGCCTTGCATTTTAGGCTCTGTTGAGGAATCCTTAAAACAAATTTAACACCCATTATATACCCACAAAAATTTAAAAATAATAAAAAATGAAATAAAATGCGGCTAATACTATATTTAATGTTATATCTAGATAAATACTGGGGGTCACAGTAAGCCCCAATAAAAACACATTGTTTCTTAAAAAAAAAATTATAACACCAGAATATATGGTCACAGTTGCAAAAGCAGAGACCTAGATGCACTGGGAGCAATGGTTCTATCCATGAGCTTGAAGCCACACAATTCTGATATGTCTGCTCTCTGACTTTTTCCCTCTGTCCTGTAGACATCATTCTTCCAAAACCAAGAGAGAGAACCTTAGCCACAATCCTTGACTCTGAACTGAAAAATCTTTCTATTCTGTTGCTTTTCTAAATTGCCAAAGGCCATTTTCACATTTGGAGGAGGGATTATCCATCCTTAGAAAATTTCTAAATCCCTTCAACCTTTTCTATATTTTCCCCCCATAAATGATTTGACTTTCCCTCTTGCTTATTCTCAGAAAACACTCTGAGTTAATTTTCTCGATAGCACTTTCCTCAACACAGAAGCCCCCCTTCCATCTGCAGGCAAAGTGCTTCTCTATAATGCACAGCTGGCAATAGCCAATCTCTCGCCCCAGGCCCCAAGTGTGCCTCACCTTACCCTCTGACCCAGTGGAGGCAAACACAGTATTCAATTACCATTTTCTTAGAGCCTAGGTTTCTCACTGAAAAGCATTCCTTATGGGTTATTACAGAACAAACCAGGGTGGCAATGGCACTGCCAACTGGTTAGCTGGGGTGCTCTGGGATCCAAAGCAAAGATGATCTTTGCCTTCTTTCATCTTCTAAAGCGCTGACCCATAACTGCCCTGGTGGACTTTGGATAGAGGAGTTGTAATAGTCCAACAGGTTCATCTTGCCTGCTGCCCAGAAAATCAAATGTACTGAGGAGAACAGGTATTACGGCAAAGAAATGAATTTAATATCACAACGCCAGCCAAGTGAGGAGAATAGGGAGAGGGAACTTTTTAAACTCACCTTTCCATGAGGATTTGAAAGTGTGGGTTTTCAAGGGTGCTTTGGCAGGCAGGGGGCTGGAAAACTGGAACAACTAATGAGATCATGGGCGTGTCTAAAACAGCCTTGGTGCAGCTGAGTCAGTTTTTGGGAGGGAGTCTCAGAACCTGGTGGCAGCTCTTGGTCTGCTGAAATGCCAAATCTGAAAAATATCTCAGTGGTGATGTTGTCTATAGAGGTATGTGGGAAGTGACACCCCCCACCCCACCCACCCAAGCCCAGTTACGTGACTTTGGGGCAGTAAACAACTTACAGAAAAACAAGCTAAGCCATGGCAGGTTATGATTTAACAATGCCTATTCTTTAGAGAAGTACAACCTGTACCATAATTCTAACACTGCCCTATGAATCTGGCTTCAATCTTCCAGCAAGGAGGAGGGACAATTTCCCTTGCCTCAAAGTTTAACTAAAACTAGATTTCTCTCATCTAGGCCTCCATGCTAGAATAAGAAAATAAAAATAATCGGTGAAGTTAGAAGCAAGATGGAACCATTCATATTAGATTTATCTTATTATTATTTATAATTCTGCAAAGGCAGTTTCAGAGACACATTTCCCAAAAGAAGCAATACTTTTTAGAGACTGCACTATAAACCCAAATGTAGAGAAAAACACAAAACTCATACCATACCCACACAAACAAACACACACTAAATTTACCTGGCTCCACAGGGGCACCATCTTGCTAATAAACTCAATTTGCATGACTAATAAAACACTTACCCTCTCAGTTCTAAACCGGTTTCTTATAAATAAGCATTACAAAACAAAAACAAAACTCCTTAATGTGACCCTTTTCTTTTTCTTGAGACCGCAGGCTGGAGTGCATTGGCATGATCTTGGCTCACTGCAACCTCCGCCTCCTGGTTCAAGCGATTCTCCTGCCTCAGACTCCTTAGTAGCTGGGACTACAGGTGTGCTCCACCACACCCAACTAATTTTTGCATTTTTAGTAGAGACAGGGTTTCACCATGTTGGCCAGGATGGTCTCGATCTGGCCTCATGATTCACCTGCCTCAGCTGCCCAAAGTGCTGGGATTAGAGGCATGAGCCAGGAAGCCAGACCGACCCTTTTCAAGACAAAGAGAACACTATTTCAAAGATAAATGCCCTCTGTGATTCCCAGCCAACTGCCAAATGATAAAACTTCAACAAATATTTGAGGAAGTGCCATTGAAGACCTCGTCCATTTTATCTTTTCTCAAAACCAGTAGTGAAAAAATATTTTGCATTCCTGCAACCCTTGCTGATATTAGATAAAATCAAAAATTGTTCAACAATGCCTATCAAGCATTTACTGAGAGTCATATGGTACTGTTTTTTAATTCAGAGAGAGAAAAAAGTATTTATATAGCATAGGTTCTGGCTTTGAGGGGCTCATGGTTCACAAGAGCAAGTAAGAGAGTCACGCAGACAGTGGCAATTCAAAGTAGAAAACAATTGCTATAGCAGAGATTTAAAAGCTATGAATATTCAGAGGAAAAAGAAATTACCTTGTTTGGAAAAATCTGAAAATCTTCAAGAATAGAAGGATTTGGATTATATTTTGAAAGATTAAATAGATTTACAGACACCTTGATGGAAAGGGTAAGAATATTTGAGGCAGAAAATCTAACAAGATCTAAGTTATAAAGACTGAAAAACATTAAGTGAACAGTGTCTACTAAATTAGCTTGTCAGTTACTGGTAAAAATATTTTTAAAACAAAAATTTAAAAAAAACCATAACATTTAATGTCTGTTTTCATCTCTTCGTTTTGCTATAAAGGAATACCTGAGGTTGGGTAATTGATGGAAAAAGGTTTATTTGGCTCACAGTTCTGCTGGCTGGAAGATTGGGTGTCAGGGGAAAGCCTCAGGCTTCCATTCATGTTGGAAGGTAAAGGGGAACTTGTGTATGACCAGGAGATGCCAGGCTCTTTTTAACAATCAGATCTCATGGGAACTAACAGTGAGAGCTCACTCAATATTGTGAGGATGGCACCAAGCCCTTCATAAAGGACCCGCCCCTGTGACCTTAATGTCTCCCAGTAGATCCCACCTCCAACATTGGGGATCACATTTCAACATGAGGCTTGGGGAGACAAACATCTAAACCATGACAATGTTCTCTATGATTACTCAAGAGACATTCAGTTGCGTTGTACAGAAATAATTTCATCTTAACCTCACCAGCACCCACTAAAGAAAAGCATGTATTGGCCGGGAGCAGCGGCTCAAGCCTATAATCCCAGTACTTTGGGAGGCTGAGGAGGGAGGATCCCTTGAGTCCAGGAGTTCAACACCAGCCTGGGTGACATAGTGAAACCCCATCTCTATCACAACTACAAAAATTAGCCAGGCATGATGGCACATGCCTGTAGTTCCAGCTACTCAGGAAGGTGAGGCAGGAGGACCGCTTCAGCCCAGGAGGTGAAGATGCAGTGAGTCGAGATCACACCACTGCACACTAACTTGAGCGACGGAGCAAAGTCCTGTCTCAAAAAAAAAAAAAAAAAAAAAAAAAAAAAAAAAAAAAAAAAAAAGCAAGTATTAATATAGCAGAGTGCCTGATACTTAGTCAAACTCTAAAATGATAGTAACTATAATATTATTAATAGTAGCCAACCAAAGAAATGGGACATTAAAACTCCTTCAGGCTGAGCTCTTCCTATAATTGCATGCTATTTCTAACCAAATAAATGCATATTTGAATCCAGTGTTAAATTTTATAATCTAATTGATGTACTGCATTAGGTAATGCATCCTAGAAATGCATTACACACTGCGAAAGTAGTTAAAATTAATATTTTAAGTGGATTTTTTAACAAAGCCTCCAACTCCATGTAGATGAAGAAACAGTCAGATAAATAATGCTAGAATGAAATCAAGAGTTAAAACAAGGATGCTTTCCAGAAAGGTCTGGGGACAGGCAGCGTGGTGGTAGGCTCTGACTGCCCACATGTGCCATGCATCATATGGACTTACTGCAGGTTGCTGTTTACGTTTCATCTGCTGGGACCAGGAAAATGGCTGGATGAATTCCTTTTTAGTTTTGGCATTCTCAAGTTTTAAATGTCACACGTTATTGGCTTCTAAGTTTGTATTCAGAATTTGTGATTAGGGAATACATTACTGTTTATATTAGATGTATGGCAAACCATGCTTGCAATCAATCACCATTTTGTGAATAATATTTACCCATTTTCATTTAGCAGGCAATGGGATCTGCTCCAAAGGGCTACAAACCAATCAAAATAACATCAATTACAGTATAGAATGGAAGTAAGGCTGTACCTGTGTTTGTGTATGGCACTATGTATACATAATGGCCCTGAACAAAAAAAGAGCAGGATCCTAGTGCTAGGTGAATTTTTCCAGGCTTGAATTATCAGTGATTCAGAGAAGTATGCAATTGCTCTCTGGATTTCCCCGAACAAAGATTAAATTAGTAAGTATTGTAAATAACACCTCACAGAGCAAAACCAGGCTGAACAAATAGCTACATTTGGAAATAGAGACAGGAGATGATGAAATGAAATGCAGCATGGAAAAATACTCAGAAACACAGTCAAGAAGTCCATAAAACAGCAAATCAGTAATGTTTAGAATGCATTAAGGGAAATGAAAGGAAATCATGAGACTGGTTGTGTATATTGGCCTAAAGAATAGGAACGGTTGAGTTCCTCTAGGCTGGCCCCTGTAGAGTTTAGACTCATGCAATGTAAAAAGCACAGAACCAGGATTAAAGAGACACGGACACTGGCTTATGATCCACCCAGGTAGCAGTCTCCCAGCATCAGCTTCCTCACCTACAGGAGGGAAACACAACACCTACCTTTTAAGTTTCTGGGGGAATGTGATCTGTGTAAAAACACTTTTTAATTTGTAAATTGTGTTCTGAATTTTAGTCATTAAAATTATCATGTTATTTTATAGGGAAAGGTACATGATACTGTGTCACTATTATACAACGTAACTCTCATTTTTCAGATAAAGAAATTAAAGCTCAGTGAGGTTAGAGTCATAAAGCAAATAATAACAATTACAGTTTAATGACTGCTTAATGAATGTCAGGCACTGTGTTCCCCTGTTTTTTATTTAATCTTTACAATGATTCTATAAGGTGTATTATTTTCTCTCTAACCTACAAGTTAGGGAACCAAGGTTTGAAAAAGTGAAATGAGTTTTCCCCAAATCAAAGAGTTCATAAAGGATGAAGATGAGATTTAAGTGCAGGTGCATCTATTCTAAGGCTTATACTATTATTCAGTATGTGTCAATGTAGCAACATCATAATTAAGTGTCCTACTACATGAAAGGGCCTATACCAGTCTCCAAAGGGTGTTGGAGAGAGGGATGGGGATATAGATCCGAGAGGGTTTGCTGTGCTCCATTACATGCTGCATAAAAAGAATCTCACTGACTAAGCATGAGTCCCAGACCAGAGCTTGGGAACACCTGTCAGCCGTGGAGAGCAAACTGAGGCCAAGAGCTGGACCACAAATTAAAACCAAAGTCCTTAAAACACCAGAAGTCAAAATCAGGAAAACCAACTTCAGTCATTAAATACAAAGAATAATTGTAGAGAGAACACATCCCGTTAAAAATCAAGACAATGAAATACTGTAGTGAAAATGCTGAAGGATCTAGTGGATGTGTAGACAACATGGGTGAAGAAATGGCAAACTTCAGCAGAGAGAGAGAGAAACAAAAAGGACAGATGAAAATATTAAAGTGAAAAATACTATAAATGAAGAATTTATTAGCTACTCTTTTTTTTTTTTTTTTTTTTTTTTTTTTTTTTTTTTTTTTTTTTTTTTGAGGCAGAGTCTCACTCTGTCGCCGGGGCTGGAGTGCAGTGGCCGGATCTCAGCTCACTGCAAGCTCCGCCTCCCGGGTTTACTGCCATTCTCCTGCCTCAGCCTCCCGAGTAGCTGGGACTACAGGCGCCCGCCACTTCGCCCGGCTAGTTTTTGTATTTTTAGTAGAGACGGGGTTTCACCGTGTTAGCCAGGATGGTCTCGATCTCCTGACCTCGTGATCCGCCCGTCTCGGCCTCCCAAAGTGCTGGGATTACAGGCTTGAGCCACCGCGCCCGGCCTTATTAGCTACTCTTAACAACAGACTGTACAAAGCAGAGGAAAGTTCAATGAACTTGAGAACACATCTATGAAAACTGTTGAAAATGAAACACAAAGACAAAAAAGAATGAAATAAACAGCATCAGATATCTGAGATAAAACATGAAATGTCTAACAGAAGTGTAATGAGAGTTTCAGAGGGTGGCAGGGAGAGAATGAGGCAGAAGAAATACTTGAAGAGACAGTAGTCAGGAACTTTCTGAGCTAGACACGTGTGAAATGTTGGATGAGGAAGCTCCAACCTTTCGTCTCCCAATAGAAACACTGGAAACAAGCAGAAATTATCAGAACTAACTTTGCCAGAATACAGGAATACAGTAAAACATTTATAGTCATCAGAAAATACAGAATCAAGGAAATGGTGCTTTAAAATGCTAGGAAACCTTTGTACTCTCCCTTCCTCCCGACCCGCCACCCTACCCTCTTTGAACAGTCTTGGTCTTGAAGTGTCTATAGCTTGCATTCCCAGTGTGGGACCCTTTCCCATTGGTCTGGAGTGAAAAGAGTAAGATCTTATTAGTAAATATTGTGTTTATGTGTTCTGCCCTGTCTAGGGCTACCTGTAGGAATGGCACAAGTTCTTTATCTCTGTTTTGCCAAACTGGAAGCTCAGGCTGAAAAGGCAGCTAGTATTGCCAAGAACATTGCAAGCCGAAGTAAGGACCCTCAGGTGCTTATGGCAAGAGCTGACAGTCAAAGCACACAATAGACTGCCTAAAGTCAAAACTAAAAGCTAGGGAGAGTTTCTTTAGAAAAATTATGACATCCAAAAGAAGCCAAGTATGCTGAGAAATTCAGAGAACTACACGTGTACCCAAAAGACACATGCTCAGAAAAGGCCTCAGAAGACCTTGAGCTTTCATTGTGGGCTGTTGTCCAGCCAGTGCAAACCTGGCTAAGTATTGAGGAGGGTCCTGACACAGAACCAATCTGCAAAGACCAGGAGAAGTGGTTATTTTCCCTCTACTCCCACCCACCTTGCCTTCACTCTCACTCTGACTCTGGCTTTCATTTGTTTTTATTTGTTTTGTTGCTTATAATTTTTTTTTAATCAATGGGATCAAAAGTTGGTTCTTTGAGAGGAGCAAGAAAATTGACAAATCTCTAGCTGGACTTACCAAAAAGATAAAAAGAGAGGAGACACAAATAACTGAAATCAGAAATGAAAGTGGAAACGTTACTTCCTACCCTACTGTAAGAAAAAGGATTATAAGAAAATACTATGAAAAATTATATGTCAACAAATTAGACAACCAGATGAAATAGAAAAATTCCTAGAAACACATAAATAACTAAACTGACTCAAATAGAAACTCTCAGCAAACTTATAACAACCAAAACACTGAATTAGTAATATAAAATCTCCCAACTAAGGGAAGTCCAGGACCAGATGGCTTCACTGTTGAATTCACTACTTAATGTGATAGCACAAAAAACATCACCAGCTTTGACTGATGGAGTAGAGATGAGAAGAAATGAAGGAGGGTCTGTCAGACTTCTGAGATCTACAGGCAGCAAAAAAGCAGGTAGAGCTAATGAGTTGTGAACGTGTGTGATCCTTGAAGAAAAGGGAAGAGTAACTCCAAATTTGCCTTGAGACCAAAGAGGCTGATGGGACCTCTAGGGGTGCAGACTCTGAAGCTGAATTGGGCTTCTGTAGACCCAGAGGGCAGAGTGACAAACCACAGTGGGTTATTTGCAGTCCTTGAAACCTAATGGAATTTATTCTGCTTTCTTTCCAAATATCTTAGGGTCTGTGACCCTTTTATTCCTTACAGTTTCTCTCCTTTAAAATGGAAGTGTCAATCCTATGGCTGTTCCACCCTTGCATTTTGAAAGCATATACATTTTTCTCTAATTTCACAGCTCCACACATGAAGATTTTACCCCAGAGCAGGCCATACCCAGACTCTCATCCAGACTTGATTTAGATGATTTAGAAAATGAGAAGTGGGGCTTTTAAAAATTGATGGGATTATATGAGGTTTTGGACTTAGAGTTGATACTGAAAAGGGCTAAGATTTTGTGTAGGTTGGGATGGGGATGGATGTGTTTTGCACAGGGGAAGGATATAAATTTTGAGGGGCTAGAGGCAGACTATTATGAGTTGAATTGCCCCTTCTGCCCCCATCAAAAGATATGCTCATGTCCTTAACTCCAGGACATGTGAATGTGGCCTTATTTGGAAACATGGTCTTTGCAGATGTGATTATTTAAGATGAAGTTATACTGCATTGGGGTAGGCCCTAAATCCAATGACCAGTGTCCTTATAAAAAGGCCACACGAAGACCCAGAGACAAATACACAGTGAAATGACAGCCGTGTGAAAACACAGGCAGAAATTAGAATGATGCAGCTACTAGCCAGGGAATGACAAGGACTGCCGGCGATGACCAGCAGCTAGGGAGTGGCAAGGAAATGTTCTTCTCCAGAGCCTTCAGAGAGAGCACGTTCACACTGATACTTTAATCTCAGACTTCTAGCTTCCATAACGGTGACAAAAGAAATTTTTGCTGTTCGAATCCACCCAATTTATGGATATTTGTTCTGACAGCCCTGGGAAATCAATACAGCTCCCTATCAAAACAAAAAAAAAAAAAACAAAATGAAACAAAAAAAAATCCACTTTAATTACAAATACATGTATAAATACAAAAGATAAAGAATAGTTTAAAAATAAAGATACGTAATAATAACACTAGACCAAGAAAAAAAAAAAACTAGGGTGGCAATATTAATATCAGAAAAAGTAGATTTTAGAGGAAAGAGGTAAAAGTCATTTTATAAAGATGAAAGAGTGGATACATTAAGACACCATGCTAATTTACAATGTTTATGTACCTAATAACAAAATATATGAGGCAAAACCTAATAGAATTGTATGGAAAAACAGATAATTACTGTAGGAAATTTTAATACACCTCTTTTAGTAACTGATAAAAGAAGTAGCCAGAATTAAAAAGGCTATTAAAGATATGAAAACCATCAACCAACTTGACAAAATTAAAATGGGTAGAACTCTCTATCCAACAACAGCAGAATACACATTGTTTTCATGTGTACACGGAACATTTTTCAAGTTAGGCCATATTCTTTTCCATAAAACAATTCTCAATAAACTTAAAGATTTAAATTGTGAAATTTTTTTCTGAAAATAATATAACTAAATTGGAATGAAAAATAGAAAAGTCACTGGAAAAATCTCCAAGGAGCTTCAAATTAAATAACAAACCTTTAAATAAGACATCAACATGGAAAATAGGAAGTATTTTGAACTAAATAAAAATGAAACTTCAAAAGTTATGGGATGCTGCTAAACAGTGCTCAGGGAAGAATTCAGAGCACTGAGTCTCAGTATTAGAAAGGAAGAATGGTCTCAGAACAGTGTCCTCAGTGTACACCACAAGAAACCAGAAAGAGAAGAGCAAATTAAACCCAAAGTAAGTTTTTTAAAATAGTAAATACCAAAACAAAATCAATGAAATACAAAACAGAAAAACAACAGAGTGTGGAATGATAGACATTGGAGATTTGGAAGTAGGGGTGGGGTGAAAGTGGCAAAAGTGTTGAGAAACTTCTTAATGAGTACCATGTACAGTATTCAGGTGATGGATACACTGAAAGCCAATACTTCATTAGGATGTAATGTATTCATATAATAAAATTGCACTTGTATCCCTTAAATTTATGCAACTTGTTGAAAGGAAACCAAATGAGGGTTAGTTAAGAATATCATTAAACTTATTTTAAAATTGTTAAAGTTTTGGTCAGATTGATTAGGAAAGGAAGAGAGAAGACAGAACTTACCAAAATCAGAAGGAACAGAATGATGTGGTGACATCACCACACATTTTAAAAATATTAAAAGAATAATGAGAAAGTAGAATGAACACCTTTGGCCAATATCTTTGGCAACTTAGATGAAATGAACAAATTTCCTGAAAGACAAACACCAACAAAGTACACTCAAAAAGTAACAAATAATTAGAATAGTCTTGTATTTACTAAAGAAATTGTGCTTGTACAAAGAACATTCCAGGCCCAGATGACCACTAATAAATGCTACCACCAAACATTTGAGGAAGAAATAAAATCAAATCTACAAAAACCTTCAGAAAATTGAAAAGTGGGTATGATCTGCCAAATCGTTCTAGAAGTCAGCATTATCCTGAAACCAAAACCAGAAATAGACATTTCAAGAAAAGAGGACTATAGACTAATGTACCTTACGAGTAAAATGTCAAAACTCTGAACAAAATTTTAGAAAATGATATTCAACCAACAATATATAAAAATAATAATACATGATGACCAAACGTGTTTTCCTCAGGACTGCAAACATTAATTCTTTAACACTTGAAAAACAAAAAAGGAAATTCACCATCTTACTAAACCACAAAGGAAAAAACCTCTTAATGATTAGAGAGAAAGCGTTTGACAATTCTAATATTCATTCCTGATATAAACTTGTAACAAATGCAAAATAGAAGGGAGCATTTTCAACCTGAAAAAAGACATCTAGGGAAAACCCCACAGTTAATATCAAGCTTTACGGTAAAAGATTGAATTTTTTAATAAGACCAAGAACAGATCATGGATTTCTGCTCTCACTATTTCTACTCAACATTTTACTGAAGGTCCCTGTCAGTATATTAAGGCAAGAGTAAAAGATACCACAATCAGAAAGGAAGAACTAAAATTTCCTTTAATCACTAATGGCATAATCATCTTTGTAGAAAATCTAGCGGAAACTACAAAAAAAGGCAGTGGATAATAAATATGTTCATCAAAGTTCCAAGGCATACAGAATAAATTTAAAAGTTATAAAAATAAATTTTATTTATATATACTTTCATTAAATGACTTTAAAAGGATTTTTTTTTCAAAAATTCTATGTACCACTTAAAACATATGACATATTTAGGGATGTGATCAAAAAATTTGAAAGAACTGTACCAAGAATTGCTAGAAGAAAAGTAAGAAGAGTTAAGTAAATGAAGAGCTATATCATTTTTATGCATTGAAAGATGCAATTTGTTAAGATGTTAATTCTTTTCAAATAAATATTTGTACAATCCCAATTCAATACTATCTTAATAAAAGCCACATAAGTTTGTATTGTTAATATTGACAAGTTAATTATAATCTATTTGGACAGGCAAAGAAACTAGACTAACCAAAACAACTTTGAAAAAAGAAAAAAGAACCAAGTTTGAAAACGATCTGATTTCAAGCCTTACAGTAATAAAGTGTGTTTTGTTATATGTATAGACAGATTAATGAAACAGAACAGAGATTGCAGAAATAAACTCATACATATAGGATAACTGATTTTCAGCAAAGATGTGAAGGCTATTCAGTGAAGACAGAATAATCTTACGACAAACAGTGCTAGAATAATTGCGTATCCACTTGAAAAGCAAACAAAAGCAAAAGCAAAAACAAACAAAAAACCCCAGAAAATGAAAACACAAGTAAAATCCTGATTCATTTTCTGTACCATATACAAAAATTAACTAAAATTATATCATAGGTCCAAATGGAAAAATAAAAATTAAAAATCCACTGGAAGAAAGCATGAGTTAGGCAAAGATTTCTATGACATAACACCAAAAGCCCAATTTATTAAAAACAAAAAACAAAAAACAAAAAATACCACTGGTAAATTTAAATTCACCAAAATTAAAAGCCTATGAACTTTAAAAGACACTGTTGAGACAATGAAAGACAACTTAAAGATGATTAAAAGTGGACTAACCACAACTCTGTTATACTGCTGGTAGCAACGTAAAATGATACAACCATATTGGATCGGAGTTTGGCAATTGTTTATAGAGTCAAATATACACCTAC
Source organism: Rhinopithecus roxellana (assembly GCF_007565055.1). Classification (NCBI taxonomy): domain Eukaryota; kingdom Metazoa; phylum Chordata; class Mammalia; order Primates; family Cercopithecidae; genus Rhinopithecus; species Rhinopithecus roxellana. Next base: position 13,221,884 of record NC_044562.1, on the reverse strand, counting down.
TCTATAACTCACCACTTCTACTCCTAGATAATTTCTCAAGAGGAATAAAAACATGCACAAAAAGACTTCTACAAGGTTAACAGCAGCCTCATTCATAATAGTCCAAACCTGTAAACAATTACAATGTTCATCAACAAAAGAATAAGAAAATAAAAGATGATGTTATATATATATTCATTCAGTAGAAAACTACTTAGCAACAAGAATATGTCAACTACTGATACATACAAATCATTAATGTAAAAAACACTGATTATTCTGACTAGACAGAGTCAGACACATACAAGTACATATTGTAGAATTCTATTTAAATCAACTTCTAGAGTAGGTAAAACTAACTCACAGTAGAAGTTGCCTCAGCAAGGATTGAATGGAAAGAAGCAAAGAATATGTTTGGGGGTGATGAAAAAACTCTATTGTTTTAGGTGGTGGTGGTAACATGAATGTATGCTATTACAAAAACTGATTAATAGAAATGCTTAACTATTTATTTTGAGATATGTAGATTATGCTTCAACAAAAAATTGAGAAAACAAGGAGAACTGCAGATAAAAACTAACAAATTTATTAGCAAGTTCAATAAGTGTAATTATTTCTCATCTCCAACCAGTGAAAGACAAAATTGGGAAATGATTTCAGCTACAGTATGATGTGTGCAAGAAGTTAACCCTTGTTGCTATGTGCCACTGAGATTGTCGGATTGTTTGTTCGTGAGGCATAACCAAGCAAAAGGTTTTACTTGTTCCAAGACAAATTAGCCACCTATTTCTGCCATTAAAAAAACAAATCTCACCATCTTCAAAAGTTTAAATTATAAAATATATTAATTACCTATAATATCTTGTTTGTTTACTTGTTTTTGCTTGTTTTGATGTTTGTTGTTCATTATTTTTAGTAAGATGGTAAAATTCTACGAAGCTGAGGCCAAGTGACAGGGAGTATAGAAATTGATATTGGAGGCTAGAAATACGATAATTCACGATATGCCTTTTTTTAATAGTAATAAGTTAAAATGATCATCATGGTTGCAAATAGCAATTATTCTCATGTTGGTAGAGGGGTGAATCTTTTTCTTTTCTGAATTACTGAAGATCAGAGAAGAAAAGTTTCTGACAATCTTCATCCTCTCTCCTAATATTCTTTGCTTCCAGAAAAATGAGTGTTAAGGCTGGAAGAAAGGGAGGTATTTGAAACTAACATATATTAACTGAATACTATGTATTTGGCATTTTTGTGGGCTGTTTTGTGTACACTGTGTTGTTTAATATTCATTTAAACATACAAATTATTTATTATAATTACTGTTTTAGAGATGAAGAATCTGGGCTCATGGATTAAATGACACCTATTTTTCGAATCACACACCACAAAATCTCAAACCCAGTGAGTATGATGGTGAAGAGGGTGTACTATGTTTCCTGTCTTTATTTATCCTAAAACTATTGCCAAAGTTTCCCATTTGTGAGTCAGAACAGCTTTATGACCTCCAAACCACTGTCCAAGGAATGGGAAGAAAAAGTGTTATTTGATTTGTGGTAAAGACAACATATCAGATTTGTTTAATTGCTTCTTCATTATTTAGCTCTCAGAAACACCATCTATTAATCACCTGAGAGTTAATCATACTAAATTTTATCCATTAAAAGCTGAAGCCATTAGTCAGAAAGCCAACAGCAAAGACAGTGCTTATGAAAAGCAATCATCATTTTGGATGTGGGCCAGCATTTACCCAGCTGCCTGTTGGCTAATGACACAAAACAGAACACTTTAGAGAGATATGGCTAAGAGGAAGCAGAAATTTTATTTGTTTTCCAAAGAAAACAAAGAGTAAAATGAAAAAAAACATTACTCAGTGAAGTTAAAAAACATATTCCTTTGGAATTTCTAATCATTTCTGATTTTGTCATGGCTCACTAAAGACTAAAAATGTATCAGATGTGGTCTGCAGGCTATAAACAAATGCATCATCATGAAGAAACTGTGGGGAAGAAAGGCAAAAAAAAAAAAAAAAAAAAAATGAAAACAACTAGAACTTTCCAGATTGAAGACAACCCAATTGTCCTTTTATTCAGAGACAATGTGTCCACAAAATTTATGTGTTCAAAAAGATCTTACATTGATCTTTTTAGAAAATGTATCCAACACTATGTGATGTAGTGCCTCACTTAAACCTATCCCCTCCCTCTTCCTTCGGCAATCTAATTGATTTTAAAAGAGTTAACAGCAATTCTTTAGAAAGTGTTAATAAGGATATTTAGGCAATTCTAAAATGCCATCTTATACACACATTAGCAAACGCCATTCTTGGAGTCTACATTATCTAATAGCGGTCTGTGTGGTGTGGTGTCTTCTGAGGGGCTTCAGAGTACCTTTCATATGCAGGAAATATTTTCAGTAGTACGTTTGCAAACCATGAGATTCTGCCGCTAGAGTAACAGGCTTCAGGTGTGTGTCACTTTCCTACCTGTTAATCTTAAGGTTAAAAGCAATTCTTGGGTTTCTCAAAGAGTGATACTGGGACTCACTGACACTGAATTCTGGGAAAGTAAAATCCAGGATTCAAATGGTGCCTTCATCTATTCAGGCAGCCGTAACAAAATATAAATTGCAGAGTAATGTATAAGCAACAGAATTCATTGTTCACAGTCCTGAAGGCTGGAAAGTCCAAAATCAAGATGCCAACAGATTCAACATCCGGCAAGGGTCCATTCCTTATACGAAACACTTTTTGCTGCATTTTCACATGGTAAAAGGGGTGAACAAGGTCCCTCAAGCCTTTTACACAAGGGCACTAATTTCGTTTTTAAGGGCAGAGCCCTCTTGACCTAATCACCCGAAAGCCTCACCTGGTAATGCCGTGACCTTGAGGGTTAGGTTTCAACATGTGAATCTGGAACAATTCTTCAGACCATAACAAATGTATAAAAGGATAGCAAGCTTTGTAAGTCCTCCACAGGCACTCTAATGTCTGAGCACAACTACTACTTACATGTTCAACATCTTCAGTTTTGTCAGTCATATTTGGCTTAACATATATGACTTTTGTGTGTGTGTGTGAGACGGAGTTTCACTCTTGTCACCCAGGCTGGTGTGCAATGGTATGATCTCAGCTCACTGCAACCTCCACCTCCCCGGTTCAAGCAATTCTTCTGCCTCAGCCTCCCAAGTAGCTGGATTACAGGCACCTGCCACCACACCTGGCTAATTTTTGTATTTTTAGTAGAGACAGGGTTTCACCATGTTGTCCGGGCTGGTCTCGAACTCCTGACCTCAAGTGATCCACCCAACTCAGCCTCCCAAAGTGCTGAAATTACTGGCATGAACCACTGTACCCAGCCCATATATGACTTTTTAAGATTTCATCTAAAAATACCCTAAGTGTCATGGTCCAGCAAAATTTGATAGACCCTCAAAAGGAGAAAAAAAGAATAATACAAGTAATTTTTACCAATATTCCAAATTTCCTAGTTATTGCCATGCTGTGTATCTAGAAAGGCATTCTGACTGGGCCTTATACAGAGGTATATAGTGAAAGAAAATGGAAATTTAGGTGGGCAAATGTTTATTGAAGTTTTATACAATGTGCAAGAAATATACACATTATCTCATTTAATCTTATCAATAACCGTATATATTCTTGGCCTGTTGCCTACATGGGGAAACTGGAGATCGGCTAGTTTGTGTATTTTGCCTAATTTCATAAAGGACTTCAATTCAGCAATTTTTGTTTTTAAAACTTTTTTAAAAATTACCAAATCTTCATGTTTTTTCAGGTATACCTTCCCCTTATTGTATAATGCTATAAGCTTTGCACTTGAGGAGATACTGGGGATATTCAGAATAGGTTAATTAACATTGGTAACATCTTCATATATGCCCTTTGATGGACATACAGAAACAAAACTCCACATACACTTCCACTGGGTGGCCATTTGAAATTGCGGGGCCGAGTCCTTGAGTATGGCAATATTGTGCTAAACTAGGACTCACCGAGAGAGAAGTTGCTAAATGTGGTAAGCACTGGCCTTGTGCCTTAGCATAACTCTCAGGGCTACCTGACCTTGAGAGGTAGCCTGACCAGCAGGTCAGTGTTGGCCCCACTCTTCAGAGTTTACTGTTTTCATCTACAAAAACTTAAATTGCAATGTAGGATCCCTTTCATCCACATTGATGCCATGTTTTCCAATAGCTCCAATGTTTTATTTTCCCATGTGCCACTGGACTCCACTCTTAAGGCTTCCTATTAAAAACAGACCAAACAGTCTTTCTAAAACTCTTAGGAAGACGGTGCCTGACCTTTCCTAAACACCCAGAAGCCCCGTATCTGCCAACAGTACCCATACCAGGCAACAAACAGGCCTCACTGTACAAACCAAAAATCTTTTGGAGCCAGTTTTTGACATTTGTTGTTGAATCCCCAATGCATAGCAGGGAGTCTGGAATCTAATAAGTGCTTCCGCTCTATGTCCTTTTTTGCATTCATGCAGTAGATTTTTATTAAGAATCCTCATATCAGGAGCTGTAATTGCACTGGAGACACAGGGATTAATCAAAGACTGAGGTCAAGGGAAGATGTGGACACCTAGGTGACCAGGTCATGATCAAAAGGATCAATTGGGACACTTATGCAATATGACTTTTCCTTGAAGGGACCTGAATGGAGCAACCAAGTTAATTCTTGTATCAGGCAAGGCAGAATCTTGAAGGTTAACTAGGAGTTTTTCAGGTGCAAAGAGGGGTCATAAAAAAGACAGCTGGAAATAATTGTCTCGTAAACCAACCAATTACTCAGAAATATTCTCCTTCACAGCATCACAACTCATGAAACATTCAGTCCTAAGATATAAAGTGCAACCTGATTCCAGCCTGTCCATTTTGACAATCTTTGACTGCTCTGGCAATCTCCAGGTGCCCCTCTCCAGCCCAGTCAGTTGTTTCTGGCTCCATTCACAACTCTACATGATGCCTCATTAGAGAAGTGTCCTGAGACTTCTAGTGAGATATGCCTTCCTGAGACCTACCTAGTGTGTCCATGCTGACTCCTATCAGACAGTTGAGAAACCAACTCAGAGAAGAATAGCAAAGAAAGCAGACAATGGGAGGCTTTATCCCAGTGCCCAATCCCTGCTAGCTGAGCCAGTTGAGAGTCACAAACCGGGGAAATCCAGAGATTTTAGCTTCATTTATGGCCACTGGGGGTAAGGATTAAGAAACTGAGGACCATAAGATGGAAGACAACATGACAGTAGTACAAAGGAACAGTCTGTTGTGTTTTTGTTGATGTTGGACCATTTATAACTATTTCTCTTTAAATAAAAAAAAACTGTTTTATGCGACAAAGAAAAACAAAATTAAGTATAAATTTATGTTGCACCATTTTTAGGGAGGATCCAGATAAGGTTCTGAAAAAAAAAATAAAATATATTAAGAGAGAATTTGGGCAAGGGTGGGAAGAGAAAGAAAGACAGAGAGAGAGGGAGAGAAAGAAACTTTTCACCAAGTATTCTCAAGTACTGGTAGCCAAAATGAAGACTCTTTTCTGCTCTACAAAGAGAAATAACCTGTAAGTGCAAGTGTTTGAAATGTTAGCTCCAGGAGAATTAGTGTGACGGGAAGTAACACTTCCGGTAAAACCAGTCTCCTTACAGATACATCGCCATCTTTTTCAAGGCAATTGTGTTTAGAAGTCAGGCAAAGGCGAGCTCTCAGAGGCAAAGTTCCATTTTGGACTGCAGGCATGTGATCCATAACTTCACCACGCAGTCAGTAAACAAATTCATGAGCATATCTTTCTCTCATGTTTTTTTTTTTTTTCTTCGAGACCTTGCGTTTTATTCTCTCAGATGATATATTCCTGCTTTCATGTATATAAAGACAACATTACAAATTTTACCTGTATTTTGAATACACTAGTTCAGATTCTTCTCATTTAAGTCCTGCTTCAGTCTCCTGGTCAACTACCATCAATCCATCCCCCTTCACATTCTGTTTTATGTTTCAAATCCCCCAATCTTTGACCCTTACTCCAAGAAGGATTAGAATAAGTACCACAAATGAAATAGAAGCAATAAAAATGAACATTCCACTTTGATCTTTCCATTTGAATATTTTGTGGTGCAAACAGAGAAGAGTAAAGGAGGAAACGGTTCTTCTTCAAAGCGGCGTTCTAAATAGTGTATGACAGCCAATTACTGAGTCTAGCGCGGTCTTTCACACTTCCTACTTCAAATGAGAATGCAAAGGAAGCTGTGTTCCTTTCCATAGATAACTTTTTTGATGAGAACATTGAAGAATTTGCACTGGAAAAATAGAATTATAATGGAATTACACAAAACACTGTATACACCTGCCTTTACTGAAGCCATTTTGTCCAGATGTTGTTAAATATTCAGACATTAAAACACTTACATTAATAAGATAAAATCTAAAAACCACTAGTTAGATGTATGAAATATGGTTTAAAAACACCTGGTTGAATACCAAAAAGATCTGTTGTTGTTGTTGTTCCGAGACAGAGTCTTGCTCCGTTGCCCAGGGTGGAATGCACCAGTGCAATCTCAGCTCACTGCAACTTTTGCCTTATGGATTCAAGTAATTCTCCTGCCTCAGCCTCCTGAGTAGCTGGGATTACAGGTGTGAGCCATGAGGCCAGGCTAACTTTTGTATTTTTAGTAGGGACAGGGTTTTGCCATGTTGCCTAGGCTCGTCTCGAACTCCTGGCCTCAAGTGATCCACCCACCTCAGCTTCCCAAAGTACTGGGATTACAGGCATGAGCCACTGCGCCTAGCCCCTAAAAAGATCATTTTTATAAAATAAGATAAAATAATAGTTGCACCATGAAGTTACCTTAGAAGTTTTTTTTTGTTTTGTTTTGTTTTGTTTTAATTTAAGAAACTATTTCATAAGCACCTGGCAATAGAACCTAAAACCTTCAAAACAACAGCCAGCAGCAAACAAAAGATGAATAAATGGTACTGCATATGAAAATGAGAAGAAGAAAAAGAAAAAAGGAGGAGAAGTGGTGAAGGGAAAAGGGAGAACGTGGAGCCAGCGCAGGTTCTGAGGCTAGGGATGAGATGGCATGGAAAAAGCTCTCACGAGGGATGGCCAAAAGGTGGGCCAGTGGGATGGTTACCTTGGACGTGAGTACCTCCTCTTCCTCCCCCTCCTCTCGCTGTATCCCTCATAAAAGTGGCAAAATACAAATGTCTATGAGTGAGGACATTTTGCAAATATTAAAGAAAAGACTGAATTTTACATCTGGGTTTTCTAGCGCAAAATTCAGGCATCACAAAAGGATAAAAAAATCAATTAATAAAGTAAACAAATAGGCAGAAGCCAGATTCTGATCCAAAGTTCACCATGAAAACACAATTCCCTCTTCACTCCACTGCCCCATCCCACACTTCTGTTGCTGCTCAAAACTATCAAACAAGCAAACAAAACACAAGAAGATATAACTGAATATATGTTAAAATGTTCCAATATTGCTTTTAGGAGCTGGGAGGTTCCAGTTGACTCCTGGCTTATGCTTTCTTGGATTTTAACCAAGCAGATATAATTCCAACTCTTTCTCTACTATTCACCTGCCTAACGGTACTAGTTCCAGGCAGCTGAGACCTCCCTGGACACTTCCTTTGGCCTTATAAATTAAGAAGGAGATTCTAGAATGGGTAAAACCATGCTTTGTCTGGAAAGATGCTTGATTTTGTTACAGGAAAGGGATCCATATCCAGACCACCGGAGAGGGTTCTTGGATCTCAGGCAAGAAAGAATTCAGGGCAAGTCTGCAGTGCAAAGTGAAAGCAAGTTTATTAAGAAAGTAAAGGAATAAAAGAATGGCTGCTCCATAGACAGAGCAGCCCCCAGGGCTGCTGGTTGCCCATTTTATGGTTATTTCTTGATTATATGTGAAACAAGGGGTGAATTATTCATGCTTCCCCTTTTTAGACCATATGGGGTAACTCCCTGACTCTGCCATCGCATTTGTAAACCTTCATGGTGCTGGTGGAAGTGTAGCAGCAAGGACGACCAGAGATCAGTCTCATCCTCGTTTTGGTTTTGGTGGTTTTTGACTGGCTCCTTTACTGCAATCTGTTTTATCAGCCAGGTCTTTATGACCTGTATTTTGTGCTGAACTCCTATCTCATCCTGTGACTGAGAATGCCCTTAACCATCTGGGAATACAGCCCAGTAGGTTTCAGCCTCATTTTACCAGCTCCTATTTAAGACAGAGTTGCTTTGGTTCAAATGCCTTTAACAATTTGACCCAAGCCTGAAATACTTTCCTGAATGAGATGACATTTGTGGATCCTAACATACCAGCCACAATCCTGACCTTGACTTCAAGAAAAGTATTGATATTGATAAGCATGTATCTATAGATATGGATGTAGATATAGATATAGAATTAGTTTCCTCAGGGGGGCATTCATTTTACATCCATAGGGTTCTGTGTGCCAAACACTTAGTCAGGATCATGGAGTTACATGCGTGTTTTAAAGAACTTGATTGTTTTAAATGTTTTAAACCTACAATTTTTTTGTTATTCAACACTTTCTGTTGTTCAGGCACACAGTAGTCTGGACAACATGTTAAATCTTTTCAGTAATCAGATCTGTTGCTCGTCACTTTGTGTCATCTACGCATCTGCATTAATCAAGAAAAGAGCTCATGTGTAGCAATTTTCACCTTAGTGCAGACCAAAGCAACTGATCAGGTTTTGATGTTTTAAGAGTCAGCGTGACAAGTGAAAAAGTGTGGTCTTTTGAGTTAGCCAGGCCTGGATTTATATTCATACTCTGCTTCTTCATGACAGAGTGTTACTCTTGGATGTGTCATGGGAATTCTCTGAGCCCCAGTTTCCTCTTACATAGATGGAATTTAAAATATCTACTCTTCATTTTGAGTAGACACTTACAATAGATGTATTAGAATTGATTACCAACATCCTGATGAATCCGTCTTGATTGGAAAAATTTTAATATAGCCTAAATGTTAAAAGTCCATTTTAAAAAACAGAATAGAGAAGATATTGTTTTTTTGTCCTTGAGGCAGCATTCAACTCTGTCCACTCGCATAACTTGATGGCACTCTTTAACTTTTCTGACTCCCTAGATTATAACCCAAGCAAGGGTTGAATCACGTAAGAGATACAGTGCTTTCTTCTCTGCACTAACAGACCTGCCTGGATTTAACACTGCGTCTGTATAAACCTGCAGTGTCAGCCAAACGACTGATGCTATCCTTGACTGTTTAACTCTCACTGCTTCCCACTCTCCCATAGATGATAATTTATGAGCCAACTTCAGTTGTGAGCCAACTTCAATGAAGTACCAGTTGTCATCTGATACTTCTTGAAGCTAAATTATATCAATTTCATCTATTTGGATTTTATCCCTTATAAATATTGCCAAAGAATTGAAATTCAAAATTCCTATTTCTCCAATGCATTTCCAAAAATCAAGTCTTATATTCTCTAATTAATAGCCAAAACCTATAACTCATTGATATTTCCATATATAACAAAAAAATAGCTTGGAAATGAAATCCACTTGTTTGTCGATAAGCCTTACCAATTGTTCTCTAGGGATGTCTATTTTGTGTTTCCATGTTTTATTAGTTACTACTGATCAGAAGGAAAAAAATAAAATACATAAAAAATAAAAAAGCTTTTAACGAAGAAGCAAATTTCTTGTGTAGTCTGTAAGCATCAGTTAATACATTCTTTCCAGTGAACCATATTTGCAATGCTATTTTATTTATGGTGGCATTTAGATATTCCTGATTGCTTTAATGTCTGGCACGTAAAGAGTTTTTTCATCTAACGTAGCATCAAACATCTGGATGGGAGCTTAACATTTAAGTAATTTAGCTCTATGTTTTCAATTATCCTCATGTTTGACATCGTATGGAGCAAACATCCAGATGTGTCACTGACGATTTCATTTTTTAACCAGATGTTTTATTGTCTAGTAGACATTTTTCAAATGAAAAGAAAATGTATTTTTACTTTTCTTAATAAAGCAATCTTTTTCAAGCCTTTTGGATCTAAAGTTTCGATTCTATACTCAACAGAAATCCAATTTCCTTGAAGATGAATTTAAAAAAAAATCTTTCTTTTCTCTCTGTATCTATTCATTTCCAATCATGATAATGATTCTTGCCAACTGATATAACAGGAAAATCCCCTCTTTGTTATGTTACAAAAAATTGCTTTGTATAGATGGCTGCTACATAAAAATTTAGCCTGTATCATTTCAGAAGACACTTCCCCTCAGTGCTGAAGAGTCAAATCAAATATTTATTGGGAAAATAGTTCAAGTCTCTGTGACAAAGATTAAGAGACTCCTGAATTATGTGGCACCTTTTCTCTCCATTCTTACATTTAAACAACAGCCAAATGTCTAACTGACAACAAAAGATTGTTTTACTACATCCTTTGGTTGCAAAGACCAAAACTGATTCAAACTGGCTCAAATATAAAAGTCGATTGGAAAGAGTCACTTAAATTTCAAGAAAACACAGAGTAGAAATGTCAACTGTGCCCGTGAGAACTGGAAACTTTGTCTCTTCCTCCTTCCAAGCCTCTACTCTCTCTCTCTCTCTCTCTCTCTCTCTCTCTCTCTCTCTCTCTCTCTCTCTCTGTCTCTCTGTCTCTCTCTCTCTCTCTCTCTGGAGTTGCAGAATTCCATTTGACTTGCACATCTCTTGGCAGAACTTCAATCGCAATTCTTCAGAGTGACTCTTCCTGAGTTTCAAAACTATCCTCCCATAACCTAACTACGTGGTCAAACTTCACTCATGTTTTATACTAAAACCCCAGTCTAGTAATCTCGAGAGGGTTTATTCTATTGCATCTTAACTCATATAGAAGTACAGTAATTTACAAATCAGCTTTATTTATTGCTCTTATTTGATATTTATTACTTAAAGAGTAAATAAAATGTCAAGTAAATTAAAATAACATATTAAAAATAATCAGTAGAATGTGGCTATAACAGATATCATTCTACTCATACAACTTAGTATTATCAGTCTGTTTCAATATTTTATTTTAGAAAGATAAGGTTAATTATTTCCATTAAACAATAACAGTCCACTCAATTAATCAAACATCCAACTATGACAGAGTATAATATTCTCTAAAATTCTGTACTATTTTTAGATATACCTTGCATGGTCAACATACAGAAATATTAGCTCGTGAGACCAAGAGTCCGGCCTGGCCTCTAACCTGAGTAGTGTGTGACCTTGAGCAGATCAGTTACTTCTCAAGGAACTTTTAGTTTGAGTTGCATCATCCATCAAGGTTAATGTTCAATGGCTTGTTGATTTTGGCGACATTAAAATGCCTCTCATCAAATCAACTCAAAATGGTGATGACAGAATGTAATGTGTACATCGTGAGTTTATTTTGAACCATATATTTGAAAGTGTGCTTCAAATCATTCCATACTATATAAATGTCTTTTGCTGTTCACCTAGTAGACAACGTCTATCGAGGAGTAGGCTTTATTAGCCTCAGTTCAACAGCAAGAGTGAATCTTAGCATGATCCAACAAGATGGCCAAGAAAGACACTCAACAGTTGAGTGATAAAATGTGAACCCAAATACAGATTTGGCCAGTTTCAAAGATCACAATTTTTTACCTACTTTGTGACTTCTTAAAACATCTTAAGCATATTTTACCTGCCTCATTCTATACCAAGACAAGAATTAGTCTAATATCAAATATGAGGCAAATGTCATCTACTTGCTAGCCCAGTGGGTAAAAGTAACCCCAAATGACCAAAACAATGTTGTTTGTAAGTGTTGATCCAATTTCTTTCCATCGATTTATACAGGAAATCTCCCTGTGCCAATAGAACTACATTTTATTTCTATTAAATGACTTTTTTAATTTATAAGATTTTAACTAAAAAAGTAGAGCAAAGTAAATTCAGGCATAAACTAATGTTCTTTTCAGTAGGTCAAATTGAAAAAGCAATAATCAAAGTATACACTCAGAGTCACTAAGTCTAATCATTTTGATTCAGAGTTTCAGCCATAAATGACTGATTAGGTGGTGAATTGTTCTTTGCATTCTGATGTTCATTCCTGAAAAATAACTACTTAAAAAGAAAGAAAGAAATATAGAAAAGTCACTTACATTAAAATGGGAAGAGGGTAGTCATTTCAGAATCTGAGAAATAAATGGCATTGCTGAGCAAGTGTTGAGGAGAAAACATTAAATGCTGAAGACAATAGCTTTTTAAATTATTTCCTTTTAATTTATTTGTAACTAAACTGAATGTCCTTATTCTCCATTCCATTAATGTTAGAAACAAATGTTGGCTCCTTATGTTTGCCTGTTTCAGACCTACATTCAAAGCTCTTTAATGTAATCACAGGCAGATGAGAAGTAGCAAGCAATCTTTTCAGCATGAGTATTGAGACTATATTTCTCAACAATGCATAAGAGAGAATTTGGTGCATATGACTGTATAGAAAAATCACTCATAACCAATCAACTTCTGACAAACCTGAACAGAACCGGTCGATGTACTTTGTTGGATAGAATTGAATAATATTTACCTACAGCAGTGTAAGACTACCAGAAAATCTGTATGGTGATTGAAGAAAAGCCATGGTTTTATGCTGGACATCTGTGTCAAGCAGAAAGGAACACCAAGGCCTGAAATTTAAGGATGAATAATGATTGAGAAAGTTGGGGACATTGGCAGTATAAGAAGGAAGTATGTGGTGTTGAGACAAACAGTGCAGAACAAAGACCACAAGGGGAAAGATAACAGTAGTTTCCCTTTAATGCCAAACTAAGGGTATGACGCCTTGGAGGGTTCACACTTACAGGAATTCCTGTTGGCAGCTTACAGGAATAATACAGAAAAAAACAGAGTATGAGAAGGAAACATTTGTTCACTAAACATATGCACGGTTCAAGTATTGGGAGATGGATAAAAACTCATTTTACTGCTCACGGGTGCCCTTGAGGCTGCTAGGTATGGAGAGTCAGCATATCCTGCTCACGATTACCAGCCACTGGATCACAGTAATAATAACAGATTGTTATTACTGCTTTTTTTCTAAAGAAGGAAACTGGTTTCAGAAAATAACCAATTTAATAAGAAAATTTAACTTACTGGACTATAAGCATGAGATGATTTTATTTGTCCTGACAGATACCACTAACTGCTTTTTGTCAAATCTTTCCTCACTGGGTAGTGGGTTACCCTAACACAGTCTCATCCTGAGTTCATAAAGTTAAGACTTTTTTGATTACTGGAAGAGTTATTGCTTCTTCTTCTTTTTTTTTTTTGGACGGAGTCTCGCTCTGTCGCCAGGCTGGAGTGTGGTGGCGCGATCTTGGCTCACTAGAACCTCCACCTCCTGGGTTCCAGCGATTCTCCTGCCTCAGCCTCCTGAGTAGCTGGAATTACAGGTGCCCGCCACAACGCCGGGGTAATTTCTTTTTTTTTTTTTCAGTAGAGATGGGATTTCACCAAGTTGGCCAGGATGGTCTTGATATCTTGACCTCGTAATCCACCTCCCTCGGCCTCCCAAAGTGCTGGCTCACTGTTGTTCACTTACTAACTTTAATTTTCTTTTCAATTTAAAACTTCCAGATATGACTAGTCTTGCAGCTCATGCAGCCTGGCATGGAGGGGAGGTGGGATCTGTGTTTCCACACCTCACCTTCTCCTCCTACTACCCCTGTTGTGAGGAGAGGATAGGAAAGAGGATAGACAGATCCCTCCTTCATGGACTAGAGCAATAATTAACTAATTTCCCTTTGTTCAATGACAGTGACTGCCTCTTGGGGTGTATCTGTTTGTATTTATCCTCTCTGTGCACAGCCATTAGCAAGGAAGATCCAGTTGTGGCTCAACCATTCCCTGTCCAAACCTCAGCGTACTGCAAGTTTCATCCAGTAAATGATGCCATGGACACCAGCAAAATAGCTCAAGTCTCAGTCCCCACTCATTTTACAGCATGCCAGGACCATATCAAATGAAGGGGACACAGGCTGCTCTCTCATCCTCACTCCCTGCCTCCCAGTCCAATCTTTCCTCCAGACTCCAGGATCAGCTGCTCCAGTGGTCCAAGGATTCAGAATATTCCAGGGAGAGCCTAACTAGGTTGCACAAGATTCTGAAACCTTGCATGTTTCCACTCTTGGATACTCCTGCCGAGAATCAGTGTAAAGAAGGGATATGAAATAAGAAATGAAAAGTAAAAATGCAATAATTGTTGAATGGTTGCTTACCAAGGTTTTTTTTTTTTTTCCAAATCATTTTGCAATCTTACGTAAAAAACAATGACTTCCATATAAAATATCACATTGAATTATATGAGATCAGTGTGAGCTGAAGGCAGGGCCATTGAATGTAGGAAATGGGATTTATACTGATGCTTGAAAGATAGAGTGGTATATGACATAGAGAGAAAAGGAAAAGGAATTGGTGAAGAAAGTTTGGATATTGTGGGGAAGATACCAGAATAGTAAATGCCCACTGTGAATTTATTAAGAAAAGAATAGACTTTAGCCAGAGAATGTTTGGAAGTTATTTTTAAGTCCTGGTACTTATTAAAAACTGCCTGGAAAGATAAATGTAATTAATACATTTCAGGAAGTTGGGCCATTGATTTCCATTAAAGACTTAAAAACTGTCAGGCATTTAAGTACAGCATTTGACCTGATCAAGGACAATTGTTGGCTATTACTTCTGAAGAGTTAATTAAAAAATAAAATTGAACTATTTTCACATTTGTATTTTAATGACATGCTATTGGTTAGAATTAACTTAATAATGTAGTTGCCATGAATTATTTATTTCTAAGACCTATTTCCCATTCCTTTTAAAATCAAAGTACAACAAAAGTTAATGTGGGCATAATTCTAGTTGATATGAGACAGTGGCTTGGTGTAAGCGGAACATATAAAAACCTAAACAGTATTTTATTGTGGTAATTGCGCTGTTTTCATGAAGACTTCTCAGCATTGCAGAACAGGGGAAGAAAGATTCCTATCCCCACCGAGGAGAATCAGATTTTCTCAATATCGTGGCTGACAATATTGCTTATTTTTTGGCAATGCACCTTTCCAGTCTCAAAGCAAACATTTGGGAATCACCTTTGACTTCTTTCTGTCTCTCATATCTCACATCGAATACACCTTGAAATCTTATCATCACCACCTCCAGAATATACCCAGAGCCTTATCATTTGTCACCACCGTAGGCCAAGCTATCATCAGTCCACGCAGGGATCAGTGAAATAACCTTGTAAGTGTACTGCTTCCTTCCACCTTGGTCTCTCTGCACGCACTCTCAATACAGCCATCAGTTATATTGTTACCACTTAATTCAATTGACATCTTTGTTCTGATCAAAGTCCCCCAGTATCTTCTCACCTTACTCAAAGACTGAAACCTTTATAAGGGCTTATATTACATGCTTCAGCCCCCTATCACACACGCTCCTCCCCTAATATACCTTGGACTTTACCTCCTCCATACTTCCAGCTCAGACACTGCTTCAGCCTCATTGGCCTCTCAAGCAAACCCCTGCACTAGCTCTTTTCTCTGTTGCAATACTCGCCTTCCAAGTATTTACCTAGCTCACCTCCCCAAGGTCTCTGGTCATGTGTCATTATGGGGAAGGCTTTCTCTGACCACTGTATACAAAATGCCACACCCCTTACCCTGACATTCCTCGTCATCCTTTCCCTGTATGGTAGATTGCACTGCTGTCTTCAGTTCTTTACTCCTTCCCTTAGTAGAAAACGCATTTATGCCTTTGCCATATGACATTGCGGTGCCACCCACTATGAAATGACTGTACCCCTCACATCCCAATTGATCTTGGGCTTATCCACGTGCCATGATTTTTCTAATAGACTGTGGGCCTCAGATAGAATTTTGCAATTTCTTGTTGAAGTCAAAGAAGCCATATGACTTTCCCCTCACCGCCTTGTGTTCCTGTCATTCTACACGAGGAGAACATTTACTAGCAGCACCGGTGGCTTCTAGTATAAGGAGGATAAACACAGTGGAGCAGAGCTCAGTCTGAAAGCAGCCTGAGGTCTCTCACTCTGGCCAACCACAAGCCACTGTGCAAGAGAAAACAATGTTTGTTGCTATGAGCCACTGAAATTTGGAGGTATGCAGCCTTACCATCATATCAACAACTATTTATCCTGGTTTGTTTATTGCTTTTGGAATACCTGTGATATGCTATAGGTAGTTACTTCTTTTTGTTTATTGTTGTATCCACTGTTGATTTCTTGCTTTATCACCAACACCTAAAACAGCACCAAGGGCATGAGAGGAACTAAATAAATATTTGTTGAATACATGAACAACTAAATGGACAAATAAAAAATAAAAACGTGACTTTTTAAAGAAAACCAGGGAAATAAAAACTCCACCATTTTGGGACTCTAAAAACAATAATTTTATGTGTGGATTTTTTTATGATTAGATAATTTTTGCAGTGAGCATCCTAACCGTGTTCCTGAGCTTTCTTTACCCCTGATGGCTGCCCACCCACAGGAAGTCCCATTCTCCCACCTCAACAACACAGCCATCTAGGGAATGAATCTTTTGGCACATTTTCTTTCTCCTGTTACTAACTACTGGGCCTGAAACACAGTTCCATGGAATCTTTGCACCTTACCTGGGTGGAAGGGTAAGCATGCAGCAAGGCTCTGGGGTGCAGTGGGAGTGAGGACAGTGTGGGGTCACATGTGGTAAGGATTGGGCATGGAGGGAGGCAAACAGACAAAAAAGAGGTAGTATGTTTTTAACATCATAGCTTAAACATGGGGACAATTATCACTTATATTATCGGGACCAAAATATTCCTGGTGATAAAATGACTGGTTCAAAGTGACCCAATAACAGTAACCTTGCTCTAGGAGAAATTAAAGAAGGCCCAGAAAAGACAACTGGCAAATCAGCTGTCACACAGCCAGCCAGTGGCAAAGACAGAGCCGAAATCTATTCTCCTGACTTTGGACCTAGGCTTTCAACAAGAACAGCCATTCAGGGACCCCTCTCTGTTGGCTTCCAGCTTCTCCCAAGTCTGCCCTCATAGCTCTGGGCTCCTCCTATAGGTCTGGCTGTGGCTTTGCATGCTTATTTTTATTACTGCCACAGCTTGATAGGGAACATGTTTTAGATACCTTCAACAAGGCAGGAGGTTTGCATATATTATTCTTTTATATTTGCAACAATCCCAGGAACTCTAGATGTCATTACTCCATTTTGCAAATGAAGATGTTAACAGTCAGAGAGGTTGAGTAAACTGGCCAAAAGGATATAGATAATAAATGGCAGCGCTTGAACTAAAGCTCTGCTTAAGACTTTATGTTACGGACTGGGCGCGGTGGCTCACGCCTGTAATCCCAGCACTTTGGGAGGCCAAGATGGGTGGATCACAAGGTCAGGAGATCGAGACCATCCTGGCTAACATGGTGAAACCCCGTCTCTACTAAAAAATACAAAAAATTAGCCGGGCGAGGTGGCGGGCGCCTGTAGTCCCAGCTACTCGGGAGGCTGAGGCAGGAGAAAAGCGTAAACCCGGGAGGCGGAGCTTGCAGTGAGCTGAGATCCTGCCACTGCACTCCAGCCTGGGCGACAGAGTGAGACTCCGTCTCAAGAAAAAAAAGGACTTTATGTTATGATCATATTCCTAATCCACGTCTCTCTGCTGGCATCCCTCTGAATGCCCTGACTTCAGTGCCTAACTGGCTTTTCCCCACTGAATTTGCTTGTGGCATTCATGCCCTGTGCTTTCTTACACAGTATTCTCCAAATTTCGGCTTTCACGACTCACAACAGTCAGCTGGCTTAGCCCAGAGCCTCTGTGGGGAGGGAGGGTTTTCAGTTATTCCCTCTGTCCCTGGATCACATATAAGTAGACTTTTCCCTTAACTTTTTTCATTTCAGAGTGGGCACCTCCTCTTCTTTTGCAACACAGGGCCCCATGAGACTCCTCGAGCCCTATATTCATTCACAGATATTTTGCTGAGCACACTCTATCCTCTTGATTTTCCAAGGAAGCCTGGATCCATTTGTGCTCACGCTTGTCATGTGCCATGCACACTGAGCGTCTTTGCTTAGTTTCTTTGAGGGTGTTTTATATGAGAAAACAGCTTTTCTCCAAGGTCTCTCGGATCGCAGTAACAAACAGTTACAGAAAAAGTGCTGTTAGCTGAGGTAGACTGCAGGGTGAAGTGATCCACCCCACATGCAGGCAGCAAGGATGCGCATTGTCTGTAGATAATTAAAAAAGGAAATACTGACCTGAAATTCACCTACTTGTCATTGCTGTGCTTCACCAATTATAAACAATGTCAAAGAAAAATATTTCTCCTCAAAAAATCTTTTTTTGGTCTAATTTCCAGGGAGTGTTGAAACTGCTGTTGAGTTCTGATATTACATTTCTCCGTGTAAAATGAGCACATTTTTATTACCTATCCTAGAATAAACATGGTGTTCTACATGCAAATTACTTTAAGAACTCCCAATCATACTGTTGGCCCCTGACAAAATCAGACTCAGCTAGAGGTGTTTGTTTGGAGGGTCAGTTGGTAAGGAGTTAAAATCATTTGAGCTCACTGAGGACAGTGCATCATAGTTCATGTCTCCAGAGCCCGTAGGACCACATTATTCTCATGTCTAAACAGCAGTCAAAATAAACCAGATAATGTATTAACTATAAAGAGGAACAAACCGAACATGAGTGACTTCCATTCTATCATTCTTTGTGACCATTTCAAATGTTAATCTCTGCCTAAACTGTAAACCAGTAAAGCAGAATGCAAACTTCAAGGTGTAGTGTTTTTATTTGGTAAGTGAAAACCTTTATTCTACATGCAAATATTTTACTTAAATATTATCTTTAAAGGTACGATTTTTTTAGTTGTTGTTTTCAAACTAAACAATGAATAGGGAAAAAATGATCATTCCTGGTAATTGAAGGATTATTACTGAAAAGAATGTTGCAGCATCTCCTCCTCTACACCGCCAGTGCTCACTTTATTCACAACCCTCCTACTGCCAAGAGACAAACCTTCTTGAGTGTGGAGTTAATTTCACCTCTCAGTGTTCCAAACACACAGTCACGGCATTCATAAATCCGGCGAGCACCGTCGCTACGGCAGGCTGGAAGATAAAAGGCAAGAAGCCCAAAGAGATTGTGGAACATAAATGCCTGTTAGCAATGGCAGTGATTTTATTCATAACATCTTACAAATGTTAATTAAGCCATAACATCCAGCAAAAGGAGTAGAAATAATTATTATCCATTTCATGCAGCAGTGAAGTGATTCTCTGAGGTCGTGGATTCGTTGCCGTCTCTTACACCTTCAATATGAATGTCCCTTTGTCTCTGTGGGTGGTGGAAAGAATGCGATGTGTGGTCACACACAAAAGCCAAAAGCAAGATTCAAATCCAGACTCTACTCTTATTCATTCACTGAATATACGTTTTTATTTATTTAAGTTTTCTGATTTTATCATCTTCATTCTTTCAATAGAAATAGCTGCCTAATTCATAAGCTGCTTAAAGGGATTGAATTGTAAAAGATGGCATGCCTGTTACGTGATACATGAACTCAGCAAATATCACTTTATGTAGAAAGTGCCTTAAAGACTTCCTCTTTGAATTGTTCTTTCCTCGTATCAATATGTCTGAAGATAAGACGGAAGAAAATAGGTTTTTAATCTATATTTGAAAATGTATAGAGCTACCGAAAATATAGTTTTTCTCACTTCATTAATTTAGTCTGGCATGTTTCTTCTGTGTTTGTTCAGTGAGAACAGAAACATAACCATGAAATTGTTCACCAAGGATGGGATTTATTTGTGAGGGCTATATTCATGCACAAAAAAATGAAAATAAGAGGAGACAAGTCCCAAATGCCATATTCACATCAATCCATCTTCATAGGGTGGCAGAATTTTATGACAGTACACAAAGATTTAGGCATATATACTCATAATTCATTTATTTGAAAATTAAGTAACTTTGACTCCAAACGCAAGTCTCAGTGTATTGTTCAAGGTCAGAGAGGATGTTGCTGTCAGCATTTAAAGAGGCCCTGCTCTCTATAGAACATCCTAACCCAGCAATGCTCAACCTAGACTTATCTATTAGAAACACCTGCTAAGATTTTAAAAATGTTGATAACTCAGTCAAATTTCAGGCCTACCAGCGTTAGTATCTCCATGCTTTGGATCTACAAATTATATCTGTATTTTTGAAGTAACACAGGTTTTAAGACTATAGTCCTAATCAGATAGATACTGATGATACTGAGTTTCACCACACCCTCCTGCTCCTGCTCCAATTGTAAACTGTTCATATGCCTTGCTTCCCTCCACACGTAATTTCAGGCAATTTTAAGGAAACATAAAAAAGTGGAATAAAAGGTCAAGGACTGAGAAAGTTCCAACAAATATGCAGATTAATGTAAAATCAAAAACTTTTTCAGAGTTTCCTGGAAGCCACAGCAAAAATATTTTTTGAAAACTTTCAAATTGATCTATAAAGAAAATCCACATGAAAATCATAACAGGGTGTCTGTGTGTGTGTGTGTGTGTGTGTGTCAAATGAAAAGCTAATTATAAAATTAATATGGAAAGATAAAGGCTCAAGAACATCCAAGATACTTTTGAAGAACAAATCAGGAGGACTTGCTTCTCTGGGTATCAAGACTTAGCACAGAATACTATTGGAACAAGCTACAGAGCCCTAGAAATGAGCCCATGAATATGTATTTGTTGAGGTGTTTGTTTGTTTGTTTACAAATATGACATCATATCGTAGTGGGGGAAAATTTGACACACTGTCAGATAATCTGTACTCTTTAAATTTAGAAGTAAAAGGGGAATCTAGATGAAAAGCAAACACACAATTTGAAATGGACTTACACAAGAGAATGTCCAAATGGTCAATAAACATACAAAACGATAACCAATCTCATTAGCCATCAGGAAAATGAAATTAAAACTACACACTCGTCAAAATGGCTAAAGTTAAAAGGTTCAATGATAACAAGTGTTACCCAGGATGTAGAATAAAGTTCACTCCAACATGCTCATAGTGGAAATGTTATATATATATATAGCAAATATATATATGTTTGATATATATTTGCAATTTATATATGACATATATTTATATATGATATGATCACTTTGGAAAACTGTTTGCCTTGTCTCATAATATTGATGGTAAGTGTACCAAAAACCCAATCATTCCTTTCCTAAATATACCACTACAGAGACACAGATATGTGATCCAAGAGAAGTGAAGATGAATGCTTTTAGTAGCATTTACAGAAGTATCAGAAGTTAATAATAACCTGCATCTCCAACAACATTAGAATGGATAAAATATTACGGTATAATCATACAAGGAGGAGATTGACAATTTTTTTTTTCTGAAAGGACTACATAATAAATACTTTTGACTTTCTGAGCCATATGTTGTCTGTCACAAGCACTCAACTTGGTCATTTTAGAAAAAAAAAACTATAAATAATTTTTTAATAAAAAATTATGTCTGTGTCCTAATAAGACTTTGTTTTCAAAAACATGTGGTGAGTTGAACTTGACTCCCAGGCCATAGTTTGCTGATCTCTGGTAGAATGGACTGTTACACAGCAATAAAAACAGACTGTACTTATAAAAACAGAAGGAGCGTGAGAGGAACTTTGGGTGCTGGTAAATCTCTTGATCTGGATTATCTTTAACGTGGTGTTTATATGATAACAACTTGCTAATTTGTGTACTTACTTTATGCACCCTTCTATATTTGTATTATATTTAACATTTTAAAAGTTTACTCAAGTTCTTGCATTAAATTTCCTCTCACCCCTTCTGTTCTAAGCACAACTTTGATAATCATTTTTTTTTTGAATTGTAAGACTTAGCTACTTTTAAAACGCAAATCGGTAAGTGTGCTGAAAACACAAACTGACAATTCTGAGTTCCAGATCCCAAAATAGGTAGAGGTAACTGGGAGTTTATGTTCTTACTACAACGGCGGCAAAAAACAAGAAAGAAAAAAGAAAACAAAAAAAAAAAGTCTTCCCATGAATAAAGGAGAATAGGAGAATACAACTAGGCCTAAAGAGGGGCGAGAATACATTTCTCACCTGTGTAAAAGTGGTCAAGAAAATAGTGACCACTGTCAGGGTTTTGCTTTATGTCAATCTATACAACTAGGATGGTGGGAGTGACCAGAGACAGCCTGATAATCAGGACCTTGCCAAAGCACCCCCAGGATCAGTGAGCAAGCTCTGATAGCACTGAGGACAAAAGCTACTCTGTCCATTCTGTGCCACTTGGAAAGCTGATTTTGGAATGTGTCTGGGTAGATGCAGTCATTAAACCAATACACACAAAGGGAGCAGAACACAAAGGGAACCCGGGAGAAAAGAACTACTGTCCTCAAAGGGAACATGCAGGCTGAAATCCCAAGTCTCCTAGATTGAAGTAGGCTAAGTAAAAGAGCAAACTAATGTAAACAGTCAGAAAATTAATTTAACTACCAAAATAATCAGAAAGGAATAATTGTATGTTTAAAAACTCTCAAAAGTTAATTAACATCATTTTAACCAAACGAATTTAAAAACAAAAATAGATTTGTATGAAGAGAAAGGAAATTAAAGAGAATCATCCATTCATCGAGTATTTATGGAACATTACTATGTACCAGGCGCTATTATAGTTGCTAGAAAGAAAAATGAACAAAACACAGAAGTCACTACTGACTTGTAGTGAGGGAGAAAATCAAGAGGGAAGGCAAGCAAAAGAGAGGGAGAGGGAGTGGGGACAGAAAGAAATTAAGAACAAACATTTCAGGTAGTAATATAAGCTATGAGAAGAAATGAAGCAAAAAACAAAAAAGAAATGAGAGATGGGTAAAACATATTTATCAGAAAAGGTGGTAAGAAAAAATCTCTTTTTGCTGCATGAGAAGTCACCAGAAGAAAGAAAGAGAGCCATTCAAATAAAACTCTGGAGTAGGGAAACATGACCGTTGAAACCAAAGTCCGTTGAAACCAAAGTCTTCAAAAGTGTAACATCTACAGTATATTAATACTGTTTTAGAATATACTGCTGACCACAACACAGAAAGCTAAAAGGATGAGAAAAATGTAAAAAAAAAATTTAAAACATGAAAGATAGATTAAGAGGCTTTGGTATTCGCTTCATAAGAATTCCCAAAGTAGATAATGAAGAGAATGCAAAAAAAAAAAAAAAAAAAAAAAAAAAACATTCAAAAAGGTTTTTGATGAGAACTTTCTATAATTTATAAGAACCATGGTTTTCAGATTGAAAAGACATTAAATATTTAAAAGGATAAATCCAAATAAACCTACAGTAAGTATATAGTAATAAAACTAAAGAACATAAAACATTTAATGTTCTAAAGCAAAAAAACAGGTTACTTACTAGCAAATGGCAATGAGAATGTCTTATTATCAAGACAAGCAGATGTTTTATCACCAATAACAAATGCCAGACAAAAATGGAGTAATAGAATGAAAGTGCTTAGGGAAGATAACTGTCAATCTGGAATTACACATCAAGGCAAACAATCATTCAATTGTAAGGACAAAATGAAAAACTTTACATATAAACCACTAAGTTGAACTTACAGACTTTGTAACTAAAAGAATGAGTATGAAAAAAATTAGAAAGAAGCAAATTTAACCCAGAGGATGGGTTGGTAAGAAAGACAGAGAGAATCTATTTGTAAAAATAATTTTTCTAAACTAAAAATGTTTACACACAAATACTCTGCATAATGATGACATGATAAAGTTTCAGTGAGAGTTAATACATGCTAAGGTACAGAATGGTACTTACTATACAGTTTTAGATATTGTAAAACACGGGGTCAATACTCATGTCTTACAAAGACAGTAAAGATGGATTTCAAAATTATGTAATCCATTTTTGTAATCCATTTTTGAAAAATTGTTTAATAGATTACTTTAAACCTTCTGAATTAGAGTACTGATATAGTAGGTTTGATGAAACCATGTCATTTTTTTCCTAGTTGCCAGTGTTCTTTTTATTTCTTTTCTGTTATCTGTTAGATTGAAAAAACATATATATTTTTCTCCCATATATTTTCCCTTCTATTGGTTTGAAAGTTTTTCCTGAATTCACTTGGCTTAATGTCTCTTTTATTTTCCCACACAGTCACATACTCACATAAAGAGGTGCAAAATTAAGTGATTATTTACCATTTCCTTTCTCATAAAGAAACAGGTAGCTTGAAAAAAGAGGAAAAAAGTAGCTAAAACTACAAAATACAAGATAAAATGTGATAGCCGGGAGCGGTGGCTCACGCCTGTAATCCCAGCACTTTGGAAGGCCAAGGTGGGCAAATCATGAGGTCAGGAGATCGACACCATCCTGGTTAACATGATAAAACTCTGTCCCTACTAAAACTACAAAAAATTAGCCAGGCATGGTTGGTGCACACCTGTAATCCCAGCTACTTGGGAGGCTGAGGCAAGACAATCACTTCAACCAAGGAGGCAGAAGTTACAGTGAGTGGAGATCACACCACTGCACTCCAGCCTGGGTGACAGAGCAAGACTCCTTCTAAAAAAAAAAAAAAAGATTAAATATGATTTTTTTTTTAAAAGAATTCAGTTCACTAGAAGTCACAGAGGCCTGGAGGTTGAACAATACACTCTGGAGCTAGTAGATGCACTGAGAACCAATGATTCATGGTGATCCAGAGTCTTGAGATTTAACAGTACAGGAGACAAGGCATCAGGCATCTCCAAGGTGGCCGGTAAGTTAGAAGAGATATGAGAGAGTCAATTACAGCACCCAAAGTGGTAGAGAGGAAAAAATATTCTCCTCAAAAATCCATAACCGCAGTTCTTCACATTTTTTAAACTGAGGTTCACATTAATTGGGTTTTCCCCAATCTTTCAAAATTTGCATGAAAATAAGCCATTATTCGTGAGAGTCAGCAGAAATGAAAAAACAACAGAATTAGACTTCCAAAGACTTTAAGTACTGAAAATAGCATACACAGAAAATATACTTTATGTGTTTAACCCTTTTCTTACTTAGAAAAAAAAAAGGCAGCTCACTGCCAATGCTCACTTAATTTTATATAAACACACTCTTTGAGGCTGAAGCAAATCTGATTTTTAACATGAAATTAAATGTAAAACTATTCTTTGAGTTATTTCTAAACAGAACTAACATCAGAATCATCAGAATCATCTGAATCATCAATCATGTATTTTGAAAAGATTGGATTTATTAATTCGGCAATGGAGAATTACTATATTTCATAAATAGAAATAACCACTACTAAAAACAGAATGCTGTAAATAGAACGGTATCTTTTGTTTCCAAAGTAGATATACTAGAGTGGTGCAAAAATTAATAATAAAAGCAAGAAATTTTGTGGCAAAGTTATCTCATGGTAAATGCTGCAGCCGCAAGTACTGCTGGCGAGTATTCTTGGGACACATGGGAAAAGGGTAAAGGAACAAAGCAGAAAATCGAAAGCATAAGAAGGGAGAACAGCTATATAGTGACCAAGTTTACTTTTTAAAGAATCATACAGAGTTTACAGACATTAAAAATATCTCCCTTTATATCAAAAACCCAATAAATATATTAAAGAACAGATTAAACATAGTTGAACAGAAAAATAGTTAAATTAAAAAACAAAGTTAAACTAAAAAAATAGAAAAAAATGACGAAATGCAGAACTGAGAGAAAAAGGAGTAAAAGTAAAATTGAGATAAATGGAAAATAAAGTCAGAAGTTCTAATGTGCATTGACTCAGATTTCTTCATGCAGAACATAAAGAGAAAGAGAACATAGGAACTTAGAGAGAATAGGACCAAAGTAATAAAATGATCACTGAGAATTTTCCAGAAATTATAAAGGAAAGAACTCTTATGATTCAGAAAGCATACCATAATCTAAATACTGTGAATAGAGAAAAATTTATCCTGACACATTTCAGTGAAAATATAGAACACCAAAAGCAAATCGATTTTTTTAAAGTAAGAATATAAGAAGCATTATTTAGAGAAACGGTAAACTTATCAATAGCACCAAAAAGGATCAGGAGAGAGTGGAGCAAATATCATCAGAGGGAGAGGAGAAAATAATTGCTAACTTAGAATGGTATGCCTGGTAAACAGCCTTTCAAGAATG
Organism: Rhinopithecus roxellana; assembly: GCF_007565055.1. NCBI lineage: Eukaryota > Metazoa > Chordata > Mammalia > Primates > Cercopithecidae > Rhinopithecus > Rhinopithecus roxellana. The sequence continues at coordinate 13,195,658 of NC_044562.1, read as the reverse complement.
TAGGGAAATAATGACATATTAAGAAAAAGTAAAACCAGTGACAGTAAAAAATAAAAATAAATAAGCAAAAAGCAAACAAGTATTAATCACCAACATGCAATTGTTGTGTCTGCTAGGGACTGAATTGGGACCCCCTCACCCAAATTCATATGTTGAAGCCCTAAAACCCAATGTGACTGTATTTGGAAATAGGACCTGTAAGGAGGTAACTGAAGTTAATTGAGTCATAAGAGTGGATCCTAATTCAACAGAATTGTTGTTGTGGTAAGAAGAGAGACAAAGGAATAGGAACAGCTCCAGTCTCCAACTCCCAGCGCGAGCGACACAGAAGTCCGGTGATTTCTGCATTTTCAACTGAGGTACTGGGGTCATCTCACTAGGGAGTGCCAGACAATCGGTGCTGGTCAGCTGCTGCAGCCTGACCAGCGAGAGCTGAAGCAGGGCGAGGCATCGCCTCACCTGGAAAGCGCAAGGGGGAAGGGAATCGCTTTTCCTAGCCAGGGGAACTGAGACACACAACACCTGGAAAATCGGGTAACTCCCACCCCAATACCGCGCTTTAAGCAAACGGGCACACCAGAAGAATATATCCCTCACCTGGCCGGGAGGGTCCCACACCCATGGAGCCTCCCTCATTGTTAACACAGCAGTCTGCAGCAATCTAACCACGAGGCAGCAGCGAGGCTGGGGGAGGGGTGCCCGCCATTGCTGTGGCTTAAGTAGGTAAACAAAGCCGCTGGGAAGCTCGAACTGGGTGGAGCTCACAGCAGCTCAAGGAAACCTGCCTGTCTCTATAGACTCCACCTCTGGGGGCAGGGCTCAGCTAAAAAAACAACAGGGGAAGCAGGAGAGGCCTGAGCAGACACGAACGACACTGTCTGACAGCTTTGAAGAGAGCAGTGGATCTCCCAACACGGAAGTTGAGATCTGAGAACGGACAGACTGCCTGCTCAAGTGGGTCACTGACCCCTGAGTAGCCTCACTGGGAGACATCCCCCACTAGGGGCAGTCTGACACCCCACACCTCACAGGGTGGAGTACACCCCTGAGAGGAAGCTTCCAAAGTAAGAATCAGACAGGTACACTCGCTGTTCAGCAATATTCTATCTTCTGCAACCTCTGCTGCTGATACCCAGGCAAAAAGGGTCTGGAGTCGACCACAAGCAATCTCCAACAGACCTATAGCTGAGGGTCCTGACTGTCACAAGGAAAACTATCAAATAGGGAGGACACCTATACCAAAACCCCATCAGTACGTCACCATCATCAAAGACCAGAGACAGATAAAACCACAAAGATGGGGAAAAAGCAGGGCAGAAAAGCTGGAAATTCAAAAAATGAGAGCGCATCTCCCCCTGCAAAGGAGAGCAGCCCATCACCAGCAACATATCAAAGCTGGTCAGAGAATGACTTTGACGAGATGAGAGAAGAAGGCTTCAGTCCATCAAACTTCTCAGAGCTAAAGGAGGAATTACGTACCCAGCGCAAAGAAACTAAAAACCTTGAAAAAAGAGTGGAAGAATTGACAGCTAGACTAATTAATGCAGAGAAGGTCATAAATGAAATGACAGAGATGAAAACCATGACACGAGAAATACGTGACAAATGCACAAGCTTCAGTAACCGACTCGATCAACTGAAAGAAAGAGTATCAACGATTGAGGATCAAATGAATGAAATGAAGCGAGAAGAGAAACCAAAAGAAAAAAGAAGAAAAAGAAATGAACAAAGCCTGCAAGAAGTATGGGATTACGTAAAAAGACCAAATCTATGTCTGATTGGGGTGCCTGAAAGTGAGGGGGAAAATGGAACCAACTTGGAAAACACTCTTCAGGATATCACCCAGGAGAACTTCCCCAACCTATTAGAGCAGGCCAACATTCAAATTCAGGAAATACAGAGAACGCCACAAAGATACTCCTCCAGTAGAGCAACTCCAAGACACATAATTGCCAGATTCACCAAAGTTGAAATGAAGGAAAAAATCTTAAGGGCAGCCAGAGAGAAAGGTCGGGTTACCCACAAAGGGAAGCCCATCAGACTAACAGCAGATCTCTCGGCAGAAACTCTACAAGCCAGAAGAGAGTGGGGGCCAATATTCAACGTTCTTAAAGAAAAGAATTTTAGGCCCGGAATTTCATATCCAGCCAAACTAAGTTTCATAAGTGAAGGAGAAATAAAATCCTTTATAGATAAGCAAATGCTTAGAGATTTTGTCACCACCAGGCCTGCCTTACAAGAGACCCTGAAGGAAGCCCTAAACATGGAAAGGAACAACCGGTACCAGCCATTGCAAAAACATGCCAAAACGTAAAGACCATCAAGGCTAGGAAGAAACTGCATCGACTAACGAGCAAAATAACCAGTTAATATCATAATGGCAGGATCAAGTTCACACATAACAATATTAACCTTAAATGTAAATGGACTAAATGCTCCAATGAAAAGACACAGACTGGCAAAATAGATAAAGAGTCAAGACCCATCAGTCTGCTGTATTCAGGAGACCCATCTCACATGCAGAGACATATATAGGCTCAAAATAAAGGGATGGAGGAAAATCTACCAAGCAAATGGAGAACAAAAAAAAGCAGGGGTTGCAATCCCAGTCTCTGATAAAACAGACTTTAAACCATCAAAGATCAAAAGAGACAAAGAAGGCCATTACATAATGGTAAAGGGATCAATTCAACAGGAAGAGCTAACTCTCCTAAATATATATGCACCCAATACAGGAGCACCCAGATTCATGAAGCAAGTCCTTAGAGACTTACAAAGAGACTTAGACTCCCATACAATAATAATGGGAGACTTCAACACTCCACTGTCAACATTAGACAGATCAACGAGACAGAAAGTTAACAAGGATATCCAGGAATTGAACTCATCTCTGCACCAAGTGGACCTAATAGACATCTATAGAACTCTCCACCCCAAATCAACAGAATATACATTCTTCTCAGCACCATATCGCACTTATTCCAAAATTCACCACATAATTGGAAGTAAAGCACTCCTCAGCAAATGTACAAGAACAGAAATTATAACAAACTGTCTCTCAGACCACAGTGCCATCAAACTAGAACTCAGGACTAAGAAACACAATCAAAACCGCTCAACTACATGGAAACTGAACAACCTGCTCCTGAATGACTACTGGGTACATAACGAAATGAAGGCAGAAATAAAGATGTTCTTTGAAACCCATGAGAACAAGGATACAACATACCAGAATCTACTGGGACACATTTAAAGCAGTGTGTAGAGGGAAATTTATAACACTAAATGCCCACAAGAGAAAGCAGGAAAGATCTAAAATTGACACTCTAACATCACAATTAAAAGAACTAGAGAGGCAAGAGCAAACACATTCAAAAGCTACCAGAAGGCAAGAAATAACTAAGATCAGAGCAGAACTGAAGGAGATAGAGACACAAAAAGCCCTCCAAAAAATCAATGAATCCAGGAGTTGGTTTTTTGAAAAGATCAACAAAATTGACAGACCGCTAGCAAGACTAATAAAGAAGAAAAGAGACAGGAATCAAATAGACGCAATAAAAAATGATAAAGGGGATATCACCACCGACCCCACAGAAATACAAACAACCATCAGAGAATACTATAAACACCTCTACGCAAATCAACTAGAAAATCTAGAAGAAATGGATAATTTCCTGGTCACTTACACTCTCCCAAGACTAAACCAGGAAGAAGTTGAATCCCTGAATAGACCAATAGCAGGCTCTGAAATTGAGGCAACAATTAATAGCCTACCAACCAAAAAAAGTCCAGGACCAGATGGATTCACAGCTGAATTCTACCAGAGGTACAAGGAGGAGCTGGTACCATTCCTTCTGAAACTATTCCAATCAATAGAAAAAGAGGGAATCCTCCCTAACTCATTTTATGAGGCCAACATCATCCTGATACCAAAGCCTGGCAGAGACACAACAAAAAAAGAGAATTTTAGACCAATATCCCTGATGAACATCGATGCAAAAATCCTCAATAAAATACTGGCAAACCGGATTCAGCAGCACATCGAAAAGCTTATCCACCATGATCAAGTGGGCTTCATCCCTGGGATGCAAGGCTGGTTCAACATTCACAAATCAATAAACGTAATCCAGCATATAAACAGAACCAAAGTCAAGAACCACATGATTACCTCAATAGATGCAGAAAAGGCTTTTGACAAAATTCAACAGCCCTTCATGCTAAAAATGCTCAATAAATTCGATATTGATGGAACGTACCTCAAGATAATAAGAGCTATTTATGACAAACCCACAGCTAATATCATACTGAATGGGCAAAAACTGGAAAAATTCCCTTTGAAAACTGGTACAAGACAGGGATGCCCTCTCTCACCACTCCTATTCAACATAGTGTTGGAAGTTCTGGCTAGGGCAATCAGGCAAGAGAAAGAAATCAAGGGTATTCAGTTAGGAAAAGAAGAAGTCAAATTGTCCCTGTTTGCAGATGACATGATTGTATATTTAGAAAACCCCATCGTCTCAGCCCAAAATCTCCTTCAGCTGATAAGCAACTTCAGCAAAGTCTCAGGATACAAAATTAATGTGCAAAAATCACAAGCATTCTTATACACCAGTAACAGACAAACAGAGAGCCAAATCAGGAATGAACTTCCATTCACAATTGCTTCAAAGAGAATCAAATACCTAGGAATCCAACTTACAAGGGATGTGAAGGACCTCTTCAAGGAGAACTACAAACCACTGCTCAGTGAAATCAAAGAGGACACAAACAAATGGAAGAACATACCATGCTCATGGATAGGAAGAATCAATATCGTGAAAATGGCCATACTGCCCAAGGTTATTTATAGATTCAATGCCATCCCCATCAAGCTACCAATGAGTTTCTTCACAGAATTGGAAAAAACTGCTTTAAAGTTCATATGGAACCAAAAAAGAGCCCGCATTGCCAAGACAATCCTAAGTCAAAAGGACAAAGCTGGAGGCGTCACGCTACCTGACTTCAAACTATACTACAAGGCTACAGTAACCAAAACAGCATGGTACTGGTACCAAAACAGAGCTATAGACCAATGGAACAGAACAGAGTCCTCAGAAATAATACCACACATCTACAGCCATCTGATCTTTGACAAACCTGAGAGAAACAAGAAATGGGGAAAGGATTCCCTATTTAATAAATGGTGCTGGGAAAATTGGCTAGCCATAAGTAGAAAGCTGAAACTGGATCCTTTCCTTACTCCTTATACGAAGATTAAGTCAAGATGGATTAGAGACTTAAATGTTAGACCTAATACCATAAGAACCCTCGAAGAAAATCTAGGTAGTACCATTCAGGACGTAGGCATGGGCAAGGACTTCATGTCTAAAACACCAAAAGCAACGGCAGCAAAAGCCAAAATTGACAAATGGGATCTCATTAAACTAAAGAGCTTCTGCACAGCAAAAGAAACTACCATCAGAGTGAGCAGGCCACCTACAGAATGGGAGAAAATTTTTGCAATCTACTCATCTGACAAAGGGCTAATATCCAGAATCTACAAAGAACTCAAACAAATTTACAAGAAAAAAACAAACAACCCCATCAAAAAGTGGGCAAAGAATATGAACAGACATTTCTCAAAAGAAGACATTCATACAGCCAACAGACACATGAAAAATTGCTCATCATCCCTCGCCATCAGAGAAATGCAAATCAAAACCACAATGAGATACCATCTCACACCAGTTAGAATGGCAATCATTAAAAAATCAGGAAACAACAGGTGTTGGAGAGGATGTGGAGAAATAGGAACACTTTTACACTGTTGGTGGGATTGTAAACTAGTTCAACCATTATGGAAAACAGTATGGCAATTCCTCAAGGATCTAGAACTAGATGTTCCGTATGACCCAGCCATCCCACTACTGGGTATATACCCAAAGGATTATAAATTATTCTACTACAAAGACACATGCACATGTATGTTTATTGCGGCACTGTTCACAATAGCAAAGACTTGGAATCAACCCAAACGTCCATCTGTGACAGACTGGATTAAGAAAATGTGGCACATATACACCATGGAATACTATGCAGCCCTAAAAAAGGATGAGTTTGCGTCCTTTGTAGGGACATGGATGCAGCTGGAAACCATCATTCTTAGCAAACTGTCACAAGAATAGAAAACCAAACACCGCATGTTCTCACTCATAGGTGGGAACTGAACAATGAGATCACTTGGACTCGGGAAGGGGAACATCACACACTGGGACCTATCATGGGGAGGGGGGAAGGGGGAGGGATTGCATTGGGGAGTTATACATGATATAAATGATGAATTGATGGGTGCTGACGAGCTGATGGGTGCAGCACACCAACATGGCGTAAGTATACATATGTAACAAACCTGCACGTTATGCACATGTACCCTGGAACTTAAAGTATAGTAATTAAAAAAAAAAAAACAAAAGAAGAGAGACAAAGACCAGAGGTTTTTCTCTATATATACTTGTTTGGAGAAAAGCCTGTATGGGGAAAAGTGACATAGCTCAGATCTCAGCCTGGGAAAAGCTATGGAAAGCAGTAATAGGCATTGTGCATGAAAGCAGCCAGGGACTACTGACCTGCAGACTCTGGCATGAGAAATTACAAATGAAGACACATAATAATAGATCATCTGTGTTGCTATGGATAGGCTGAGATGAAACTCTCTGTAAAACAAAGACATTTAAAAATAGCCATGTATATAAAGGAACCGAAAACAGCACACTCATAGTCTAGGCAAAATGAATTGTTTGGGCATGCCCTACTAATTGATGAGATATTTTCCACACAATATCACTCTTTCAAGAAGAGAAGAGGTAATATTTTATTCAAATGAACAATTTCCAACAAAAAGAAAGAAGAAATACGAAGGAAAAATAAACATCATGTCCTATTCAAATGAAAAATCTAGTAAAATTGCTTCCTGAAGAAACATAGACATCAGGTGTACTAGAAAAAGATTTTAAAACAACTGTTTACATATGTTCTAAAAGCTAAAACACGGAAAAATAAATAAAGGAAGACAGAAAAATGATACATGAGCAAAATGATAGTATCAACAAAGATAATATTATAAAAAGGAACCAACTGAAAATTCTGGAGCTGAAAATAGAATGACAATTGAAAAACCCACTAAAGGAGTTCAACAGCATACTTGAACGAGCATAAAAAAGAATCAGCAAACTTGAGGAAAATACATTTGAAATAATCAAATTTGAGGAGCAAAAAGAAAAAAAAATGAATGAAGAAAAGTGAACAGACCTTAAGGAACTTATGGAACACCAGCAAGTATTATGGGACAAGTGAAGAAAAGTGAACTTATGGGACAACCATGTCTGTATTACGAAAATCACATAAGAAGGGAGAGAGAAAGAGAAGACAGATTGTCCTAAGAAATAATTATGGAAAGCATACAAAATTTGATGGAATATATGAATCTACAAATTTAAGAAGCTCAACAGACATCATATAGAATAAATAGAAGACTCACATTAAAACACATTATAATCAAACTGTTAAAAACTGAAGACAAAGAGAATTTTGTCGACAAAAAAAAAAAAAAAATTCCACAGACACATGAAAAGAAAACAAAAATGAAGTAAGTCATTATATATAAGAAATCTATAATGGGATAATAAGCAGATTTCTCAGCAGAAATCATACAGGTCAGAAGGCAGAGGGATGTTGTATTAAAACTGTCAACAAAGAATTGTAAGCACAAAACTGTCCTTCAGACAGGTTTATGGGAGAAATTAGACATTCCCAGATAAGATCTGAGAGAGTTAATTATCACTAGACCAACCCTGTGTGCAGGTCAAAATGTAACTCAAAAATGTATGATGACATATAAATCTTTGACAAAGATTAATATATGGGCAAATATAAAAACAAGGTTTTTATTCATTTTGGTTGGTAACTCCATGTTTTATTTCATATGGTATTTTTAAGGCAAATGAATAAATATTATTATAAATCTATCTTAATGGGTACATAATAACTAATGATGTAATTTGTGACATCAATAACCTCAAATAGGGGGGTTGTAAAGGTGGGGAGTTTTAAATTTAACTTGGTATTAACTTTAAAAAGATTGTTATAACTTCATAATGTTATACATAATCTCCATGGTAACAAAAAACAGAATTTATAGAATATTTGTAAAAGGAAATGAAGAAGGAATCAAAACAGTACATTAAAAAGTAAATTAACTACAATAGAAGATGATAAAGAAGAAAAAAATGGATTTTTATAAACCATTCAAGACATGGAGGAAACAAATAACAAAATGGAAGAGTAACTCCTTCCCTATAAATGTTATTTTAGTTTTACATGGATTAACTTCCCTGATCAAAAAACAGATTGAGAAAATGTATAATAAAACATGATCCAACTATAGAATACCTTTACATGTAAGGGCAAACATTATTTGAAAGTGAAAGAATGGAAAAAGATATTACTTGCAAACAGTAACCAAAAAAGAGCAAGATGACTACACTAATAATATAAAAAATAGATTTTAAGTAAAACACTGTGGCAAGAGATAAATAAAACATTATATAATGATAGCGGTCAATTCATCAAGGAGATATAATAATTATAAACATATATGCACCAAATATCAGAGCTGCAGCTCCAAAATATATAAAACAACACTGACAGAATTGAAGGGAAAAACAGCACTACAAAAATAGAAATCTCAGTACCTCACTTTCAATAATGGATATAGCAACATAACAATAAGAAAATTTTATTGAATAATAAATATAGACCAATTATACCCAAAAGATACACACAGAATTTTCAACCCAACAACAGTGGAATGCATATTTTTCTTTAGGGCACATGCAACATTTGCCAGAGTAGATTATGTTAGGCAAAAAAGCAAGTCAAAACTTTTAAAAGATTAAAATAATGTAAAGTATATTTTTCAATCACAATGGAGTGAAACTAAAAATCAAGGTCAAAAGGAAAACTGGAAAATTCACAACAATGTGGAAATTAAGCATCACACCCTTAGACATGCAATAAATCAAAAAAAGATTACAGAAAAATTAGAAAACATCTCCATAAAAATTAAAATGCAATTCACTAAAACTTATGTGTCACAATGAAAGTAATGCTAATATAAAAAATCATACCTACAAACACTTTAATTGAAAGAGAAAGATATCAAATCAGCAACTTAACTTTGCACTTTAAGAAGTAGAAGAAAAATCTAAATTTAAAATTAGTAGAAGAAAGGAAACAATAAAGATTAGAACAGAGGAAAACAAAATTAAAAAACAATTAAAAATTTAACAAAACAATTGTTTCTTCAAAAATATCAACAAAATTAATAACATTTTCTAAATTGACTATGAAAAACAGATTAATATAACTAAAATCAGATATGAAAGTGGAAACATTACTACTGATTTTATACAAATAAAAAGGATTATAAGAAAATGCTATGAACGGTAATACACAAACAAATTGGATAACCTAGATGAACTAGGTAATTTCCAATAAATACTCAACCTTCAAGGCTGAATTATAAAGAAATAGAAAATCTAAATAAACGTATAGCTAGTAGGCAGATTCAGTCAGTAATCAATACCTCCCAACAAAGAAATGTCGTGAACAAGATGACCTTAATGACATACCAATCATTTAGAGTTAACATCAATTCTTCTGAAATTCCTCCAAAATGTTGAAGAAGTGGGAACACCTCCTAACTTATTCTGGGTCCAGCATCAGCCTGATTCAAAAAACAAACAAATAAAACCACTGTGATGTAAGAAAAGCTACAGGCTCACATTCTGTATAAATATTGATGCAAAAATTCTCAACAAAATACTACCAAATCAATTTCAACAACATATTAAAATTAAAATACACTCAAAATCAAGGGGAATTATTTCTTGGATGCAAGGATGTTTCAATATATGCAAATCAATTAAATTATGCACCACATTAACAGGATGAAGAAAAAATACCATGTGAACAACTGAATTGATGCAGAAAAAAATTGACAAAATTAAATGTTCTTATATGATTAAAAACTCAAAAAGCTAGGAATAGAAAAATATATTTCCACATAATAAAGGCCATATATGAAACATCCACAGCTAACATAATTAATGACTGAAAGCCTTTCTTCTAAGATCAAGAACAAGACAAGGATGCCTGTTTTTGCTACTTCTATTCAACATAGTACCAGGAATCCTTGTTGCAAAATCAGGCAAGAAAAAGAAACAAAGGCATTCAAATAGGAACAAAAAGGAAGAAAAATTAACCCTGTGTTCACAGATGACATGATGTTATATGCAGTCAATCCTAAAATTACATGTACAGACACACATACACAGGTACACACACATACACACACAAACATATACACATGTTAGAACGAATAAATGAACTCAGCAAAATTTCAGGGTATAAAAACAACACACAAAATCTACTTGTATTTCCATAAACTAACAATGAACACTTCTTTGTCTCTTCTTATAGTTTTTATCTTTTTATCTTTAAATCTATTTTGTCTGTTATCAGTATAGATACTTCCACTTATTTCTTTTTTTTTTTTTTTTGCTTCTATTGGCATGGAGTATCTTTTGCTATTCCTTTAATTTAGTCTATACATGCCTTTAGGTGAAACTCATTTCTTGTAGGCAACAGATCATACAGTCCTACATTCTTGTTTTTTCTTTTTCTTGTTGTTGTTGTTGTTTGTTTTAATCCATTCAGCCACTCTATAACTTTTGAATGGATAGTTAAGTCCATTTACATTCAAAGTTATTACTGAAAAGTAAGGGCTTATTCCTTCCATGTTGTTACTTGTTTTCTGGTTATTTTGTGGTCCTCTCTTTCTTTTTTTCCTTCTTTCCTGCCTTCCTTTTCGTAAAGGTAATTTTCTCTGGTGGTATGATTTAATTTACTGCTTTCTATTTTTGTGTATTTGTTGTATGTTACTTGATTTGAGGTTAACAAGAGGCTAGCAAATATTATTCTGTAACTCATTATTTTAAGCTGACAACTTAAACCTGATTATACAAACTAACAAACATGAACAAAAGTATTGAAACTCTACACTTTAACTGTGTCTCTTGGCTTATTAACTTTTTGTTGCTTCTACTTATATCTCATTGTACTGTCTGTGTCTTGAAAGGTTCTTGAAAGAATAACAACCTTTTAGTCTAAAAGTCTTTTAGTCTAAAAGTCTTTTAGACTAAAAGACTAAAACTGGTTCATCTTTTAGTCTTTTTACTTAAGAAAACTTTGTTTACACACCATAGTTACACTGTTATAACATTCTGTTTTTCTTTGCACTTATTATTATGAGTCAGGTTTTTTTTGCACCCTCAGATGGTTTCTTATTGCTCAATAATGTCCTTTTTTTTTCTGATTGAAGTACTCCTTTCAGCATTTCTTGTAGGACATGCCTAGTGTTGACGAAATCCCTCAGCTTTTGTTTGTCTGGGAAAGTCTTTATTTCTCCTTTAAATCTGAAGAATGTTTTTACCAGATATACTACTCTAGGGTAAAAGATTTTTGTTGTTGTTTTTCCTTGAGCACTTTAAATATGTCACGTCACTCTTCTCGCCTGTAAAGTTTAAATTGAAAAGTCTGGTGCCAGATGTATTGGTGCTCCATTGTATATTATTTGTTTCATTTTTCTGGATGCTTTTCGTATTCTTTCTTTACCCTTGGACTTTGGGAGTTTATTAAATGACTTGAGATAGTCTTCTTTGGAATAAGTCTGCTTGTTGTTCTATAACTTTCTTATACTTAGATATTGGTATCTTCTTTAGTTTTGGGAAATTGTCTGATATTATATTTGAATAAATTTTCTACCTCTATCTCTCTCTCTACCTTCTCTATGAGGCCAGTAACTCTTAGATTTGCCAATTTGAGGCTATTTTCAGATCTTGTAGGCATGCTTTATTCTTTTTTATTCTTTTTTCTTTTGTCTTCTCTATGTATTTTTAAATTACCTGCCTTTAGGCTCGCAATCTCTTTCTTTCTTTCTTTCTTTCTTTCTTTCTTTCTTTCTTTCTTTCTTTCTTTCTTTCTTTCTTTCTTTCTTTCTTTCTTTCTTTCTTTCTTTCTTTCTTTCTTTCTTTTTTTCTTTCTTTTCTTTTCTTTCTCTCTCTCTCTCTTCTCTCGATTAGTTCTGCTGGTAAGAGATTCTGATGCATTCTCCAGTATGCCAATTGGATTTTTTCAGCTCCAGAATTTCTGGTTAATTCTTCTTATTTTAATATCATTGCTAAATATATCTGATGGAATTCTGGATTTTTTTCTCTGAGTTATCCTGGATTTTTTTTTTGTTTGTTTGTTTTCTCAACACTATTTTGAATCCTGTGTCTGAAAGGTCACATATCTGTCTTTCTCCATTATTGGTTGCTGATGACTTATTTAGTTCATTTGGTAAGGTCATGTTTTCCTAGATGGTCTTTATGCTTATGGATGTTTATTGGTGTCTCATCATTGAAGAGTTAGGTATTGTAGTCTTCAATGTCTGGGCTTTATTATACCTGTTCTTCTTGGGAAGGCTTTCCAGATAGAAAAAAAAAAAAATTGAATGTTGTGATCTAAGTTATTTCTGCATTAGGGAGCACCCCGAGCCCAGTAATGCTGTGGTTCTTGCAGATTCATAGAGGTAGCACCTTGGTGGTCTTGGATAAAATTCTCTAGATTACCAGGCAGAGACACTGGTTCTCTTACTTTTTTCCAAACAAATGGAGTCTCCTTCTCTTTGTTGGGCTATCTGGAGCTGAGGATAAAGTGACAGAGGCACCCCTGTGGCTACCACCAGTGGGACTGTGCTGGGTCAGACCAGAGGCCAGCACAGCACTGTGTCTTGCCCAAAGCCCACTGTTACCACTACTTCACTATTACCTGTGTTCACTCATGGCCCTAGAGCTCTATAGGCAGCAGGTGACAAAGCCAGCCAGGCTTGTGTCTTTCCCTTTGGGCTGGCAAGTTCCCTCAGGCACTGAGTGAGGTCGAGAGATTTCATCCGGCAGCCAGAGACTGGAGTTAAGAACCTTAGAAATCTACCTGGTGTTCTGTTCTACTGCAACTGAACTGCACTGAAACCATGAGACACAGCTCTTTTTATTATTCCTTTCTCTTTCCATAGGCAGAGGGGGCTCATCCCATGGCCACCACCACCACAGGCCCATGTGGAGTATTGCCAGGCTACCGCTGATGCTCACTTAAGGCTCCATGGCTCTTCAGTCAGCTTGTAGTGATGCTGCCAGCCCTGAAACTCACCCTTCAGGGAAGTGGGCTCCCCTCTCACCCAGGCCGGGTCCGGTAATGCTGTACAAAAGTCAAGATCCAGAGCTGGAAATCCTAGGAACCCATTTGTTGCATTACCCCACTGTGGCTGAGCTTGTACCTAAGGTGCAAGATAAAGTCCTCTTTACTTTTCCCTCTGCTTTTCTTAAGAACAAGAAGTTTCTCACCACAGTCAGCACAGCTGAGGATATGCTATGTCTCATCTGAAGCCAGCATGTCTCAGTCTTACCCAAGGTCCATAGCATACTAACTGGGTATTGTTGCTGGTTATTCAGGGCTCAAGGGCTCTTCAACCATCAGGAGATGGATCTTTCTAGTACTGGGTCCTTCCCTTTAAGGTAGCAGGTTCCCTTCTGGCCCTGGGTGTGCCTATAAATGTCATTAAGGAGTTAGGGCCTGGAATGGAGGCTTAATAACTCTTCCCTATATCTGCCCTACTGTGATTAAGCTGGTATCCAAGACGCAAGACAAAGTTCTCTTTACTCTTCCCTCTCCTCTTCTGAAGTGAAAGGAAGGAGTCTTTTTGGAGCTGTGAGCTGTGCTGCCTGAGGCTGGGGGAGGGATGGAACAAGTACTCCCTTAGCTGCCCCGGTTAGTATCTCAGTAGGTCACGAGTCCCCGAAGCTGGCTTAGAGCACAGCTCAGGACTAGGACTTGCCTATGAGTTGCAGTTCTTGTGGCCTACACTGCCTTTCAAGTTTATTTAGGCACCCAGAACAGTTCAGCCTCCTATGGTGAGGCTTGCCAGAACTCAAATTCTGGCAAGAACTGTCCATTCTCTAGAATGGACAATTTTCATCTGCTTATGGCCGATCTAAATGCTCCCTCTGTGCACAGGTATTGGCTGAATTCAGCCCAGTTTTGCTTTCCACCATGACAGGGCAACACGGAGGTCAATGCAGAGCTTCACAATCACTACACTCTCCCTCTCCCAAGCACAAATATTATTTCTCTTGATGCTACACAACTTCCGTTAGGGGATGGGGCAGGGATGACATTGGCAGTTCAAGACTGTTTTTCCTAGTCTCTTCAATGCCTCTTTCAGTGATGTGAAGTTAAAATCAGATACTGTGAACACTGACCTGATTTTTGGTTCTTGAGACGGGGGGGATTTTTTAAATGTAGATAGTTGTTACATTTGGTGTTCCTGCAGAAGGGACTATTGGTAAAGCCTTTTATTCAACTCTCTTGCTCCATCCCCTCGTTATCAAATATTGATTCTGTCATTTATTAGCTGCATTGGCTTAAAAGCATATGCAATCTCTTTGATTGTAAGCTACATTCTACAAAAAATAATACATAATAGTAATTTTAGTACATTACAGTCAACTTTGCTATCTAATTAATAAATTAGAAGGCAAGTAAAAGCACCTCCTTAGTCTGGCATTGTAAGCACCACATAAATATGGATTATTTTTCTCTTGTTCTTCTTAATGTAGTTTGTGATGCACATGTGTGTTCATGTGTATGTGTGTGTGTTCACACGTGCACGTGTGTGTTTGTATTTGTATATGAGAGCTGGGTTTTTTATACTTAGAAGGTGGAAAGAGAGAACTGTACATCACAGGAGGATAGTATTTTGTTGTTGCTGTTTAAATATATAAAGTGCACTAAATTATGTCTTACAAACTTTTTGCTTTTTGAACTTTGTTTGTTGATTTCTTCCAAGCTGTATGCATTATGATTAGAGTCCTAACGGTTCTAAACAGTTCTCTAATAGTAAAGAAAAAAACGTCTTAAAGTTGTAAGAAAATGTTGCTAAATTGACTACCTAGCAAATCCCGCCCTCTTTTTAACTTTCCAAGATTTATGGCACACATGAAATTAGCTTGAAAAGTAAAAGAGTCTCCTCACCGTGGCTCATCGCAAGGAGTTTGACCTTGACACTCAACTCCCTCTGATTAAATGTCTGCTCTGAATAATGAACCTTTCAAGAACTAAGCCTCCTTGAATATGGGACACTAATATTGCACCATTCTTTTCTTCCCATGCAGACCACCCTGAATCTCAAAGTGAATTTTTCAGGGCAGCATAACCCATCCTAAACAGTTATAAAAATGGTGTGGACCCAAACCTGTTGCCTGGTCTCAGAGAAGAGTCAGAAAGAGTTGATAGTTTTCAAGCCTCTGGCAGCAGCAGCTCTGCTGTCTCTGCCTTGTTTCCTCTGTGGACTTCCTGCCCTGGATGAAAAATTCCTTTCTGGGTCCACTCAATACTCAGTTCTCTCAAAGGAGCTCAAAGTCCCCTGAATCTTGACATGATCTGGAAGAGACCAAAGACTCATCCTAGTCTAGGCCTTTAGAAACCTGAGTAAAGCATTAGGAGCTAACTCAAACCTCAGAGAAAATTTAAAAATGCAAATGTGTGGCATGAGTATAAACCTATCTTCATCACTACACCTAATAAATGTTTCCATTCCTACATTTAATGAATATATTCCATGTAGCCTGTGTTATGCTAGAAACTGAGATGACAGAGGTAAAATCAAACATGCCCTGTCTCATGAAGCTACAATCAAATGCGGACGAGGGTGCAGGCAGTTACCTTTTTCACAACTGCTGACGTTTGACCAAATGCAGTGTGTATTTCACTAGGACTCAACTTTTAGTTCACTCAGACCAGGCTCAACCAATCAAACTTGCCTCCCTGAGACTTGCATCAGAGTCTGTGATCCTGAGAAACAGGCAGAGTGAAAGCAATAGCTTTGAAAGCCCAGATGCAAGAGCTTATGGTTTTCTATGGTAATATCCAGTCTCCAGGCTTGAAGCTACAACATCGTCTGTTCATCAGTAGTGACAGCAGAGTCTTCCCTTGCTGGCTCTGTAGTATTTACTGGCGATGGTTCTATATTCCTGCCTCATATCTAAACCTGGTTTTCTAGCATTCTCTACAATTTTATGAACAACTCAATACCCTTTCAGTGATTTGATTTTAGTTTAAACAAACTGTGGTCAGTTTTTTTTTTTATTGCTTCCTATTTCTGTTATTTCTTCCTATTAAGACGCTAGCTGATAAAAACACCATGTGTATGTGTGCCTGTGTGTGTGTGCCTGTGTGTGTGTGTGTGTGTGTAGGTATACAACTGTATTTGCCTGTTTTCACATTGCTGATAAAGACGTACTCAAGACTGGGGAGAAAAAGAAGTTTAATTGAACTTACAGTTCCACATGGCTGGGGAGGCCTCAGAATCATGGCGACAGCAAGAGAAAAAATAGGAAGACGCAGAAGTAGAACCCCCTGTTAAAACCATCAGATCTCCTGAGACTTATTCACTAGCACAAGAACAGTATGGGGGAAACCGCCCCCATGATTCAATTATCTCCCACCAGATCCCTCCCACAACATGTGGAAATTATGAGAGTACAATTCAAGATGAGATTGGGGTGGGGACACAGAGGCAAAGCATATCAACGAATCTATAAAAAAATTTTTAAATTATAAAAATGCTGAAACGACAAGGATCTACTAGAATATAAACTTCATAAAAGCAGGACTTTCTGTTAATTTTTCTGTTTTACCAGGAATTTAATAAATATTTGTGCAGTGAATGTATGAATGAGTGAATAAATGGATATTTGTCAGTGGAATATCTGGATGCACACAGTTTGGGTAAACCTTTTAACCAATTGGTGGATTTGGACCCAAGAAAAATTTCCACCTAAACTCTTCATATTTTAAAGAACTTTGTGACTGCCTACTTTCAAATTTCCCAGAAATATGCAAACGCTTGATATTGTGAAGTCCAAGTTGCAGAATCATGCTAACATCTCATAATGCCTGAGAGAAAGACTAATCTCCTCAACTCTGCACAACCAGTCCTCTAAAGAAGTCTTCTTGGGCGCAGTGGCTCAAGCCTGTAATCCCAATACTTTGGGAGGCCGAGACAGGCAGATCACGAGGTCAGGAGATCCAGACCATCCTGGCTAACACGGTGAAACCCCGTCTCTACTAAAAAATACCAAAAAACTAGCCGGGCGAGGTGGTGGGGGCCTGTAGTCCCAGCTACTCGGGAGGCTGAGGCAGGAGAATGGCTGTGAACCTGGGAGGCGGAGCTTGCAGTGAGCCGAGATCCGGCCACTGCACTCCAACCTGGGCGACAGAGCGAGACTCTGTCTCAAAAAAAAAAAAAAAAAAAAAAAAGAAGTCATCTTTTCTCTGTGGGACAAATACAAACCTCAAGGCAAAATCTAACAGAATCCTCTGTGTTTATTTCTGAAATAGAATGCTGTAGGTTTGACTGCAAGGGAAAAAGGAACAGATTTCTGCTAAATAATTTGACATACCCTCAATGTTGCCATTTTGTTCCATGTTCCTTATTCACATAATGCAGAGGTGTAGGAACACACAGGGCTGTGCATCAATTTCATCACTTGTGTTTTGCACACATTATGCTGGGAAAGAGAGCTAAACAAAAGCTAAACTCTGGCTCTGCAGCCTGCTTGCTTATAGCATGACAGCACCCATTGCAGGCTGTCACCTGCCAAGCACCCGCCTGCACTGTCCAAGCAGCAGATGTTAAGTGAACATCCCCACCAGTAAAAAGGCATCTATCAACTTGCTTCCCAGTCAGTTGGCATCAGTTAATGAGGACTTTATGCACTTCTGAATAATAACAGTAGAAGTAGCTGGCAAGTCTGAACGTAGAAGAAAAATCTACAGTTTTCTTTTATAAAATAAAAGCTGGTCTGTTATTTCAGCCAAAGTAACAATAACAGTACCCTGAAGATACCACCTTTGGCAATCAAATTCATTCTACGGGCATAACAGCTGAAATCTATTTTTCCTTCTGATTCTCGTTAGTTTAGTACTGGAATATGCACTTTTATCTATTATTTTACCTAAATTTGAATACAATAGAGGGAAGTCTCCTTAACAGTAGAGAAACTCATTCCACAAAAATAATTTCCTAAAGTCATTTATTCTGAAAAGAGTAATTTAAAATACACACATACACACACATACTCTGCCTTATTTATTTCACCCTGTAATTATATTTTTAGATGATTGCTTGTGTATTTTCTCACTTTAAAATGAAAATTAAAGGTCTGATGACTTGGGTTGATTTAATTTGCCCAGGCAGAGGAACGCCCACCCCAGTTCTGTGATAGAGAATGTGTTACTGTGTCATAATTCAATGTATAGAATTATAGGATGCTAGTATCACTTTTTTTTTTTATCATGGTTTATTTCAGTTTTGTTTTATTTTGTTTTTTGTGTTTTTTTGAGACTGAGTCTCACTCTGTCACCCAGGCTGGCGTGCAGTGGCGTGATCTCGGTTCACTGCATCCTCTGCCTACTGGGTTCAAGAGATTCTCCTGTCTCAGCCTCCCAAGTAGCTGAGATTACAGGTGCCTGCCACCATACTAGGCTAATTTTTTGTATTTTTAGTAGAGATGGGGTTTCACTATGTTGGTCAGGCTGGTCTTGAACTCCTGACCTCAAATGATCCACCCTCCTTGACCTCCCGAAGTTCAGGAATTATAGGTGTGAGTCACCATGCCTGGGCTATTTGTTTTTAAATCTCCCATTATGTAGTTATATGAATGATCTGGGGGAAACAAAACATCATTTGAATGTACTGCTTTGGCCAGATCACGCACTTTCTTTCTGTGTGTTTAACCAAATGTGAACAAAAAATAGAAATAAACTTGCAACTATTCAGGGCCAGAAAGAATTGAAGCTGCCATTTAGCTCAATACTGTTTTTACATATGGGGAAACTGATACTCAAAATTCTCTTATCAAGCATCTCCAAAGTCACATTGTTAAGCAGAAGGTAAGCCTGGCTGGCTCCCGGTTTCTCTACCTGGTTCAAGGCTCTTTCCAGATTTATTGACTTTCAGTTCCATTAGTTGCTTTTTATCATGATCTTTGTGCAGATGATGAGCCTTGGGAGAGGTGTAAATTCTCTAAGGGCATTTTAATAAATACATGCAGAGTGACGAACAGGAACTGAAACTGCTTACCTATGTACATTTATACAACCTTGAACTGCATCCACCTTTCACTTGGTGTGAAGCGAGAGTATCTCACCAATAGAATCTTCATTTTAATGGCGGTTACACACATGTCCTACTCATTTACCAAACAGAGCTCCTACCATTTTCTTAGACATATGTATTATTTTGTGGTATAAAATGTCTATTCCAGCATTTCCTGATGTCCAGATTTCTCTTTCACAATTCCTTTTCCCAAATTCTATCTGCTAGGATTTTATTTATCTTTCAGGATAAAATCAACTGATGCCTTTTCATGGTATTCTAAGTGGTCCTCTCTGTCCTTCTAAATCTTCATATTTTACTTAGAATTAGAGCTATATTCCAGCATGCATCTTACTTGTGTAATGTTCAAAGCATCTAAGCCAGGCGCAGTGGCTCATGCCTGTAATCTGAGCACTTTGGGAGGCCGAGGCAGGCAGATCACGAGGTCAGGAGATCAAGACCATCCTGGCCAACGAGATACCCCTTCTCTACTAAAAATATAAAAATTAGCCAGGTATGATGGCAGGTGCCTGTAGTCCCAGCTACTTGGGAGGCTGAGGCAGAAGAATCACTTGAACCCGGAGGCAGAGTTTGTAGTGAGCTGAGATTCTGCCACTGCACTCTAGCCTGGGGGACAGAGAGAGACTCTGTCTCAAAAAAAAAAAAAAAAAAAGAAAAAATATCTAGCATTTACTTGGCAAAAATTTGTTAAAACCAATTCAGTTTCTCACACAGTGATAGCCAATAAACATTAAAAAATGTTGCATGAATGAATGAATAACTGAATAGCATCTATAAATCCATCTGGGACTGTCCACTGAAAAGCAATTTCTACAACCCTAGCTTCTCTCTAGATTGCTACATTGACACTCTATGCCCTGGTTCCTACAGCATTCTCAGCAGAGGTGTGATCAATGCCATAGGATCAACACTGCATAAAAATTGGCCTCTGGGGCCGGGCGCAGTGACTCACGCCTGTAATCCCTGCTCTTTGGAAAGCCGAGGTGGGTAGACCACCTGAGGTCAGGAGTTGGAGACCAGCCTGGCCAATATGGTGAAACCCCATCTCTACTAAAAACATAAGAATTATCTGGGCGTGGTGGCAGACACCTCTAGTCCCAGCTACTCAGGAGGCTGAGGCAAGATAATTGCTTGAACCCAGAAGGCAGAGGTTGCAGTGAGTCAAGAATGCACCACTGTACTCCAGAGTGGGTGAAAAATTGGCCTCCAGAATCCTCTGATTACTCTGTCTCCAAAATGAACTTTACAGCCCAATTTATCTTGTTTTCAACTTCCAACATATTTTTAATCTCTTTGATTTTTAATGCTGTTCCCTTATTCCCTCATTCCTTAGGCCCTTTCGTCTTTCTTTAAACCTAATACTTAATCTTCCTTCTCCAAATCTGTGTAGAGTTTTCCATCCTTGAATATGCTGTGCTTTTTACTTGACTTCTTTATATTTTTGCCAGACAGCAAATATTTCTTCACATGCAACAGGTAATGAAATAAACGCAATTTCTTCTCAGAAAAATCACCATTCTTCTGATTTTCCAATATTTGTCCACTCTTATACAAGCAATGATACTTTTTATACCCAACAGTATTGACAACACTTTGCACCAGAATTGTGTTTCTTCCCATACTCACAGCCATCGTTCCCTTGGCTATTGCTGATTCTTCCTCTGTTGCAGGCACTGCACTACTTTCTTGGAGGTAACTACATGAATGAGACATAGTTCCTTCCTCCAAGGGCCTCACCGTGTAAAATGGATAGTAGGCGTATAAAGAGATAATGATTACAGTGTGAAGAGCACTTGATCATGGAAACCACCAAGACTCTGGAAGCACCAAGCTGAGCGTCAGTCTCAAAGTTGCATGGTATCAGAGAAAGCTTTCTTCAGCAGGCTGTGCTTGAATAAATTTCATACAAAAGTTGCAATTGGTTAGAGAAGCTGTTACAGGGTAAAACAGGCTTCATACATCGTTGAATCTTCTCAGATCATGCAACACAAATGTCAAATTTAAAAATGATTGAATTGTGACTCTATGTTCTTAATCTTCTATTTCTATAATATTTCAAATATGAATTTGCAACTCACATTTCTATAATATTTCTGCAATAGTATTTCTGCAGCATTTCTGTAGTATTATATAACATTTCTATAACATATATTGCTGTGATAGTCTCTCTGCCTTCAGCATCTTCTCCTATCCCCATCCTGCAGTCATTCTCTAGGTTTACATCTGATTAATCTCACCAAAGCATTACTTCTTAAGTATGGATCCCCAAGGCCTATTCAATAAGCTCCAAACTCCACAACCAAACATTCCATGCCCCGATACTGAGACCCCAATCTATTTTCCAAACATTACTTTTCTGTGCAAACTATTTGCAGTAGTCAATTTAGTCTATACCTTTCCTCTGAGATATATTATTCAGTCCTTTAGAGAGTTCAAAACTTCTTTAAGGGGTTTATAAAGCAGAGCAATAGACCAGAATAAGAAGAAACAGTGGGTTCCCAGGTAGATGTTCAGGAATGCAAGGACCAAAATGTTACTGGAACGAGTGAGACGGGGAAAAAAAAAAAAAAGAAAATGTTAGTCAAAGGTGTTCGTTGTCTACTCAAATTACATAGAACACTTGAGTTTCCAAAACTGACAAGGACAAGTTTTTGCAAAATTTTCAGCACTTTTAACTTACTTTTTTTCAGAATACTGCAAAAAAATTTTTTTTTCTTTTAATATTTGTAGCTCTACTCCCTCTGTCTGAAAGAGTGAAGGCAGCAGGAAAACACAAGTATAATAGAGGAACAGTATGCCAACGATTTTCAACCATGCCAGGAATCATTAAAATTGAAATCAGGGGCTTCAAGTGTTATCAGCTTTGGTAATTCATTCTATCTGAATGCCTGCTTTCTTTCTCTGCTCCTAATGATCTCTCTATTCTGTTTCCTGCATCTTCACCTCTGTGACTGCTGGCATCTGAAAAAACCTTATTTTTTTGTTGTTGGTTG
Organism: Rhinopithecus roxellana; assembly: GCF_007565055.1. Classification (NCBI taxonomy): domain Eukaryota; kingdom Metazoa; phylum Chordata; class Mammalia; order Primates; family Cercopithecidae; genus Rhinopithecus; species Rhinopithecus roxellana. The sequence goes on along the minus strand of NC_044562.1, from coordinate 13,173,350 downwards.
TAGCAACTCATTTGCAAATGTGGATCTTTAGCATTTATTTATTTATTTATGTATTTATTGAGATGAAGTTTCACTCTTGTCATCCAGGCTGGAGTGCAATGGTGCGATCTCGGCTCACTGCAACCTCCACCTCCTGGGTTCAAGCTGTTTTCCTGCCTCAGCCTCCCAAGTAGCTGGGATTACAGGCACCTACCACCATGCCTGGCTAACTATTTTTGTATTTTTAGTAGAGATGGGTTTTCGCCATGTTGGCCAGGCTGGTCTCGAACTCCTGACCTCAGGTGATCCACCCGCTTCGGCCTCCCAAAGTGGTGGGTTTACAGGTATGAGCAACCGTGCCTGGCCAACTTTAGCCTTTATTAATCCCCTCTACTTCTGTAGTTCTGCAGTTGCATAGTCTGTAATCTGTCTCCTCATTCTCTGGCTTTCGGTATGGTGTAATCTTGTTAAAATTGTTGGATGGAAATTGGTCATACATTTTGTAGATCACCGAATTCAATAAATGTTTAGTATATGCAAACACATACATACAAGCACACACACATGCACTCACAAAAAGCAAATTTCTTTCTAGACAGAATTTTACAGCTGTTATGGAGTAGTGTATTTAGTATATGAGCTGTTACTGCATAGTGGTTTTCAGCATATGAGCTGTTATGGAATAGTGGTGTTTAGTATGTACCACAACAAAATATGACTATAGGAGACCAGAATATGCCACCCCAAAATATGCCTCTTTAGCATAAGGATGATTTTGACCTGATGAATCTGAGCAACAGCAAAGACAAAAGAAGCGCTGAAAACAGTAGAAGTTGTCCTTTCACGAGAGCAATTTATATCTATAAAGGAAACATCCATTTGGAAGAATGTCTTCTTCTCTGTAGCAGGAAGGGAAGGATGACTCTCAGTCACTAGAAACTCGCATCTGTAGAGAAGACATGGACCAATCTGCATAACAAATCTTACCCTGCTTCCTGTGCTTCTATGGGTCATCTTCCCATTACTGCTTCTTACCCAAACACTCTTATTGTTTCAGCTGAAGATGGCATTTAAGCCTAAATTTAAGCCACTTCTTTGAGATTTACTCCTTTTCCCTAGATATCTTCTTTGTATACATAAGGTATACATGTTATTAAACTTCTGTTTGTTTTTCTCTTGTGAATCTTTCTTTTGTTACAGGGATTTGTCCCAACTAAGAACTCTGAAGGGTAACGAATGCCAACATAAAACAGTCAAAAGGCTCAGCAACCGGTTAGAAGAGTTTACTCAAGCACAAAGGTAGGGCAGCTGTCCAGGTAGCAGAATTACACCAAAGAATGATGATCAGTGCTCCTAGTGAGGGGAAAAATGAGGATTATTTCTATAAGCAGAAATGGAGGGACTGAACAGAACTGTAACATTTTCCATGCAAAGGCTAACATGCAGATAAAAGATTTGATTGGCTACTATTGATTACACTCTAAAAGGTTTGCTTAACATTCTCTCATAAAGGGTAATAGTCACAAGGGTCTCTATCTTCATGTCATCTAGTCGAGGTTTGAGCAAAGAACAGGGAGTCTGGTCAAGGTATAATGTCTTCACGCAAAGTTCAGTAAGCAGTAGTTACACACCAGAGAAGAAAAACAGCTGTGTTACACGAGTCCGTTTTCAGGATTCACCTTTCCCCCTTTGGCATAGTAAATTTGGAAGGTCCTGAGGTTTTATTCTCCTGTCACAGGAGAAAATTATTTTTCCTCCTGTACAAGAGACAATAGAGCAGGCAACAGGTCCCAAACACTGTCCTTCCTTGGGTCCCCAGTGTAGACTCAATATTTATAGTATTCAGACACTGTATTATGATTATCTCTACTTTTCACCTCCTGCTCCCCTTGAGGGCTCCGGGAAGGTAGGGAATATAGCCTTCGTTTCTGAATCTCCATACCAGCCTACTTATAGTATGTCACAGATGCTCAATGTCTGTGGGCTGACTGAGTCAAGGGCTATTTTTTAGAATTGGGAACTAGACATGATTTCATGCTTAAAGCTTTCTCTAAAGTAGAGATTCTAAGTTCTTGTTTTATAATATATCTTTCTCCACATTCTTTAGGAATTTGAATGGTATTTATGAGAAATTCTAAAATAATTTCTAAATTATTTTATGATGTTTTGAGAAATTCTAAAATATTTCCAAATTAGAAATAAAAGACCTAGAATGAATTTAGTTTTATTTAGAAAAATACGTGCTTTTGCAGAAATGAATACCCAGAGGAAACAGGAGGAAAATGTCAACATGGCCTTGCTCATCTGCAGTAGGTGTTACACACATGCGCACACACACACACACACACGCACACGCACGCACACACACGTGGATACGCACGTGCACATGCACACGCACGCCCACACGCATGCGCACGCGCACACGCACGCGCACGCACACACACGCACACACACCAGGCCACACACATCCTCCTCTGTTTGCTTGTAATCAGGGAAACTGTCTTCCATAGTGTGAGCAGGGATTAGAGGAAAGCTCACTCAATAGTAGATTCATTTCCAGGACACAAAGATATTAAATATACTCAAGCTCACTAGTAATTAGAAAAATGCAAATCTTAGTAAAATTAAATGCCATTTGTAATTTTCAGACTGACAAGTTCAAAAACAAAATGAAGCATCTAGAGCTGATACGAATGAGAAGGCATGTATTGTGGATGAAAATGCGTTTTTGGAAGGCAATATGTATACACCCTTTAGTAACTCCTTCAAACAGTCTTTCCCCAGAATGCATGCAAAGGCATAAAAGAATATCCACTTCAGGAGAGTTGGACTTAGCCAAAATAACAAACAATGTCAAGTCTGCAAGTATATCAGGAAAAGAATGTTTAAATTATTCATAATGCATCTGTGCAAAGAATACTATAAAACCAATAAACAGAATGAAAAGGCCATTATGTATTAATTTGTCCACATGTATTATGAAACAAAACTCATGACAGAACAGTATGTGTGGAATGATCTCTCTCTCTCTATCTCTTTCTCTCTCTCTCTCTCTCTCTCTCTCTCTCTCTCTCTCTCTCTCTCTCTCTCTCTTTCTCTGTGTGTGGGTGTGTGTGTGTGTGTATTCCATTACATACATTTCTGGAAATGTATACATCCAACTTTTACCATTGTATAAGTATTACAATCTAAGTTTAAAGTGGAGAGATGCAGTGTAGACACTTTTATGTATTTATGTGCTTAAAACCAATAAAAACATGGAGGATAAATTTATGTAGACTTTTTAGATACACAAGTTTATACTGCTTTCTGAATGATAAAATAATCCATTAATTAGTTGAAAATTGTGTTTTTTAAATTTTAATAAAAGCCTTCAAATAATCAAAGCATTCAAATAATAAAAGCCTTCAATGTTCAAGACATTCACAAATTATACCCCCTTTTCTTAGTGCAAGTGTGGTTTAAAGCACCACTCCAGGGCCTTCAGACTTCCAGAACAGAGAGCCTTGGGAAGAGCATGCTGGGCTGCTGGCTTCTGTTTCCAGCTTTTCTGTTTCTACAGCTGTAATTTAGCCTCAGCTATAACTCCAGGGCACGAGGAAATCATAGCCATTTAGCATTCTCCCTAGGGGCTTATTAGCTGGTTCTAAGTGCCACAAGATGGAGGAGATATATATACATCTTAATCTCTCACAGTCTTGGCAACTACTACTGATGATGCAGGCTACAAATATTTTAATTACACATAATTCCTCCAAAAAATGATATTTAGTTTATTGTGAAGTTCTGATGGCTATAACCTCAAATGAGCACAATTCTGTAAGTTCTACCAAGAATTCAGACAACCTATATGTGCAAAAAGCCAGAGTTTAAAGACAAAAACTTATGGTTTAGGTACTTCAAATATATCATATATATGTGTAATATTCCTTATCCCAACTTCACAAATGAGGTATGAGTTCCCATGATACAGAAAAGTAAACCGAGGTTGAGCAGAATTAAGTAACTGTCTCAAAGTTATACAGTTGATAAATGGGTATACCAGGATTAGGATCTAGTTTTGTCGGACTCCCAAACTTACAGTTTCTTCTGGAACATGTTCCCCTCCAAAGTATTCGGCTTTAGTGAAGAAGGTATTGGGGATCAGAAACCTATACCCCCAAATATGGTGCTTTGGCTAAACTGAAGAGGAATCTTCTGAAGGTCTCTGTGACCTTCCCCAGCTCCACCTTCTCTCTTCCAAAGCACAGGATAAAATCATTTTCTAAAGTTTCCTAATCTGCCTAAGGTCCAGACCACCAAAAAGAAGAAAACAGTGACTTCTGGTCCCTTCCCTGAGTTTTCATTAACCGAATCTCATATCACAAGAAGAAAAACTGAAGCTTGTCAATGCAGCTGGGCCAACTTTTGTCACAAACTATTGTGTGTGCCCCACAGACTTTGTCCCAGGCCACTGTATGTTTTTCAAATCCACTGATAATCCTGAAGATAATTTACTAGCTCCTCAAAATCATCCACACTTCCCCATCTGCCTTTCTCCTAGGAAGAGGGTGCATAAGGACCTGTACCTCATTGGCTAGTGGGGTAATCACTCTGGGATTTCCCGCTTGAGCATGTTAGTACATTTGTATGCCTTTCCTCCTATGAATCTGCCTTTTGTCAGTTGATTTTCCGTGAACATTCAGAGAACGAGTGGGCAGTTATCCCTTTGCCGCTACAGAAATTAATGAACTTTGCATTTTACTTCCAGGCATGACTTTTATAACCACCAACTTTAATTTCAGTCATCTGTGTGGTTGCTAACTGGGAAGAACCCCATCCATCCCAATTATATTAGGCTGGGTTGATTCTCAAAATTGATGTTGTCCTATAAAACCCAGAGGTTCCCCTAGTATATAGAATCCCAACTATCAGGCATTATCGAAGTGGAGAAAACACCAATAAATGAGAATGTAATTAACTACAACCTCAACTAACCAAAGACACTTGCTAAAAAACAATTTGGAAGTAAACCAAAAATTACCTTAATCTGGACACAGAAACCCACCTTTCAGAGGTTGGTGCAAGTCCATGGAATCCCCTCATCCCCTGTATATTTTTTACTTTCCTGCACTCCAAGCCAGTGACCCTGTTTGGGCAGATGGAGTTGTAGCACAGTTTGCACATTGGAAACAACCGAGGTTAGATCTCGAAGACCTGGCGTGGAACCCAGTCCTCTTATTTCTCTTCAGTGTTACAATGGCTAGATGACTCAGACGTTTTTAGCTAATGCTGCCACAAAGAGTTTGCCGAGGATTAGAGATGTTTACTGTAAATTCCTCCCACCGTGTATTTATTCACAAATGGACTCAAAAAAATCATTCATGAACAGTTTTGAGTGCCTCCAGTGCCTGACACATGCCTAAAGAAGTTGATTCCTGGATTACTATCTAGAAGGTGGGGGGTGGGGTTGGAGAGGCATACAGGAGAACAGGTAATTGCAAATATGTTGGGCCTAAACTATCTGATCATTAGATAATAGCTATTGTGACTTTCTTAATGTCACACAAAACCCCTAGCGAGACAAATAATGATCTAATCATAATAGTACATTATATTTATCTGTCAGGTGGGGCCTAGAGGCAGCAGGGGTTTGATTCAAACATTGTAACAAGATTTTCAAAGCAGAAATGTCTAAAGTTTATAATTTATATGTAATCCTTGTACATATTTATGAGATATAAAGCGATGTTTCAATACATATATAAATTGTGTAATGTTCAAATCAGGGTAATCAGCACATCCATTGCCTCGAACATTTATCTTTTCTTTGTGAGGAAGACATTCAAAATCTCTCTTTTAGCTATTATTATAAATGTGGTTTAGCTTAAAGCTTTAACTAAGAAGTTCAGCTAAACATGGCCCTCATTCATATTCACCAAGATGTTACCAGAATGATTTTTCTGATTTTGGTTAAAAAGCAATTGAAGAAAAATTGGCCTCAATGATGTGGGAGCACTTTTCTTAAAAGTAGATCCAATCTCCATTCTGTACAAAATACATGCTATGTTTGCAATATTCCTTCATCTATACTGGGTTTATATAAAAAGTAAACAAGATATTTTACAATCCATATTTAGTGATATGCTTACACAATTAGAGACTTTTATGAATCATCTTCATTATGCATTTAAACAGTTCATAAAAGTTATGAGTCCAATGTATTTACCCCGTTCTGTTGTTGTAAACCTTTAACTATAATGGCAGTGAGAACAAAGAAACCGAAGTGTGCATATTCTAGAAGCTCCACACCAACCCTTGCTTCAATTATGCATGAATTAACAGAAATGAATGTGCAGCGTTTTATTTCTTGGTGTAATGGAGCTCAAGTATTTCATAAAGTGTAACCATACAGCAAATTCTGAGCTCGTTTTAGAATAATTAGCACATTAATGTTACTTGTGTAGTTAAAAGAAAATGTTAAAATTTTCCCATTGTAAGCAGTTTTTGAAGGCTCACTCTGTTCTCTAAAGTGAGCAATCTTTCATTCTGAAGAAAGCTAGAAGCTCCATCTTCCCTGCATTTCATCTTCTTCCTCTTATACCTCGATTAAACTACTAGTACTTATTCAGACAAGTCTTAATTACAGGCCTCAAGCAAGTGAAAGAGCCTCTGTAGATTAAGTCGGTAATTTTTTTTACATGATGCATTTACCTCAAGTTACTCCTGTTCAGTCCTTTGAATAATTAAAGCTCAGCTAAGGGAGACCTAAAATCTGTACCTTAAAATGTCTTCATTTAACATTCTCACCAAAATTTGACATCCTCATATAGCTTTCCCCAGTCCTTTCCATAAAAGGAAAGTCCCTCTCTTGGGAGAAGGAAGAAACTACATTTACAGAGCTTCTACTATATGTCAGACATGCGACTGTGTGAAGTATGCTCCATTCCTGTTTCTCTGACTGCTAGCATAATTCTGGAGGTGACCATAGTCATTCCTGTTTTACAAATGAAGAGAGCAAGGCTCAAAAATGTTAAGTAAGTTTCTCAAAGCCACAGAAGCCAATCAGGACAAAGGGAGGACTTAATTCAAATGAGTCAGTCAGGACTCTTCCTAACTCTAGAAAGTATTTCTGAGATAATGGAAAGCTTTTTTTGCTAGAAAACTGAGAGATGGCCAAGGGGAACTTGGCAAAACTATGGAAGTTTCTGTTGAGATTTGCACCATAAATGACTTGGATATGTTAGACACAGCTTCCCAGATAGGATTTTGATAGATGCAACTGTAGCAAACAAAGGAAAAAAAATGAATAAGAAATAATGTGATTGTTTTTAAATTCCACCAAGCACTTACTGAATGATTAGGACATGCCAAAAACTATGCTGAGCTTCAGGAAAAAATACTTTCATATAATTGGATGAATTCTTATAGAGTTAGAGTTAAACATGAGAACTAGATAAGCAAAGTGCATACTTTATAATCTAATGAGACAAGTATAACACCAGGATCTAGTGAGACAGATGCTAATGCCAGAACTTTTGTTCACAGATGTAACCCAAATGCCTATACCTGGCACAAAATAGGTGCTCAATAAATACAAACAAAAGAAAGCTAGGAATATCTAGGAGGAGGACTTCTCACAAATTAAGTGGGGAGGGTGTGTGAAGTATAAGGCATTGTGGTGGTGAGGAATAGTATATGTAAAGGCTAGTAAGCAGTAAGTGAGTCTGGGCAGCTCCTTTTCTAGGAAAGAAAATGCTTGGAGTATAGGCTACAGGGGCCAAGGACAGAGACTAGACAGCAATGCAGAAAATAGAGTGAAAAATACTTTTTGGAAAAGGATGTTCAGAGTTGGACATGATCTGGATCAGATTGCTGTATCTTTGGTCCTGAGACAAATGCATTTGGATTAAAGCAAGACTTTCAAAGTACTTTTCCAAGGATTCATTTCTTAAGTAATGAAAATATATTAAAATACATTGCCATATATTAAGAAATTGCCTTGGTATGATATATTAAGTGTGTGATACTGTAATATAATAAGAAACATATATTTAGTCCTTGTCCCAGGTTCCTAGCAAAGGCTTCTAAAATTCTTGCAACTTCCTGAGTGGTGGCGGTGAGAGAAGCATCTTTTGTTATCCATAGTCAGTCCTTTCAACCGTACCTGAGTTTATGCTAAGGTGGTGACTCTCCATGGGCTCTAGATAGCTTTAAGCTGGGGGCTGGTGACCAAAGGAACCAATCCCATGAGCAGAGGGTTGGAACTTTCAACCTCACCCCGACCTCTGGGGTCAGAAAAGGAGCAGGAGAGATTGAATCAATCACCAACAGCCAATGATTGAATCAATCATGCCTATGTAATTAAACTGTAATAAAATCCCAAAACAGAGTTCAGAGTGCTTCCAATTTGGTGACCACATGGAGATGCTGGGTGGGTGGCACAGCTGGAGAGGGCCTGGAAGCTCCACACATAACCCTCATACCTTGCCCTATGTGTCTCTTCCAGCGTTTTATGAGCTATATCCTTTATAACAATAAACTACTAGTAGTAAGGAAACTGTTCTCCTGAGTTCTGTAACTTGTTGTAGCAAATTATAGAACCCAAGGAGGGGGTTATGGGAACTCCCAATTTATAGCCAGTCAGTCCGAAGTATGAGAAATCCCAGACCTGCAGGGGTCATCTCAAGTAGGAGCAGTCTTGTGGGACTGCTCCCTTCACCTTCTGGTTCTAAAGTTAGCATCAGAATTCCCTGAATTGTTGAACACCCGCTTGATGTCTGCAGAGTTGAAGAATTGGTTGTTAGTGTAGACAAAACCCACACATTTGCTGTCAGAAGTGTTTTGTGGGCAAAAAACAGATCATAATAGTATGGGGAGAAACAAAGGGTTTTTTAATTATTATTATTATTTACTATAGGGTAAGATGTTTTATAAATCCATTCAAATGGAAATATCACATAAATGATTTTTAAGCTTATTTGACAACAATTAACTTGGGAAACCAGGAAATCTAGAAAACATGAAGCACTTAACTAAAGGCACTGTATAAGATCAGCTACAACTCCCAAATCTTGCTCCACTCATTAGTTTTGTCATTTGCTAGGTAGCTGTGGAGCAGGCTTAGTATCTGCAGTAGTTAGGGTAAACTCTGGATACACATATATCCAATAATTGCATGTCTTTTTTTTTTTTTTTTTTTTTTTTTTGGTGACAGGAGTCTCTCTCTGTGGCCTAGGATGGAGTACAGCAGTGCCATATCAGCTTGCTGCAACCTCCACCTCCCAGGTCCCATGTTCAATCAATTCTCCCACCTCAGTCTCCAGTTGCTGGAACCATGGGCTTGTGCCACCACTCCCAGCCAATTTTTGTATTTTTAGTAGAGAGGTTTCATCATGTTGATCAGGCTGTTCTTGAATTCCTAGACTCTAGTGATCTGCCCACCTTGGTCTCCTAAGATGCTGGGACTACAGGCATGAACCATCACATCTGGCCATGAATTGCAGGTCTTTTCATTACCCCCTGCCATGCTGGCTAAATCTCTGTATCTTGGTTTGACCTTTAGATTTTCATTGCTCCAGTCCCGCTGGTTTCAGATTGTTACTGAAAATGGGTATTTGGCCAATCCCACCCCATATCACTGGAAACCCATCGCTCTACCTAATTCTAACAAAGCATCTTTTCAAATGGGTGGCACTTACTTCTATATGCCCTTGGGATGTGCTTTTCACTAGAGACGCCTACCCCTGACTTATACAAAACACTGTTACATTCAGTTTACTCTTGCTTTGGGTATCCTACAGAGTTGAACCTCCTTATATATCAAATGTTTGTAAATCACAACTAAACTTACTATTTGCATTTGAATAATACTGTTTACAAAACCACTGGCCATCGGCTGGGTGTGGTGGCTCACACCTGTAATCCTAGCATTTGGGGAGGCCGAGGCAGGCAGATTACCCGAGACTGGGAGTTCAAGACCAACCTGGCCAACATGGTGGAAACTCTTCTCTACTAAAAATAAAGTAAATAAATAAATAAATAAATAAATAAATAAATAAATTAGCTGGGTGCAGTGGCATACGCCAGTAATCCCAGCTTCTGGGAAGGTTGAAGCAGGAAAATCGCTTGAACCAGGGAGGTGGAGGTTGCGGTGAGCAGAGATCACGCCACTGCACTCCAACCTGAGTTACAGAGTGAGACTTTGTCTCAAAACAAAACAAACAAAAAAACTACTGACCTTCCATCTTGAAGCCTAGCCCTTCGATAAGGTCAGAATCCTCAGCTCCAGACATCCTGGTCTGGGCATATCCTCCCCTATCCCTATCTGCCACCATGTTGTCATAAGCTATCCTAATTTGAAGCTAAAACACCTTGGACAACCGACAAGAGAAAACAGCACAGATAGTTACTAACACAATATTTACCTTTGCACGTTTATTGACTATGATTTGTTTTGTTCCTTCCAGATCATTGCTAGTAGGTGGCTAACTTTCATATGAGGTGATGACAACTCCATTGTCTTCACATTCAAATTGCCTTTCCTTTACATGGGTGTCACTTTCCTTGGTCCTTCCATAGTAGCTGACATTGCTTCTTTCTTAAGTCACAGATGTTTATCTTCGTCTCTTATCTTCCCAATTGAAAGTTCTTCATAATCCTTATTCATCAGATTTTTTTGAGCAGGTTTTAGATAAGCTTCAAGGCCACATTTTGGGCATCTGATAAAATTGTCCTCAATGGCTGGGGCTTTTTGCTAAATTTCCATTAAGTGTCTTTTAAATATTAAGGCTGAGGCTATTGCTAGAATGTTGGCTTCTTTAGCCAAATTTAATTTAAAATCCATAGAGACACACTCATATATATACACATTCACATAGTTATTTATTACTATAATTCTCATTGTTGGTCAAGTTTGCTTTTAGTTTCATTTTGTTTTACAAAATTGTCCAGGCCAAAATTGGTAACAATAGCTCATAGAATATTGCAACTACAAGTAGCAAATCCCTTAATTTGTGGAATATTACAATGACGTTATAGTAAGAAAACCAAATTTAACCTATGATTATCCATACATTCTTCCAAAATTTTGAAAAAAGTTATCAAAAGAAATAACAGCAAAATGTTCACTAAATTATTAATATTAGTAGTTCTGCAGAACTTCTATGCAGTACTCTGATCAAATGCTGAATTGCTATGGCTAATATTCCAGGCCTAAGAAGGGCCTGCCACTCTGCCTGTGTGTCTGAAGAGAGACCCAGCTAGTGCCAATACGAATGTCGAGTCCATTTACAACCAAGCCAAGGAATCATAAAGAAAAAGAGAAAGTTAGGTGACCATTCCAAGAAAGGCTACATTCAACTTGTTAAGTCTTCCATGAAAAGTTAAAAATTATGAGCCAGAGAGCCTAAGTTGCTTCCTAGCAAGCCTAAGTTGCTTCCTAGCAATTAAAATGCAGGGATCCCTCTTCTTTTTTTTTTTTTTTAATTTTGAGATGGAGTCTCACTCTGTCGTCCAGGTTGGAGTGCAGTGGCACAATCTCTGCTCACTGTTCGTAAGCTCAAGTGATTCTCCTGCCTCAGTCTCCCAGGTAGCTGTGATTACAAGTGTGTGCCACCACACCCAGCTAACTTTTGTATTTTTAGTAGAAACGGGGTTTCGGCATGTTGGCCAGACTGGTCTCGAACTTCTGTCCTCGAGTGAAGAGATGCCTCCTCTAATTATCTCCTCTCCATATGTAAGACCAATCTGATTAGCAATGCCCACTTTGAAGTGTTCATAGAATGTAGAAGCAGGAATAGAGTAAGTTTGTGCACAGGTACTAGCCAGCGGGTTCTGAATATCTCACGAGGAAAGAAACTCTGTGGATAACAATAAAGTACCATGATTGTTTTGGCAGATATTATGTCAATAGTTTGAGTTATCTAGTGTGGCTATAACTAGTATTATTATCAAAGACAATCGACTTGTGGGTAAGACAAGGTCTGTTCATAATCTTAGACAAAGCAAATTATGACTTGGTCTTGGCTTGAACAGAAAATTTGGGGGAAGACAGGAGAGATGCTCTTGGAGACCTTGAACTCCCAAGGCAACCTTTCATTCCTTAGACAGAGTCCCACGTGGAGAGGCCAAAGTTGGGGTTCAACTCAAAAGGGCAGAGCTTTGGGGAACATATGTGGCTACTGCAGATTCTGTTTTCTTAGCCAGTGCTGTGGAGCATCAAATCAAAATCCTGTTACAGCAGGAACATTTGAGATTGAAATAATCTTTTTATGTCATTGGTGATGTAGATAAGATAAAATAAAACCAGAGGAATAGGAACAATTAACAAATAGAAAAAAAAATGATGGAGGAGAAGGTGGTCACAGCTTCTCTCTGGTCCTCTAAAGATGTAGATTGAGATGTGCCAAAAGCAGAGACAGCACAAGACTAAAGGCCTTGTCCTTCTTCACAATTTAGGGGAAAATCACATGGCAGAGATCACTGCCCAGTCTAGGGAAGGTCTGCAGCAGCAGGAAGGGGCTAAGTTGCTCTTGGGCATCTCATAGGGTTAGGAAAATCCTTCAGCGAAACAAAAGACACTGGATGGGAGGATTACCCCAACTCAGTTAAGGGAATAGTTCCTCCAGACAATTTGTCTGGGATGCTAGACATTCTTGTGGGAGAAAATGCTAAGTAGAAGAGACTCAACTTTCTTACTCCATTCTAATTCGCTCAATTCTAATTCCTTTATGTAAATGTGTAAGAATCTGTTACTGATTTTTGTTTGTAACAGCAGTGTGGATTTAAGTAATGTAAACTGGATTCCGGAAACATATTGCTGGAGATAAAATACTTTCCTTGCTGAGAATTTCAAGATATGTTTTTATATGTCTTTTTGATTCACTAGAATTTTAGAAAAGTGAAACACCTGTGTGGCAAGGCCTCAGATCTACTTTGGATATATGGAAGGAGCTATTCTTATTCCAAAGAGGAATGGCTCAGACCCCATCAAGCCACTGGGTGCAATGCCTCTTGCTTAACCAAGCAGCAGTCTACGGAGGAAGTATTTAAGCTCTCTGAACTTTGAAGCTATAAATTCTGTGATTTCATTTTTTTATGTGAGATGCATTGTATTATAAAATTTGTTTCTTTAAATGCACAATCCAGTAGGTTTTAGTACTTTCATAGAGTTGTGCAACCACCACCCCTATGTAATTCCAGAGCATTTTCATGTCCTGGAAAGGAATCCCATACCCCTGAGCACTCACTCCTAAGTGCTCACTCCTTTTCCTCTGACACCCACTGATTTGCCTTATAAGTCTATGAATTTGCCTTTTCTGGACATTTTATATAAACAGAATCATAGAGTATGTGGTCTTTTGCATATGACTTCTTCTACTTAGCATGTTTTCAAGATTCACCCATTGTACTCATTTGCTTAAGCTGCCACAACAGAGTACTGAAGACTGGATGACCTAAACAACAGAAATTTGTCTTCTCACCATTTGGAGGCTGTTAGTCTAAGAGGACGGTGTCGGCAGTGTTGTTTCTCCTGAGGCCTCTCTCCTTGGCTTGGAGATATCCATCTTTTTCTGGTCTCCATACATGGTCTTCTCTCTATGTGTTTCTATTCTCTTCTTCTTATAAGGATTCAAGTAATATTGGATTAGTGTCCACACAACCTCATTTTAACTTAATTACCTCCTTAAAATCCCTATTTCCAAATATAGTCACATTCTGAGGTACTGGAGTTAGAATTTTAGCATACGAATTTGGGGAGAACACAATTCTGTCCATAATACTTCACCCTCTGCCACTCTACAAATTCATTGTCTTCTCATATGCAAAATACTTTCACACCATCCCAACAGCCCCAAAAGCCAACTCATTCCAACATCAAATCTCAGTCCAAAATCTCATATAAATACTGTCTAAATGAAGTGTGAATGAGACTTGAGGCATGATTCCTGGGGCAAAATTGCTCTCCAGCTGTAATCCTGTGAAATTGATGAGTTATCTGCTTCTAAAATACAATAGTAGGTGTATTCGTTTGCTAGGAGTATCATAACAAAATACCACAGACTGGGTGACTTGAATAACAGAAATTTATTTTCTTTTTAGTTCTTGAGGCTAGAAGTCCAAGATTGAGGTGTCAGCAGATTTGGTTTCTTCTGAGGTCTCTTGCCTTGGCTTGCAGGTGGCCGCCTTCTTGTTGTGTTCTTATATGGTCTTTTCTCTGAGCTTGCATATCTCTGGTATTTTCCTGTGTATCCAAGCTTCTTGGGTTTGTTTGTTTGTTTCTTTTTGCCAGAATCATGCTGTGTCACCAGGCTGGAGTGCAGTGGCACAATCTCAGCTCACTGCAACCTCTGACTCCCTGGTTCAAGCGATTCTCCTGCCTCAGCCTCCCGATTAGCTGGGATTACAGGCAAGCACCACCATGCCCAGCTAATTTTTGCATTTTCGGTAGAGATGGGGTTTCACTATGTTGGCCAGGATGGTCTCAATCTCCTGACCTCGTGATCCGCCCGCCTCGGCCTCCCAAAGTGCTGAGATTACAGGCATGATCCTCTGTGCCCAACTCTCTTCTTGTTCTTATAAGGACACTAGTAAGATCAGATGAGGACTCACCATAACTATCTTTTTAACTTAATCACCTCTTCAAAGTAACTATCTCCAAATACAGTCACATTCTGAGATCCTGGGGGTTAGGGCTTTGATATATGGATTTGAGGGTGATAAAATTCATCTTACAGCAACAGGCATAAGGTAAACATTCCCATTGCAAAAGGGAGCAATTGGAAAGAATAAAGGGGTAACAGGTTGCAAGCAAGTCTGAAACCTAACAAGGAAAATTCCATAGGATTTTGAAACTGGAGAATAATTCTCTTTGACTCCATGCTCTGTCCTCGGAGCCCATCTGAGTCGTAACCCTGCCTTTTGGGCCCACCAGTGTGGTGGCACTACCCCAGAACTCTCAGACCTGAGGATCCATGTTGACAGTGACAGCCCCAACAACCTCTGAACTGCCTTCACAGCCATGCCTTTTTCATGAAAGATAACATACATTCACAACCAGGTGTCTGTATTAGCCCATGCTATAAAATCCCAGAAGTCCAAAAGCCTTGCTTCATTTCATGTCATCTTTGTCTCCTTCAGTCAACCTGGCAGTGCTTCTTCTGGTATAAATCCCCATCTTCATTCATGGTTTAAGTGGAAATGGCTGATTGGAATCATAAGTCACACACCTATAATTATTTTTTTAGCAAATCATTATCCAGCCCTATTCTTGATATTTTTCAGGACATAATTTCTTATTTTCTGCAATATGGATAGGCTGAGATTTTCTCAAATTTTCAAGTTCTGATTTCTTTTTGCTTGACAATTCTTTAATCTATCCCTCCTTTCACATTTTACTGTACAAGCGAAAAGAAATCAAGTCATGCCTTCAACATTTTGCCTAGAAATTCCCTCAGTGAATTACTCAAGTTCATCCCTTACAAGATCTAGTTTCCACAAAACACTAGAATACAATTCAGTCAAGTCCTTGCCACTTTGTAAGAATAATCTCCTCTCCTTCAGTTTTCAATAACATATTCCTCAGCTCTGAGACCTCAACAAAAGCACCTTTAACATATATATTTCTAGCAACATTTTGTTAATGACTGTACATGTATTTTTATGAGATGTTGGGAGACTTCTCTACAGATCTCTAATTTTCTGAGGACTCACTGGAATCACAATCAACATCTATATTTTTAACAATACTCTCTTCCAATCAATTTAAGCTTTTTGTAACATTCATCCAAATGAGATGGCTTTCTCTACCCAGTTCCAAAGCCACTTCTATATTTTTAGTTATTTGTTACAGCAGCATCCTCCCTTTTGATACCAGAATCTGTATGAGTTAGCAAGGTTGCCATAACAAAGTATACCCAGTTCAGTCCATAACACTTAGGTTGTAATATGTATTTGGAATTGATTCCTTTTTTTCTTTTCTGTGAATTCCTTTTTTGCTTCACTTATCATCCTTCAATCTTCACATAAAAACCCCTGCCCCATTTAAGTCCATGCCAACTGCTATGCTGCCCTCTCCACCTCATCCCATTGCCAACACCTTCTTACCTATAGATATTCTCTATACTAAATAAAGTTGTTAGCAAGTCCACAATGGTCTCCAACTCTACCTCAATTACTACTATCATTCTAGGAACTTCAACACACCCCAGAGGCCTCCAGCCAACATCCTGGCCTCACAAGACCTTGACTTCCTCAGGGCCAATGAGGTGGTCTTGTCTATTCTGACACCTCAGCCAGACACTTCTACCCAAGGCCACTTCCTCAAGTGTCACCATAAGAAACTGTTCCTTTCTGACATTACTGATTCGAACACCCCACAAGACAACCACCTTCTAACCCTCCAAATCTCTTTGGGATATCTTTGCTTGGATGTTGGTTTGGCTGTGTCCCCACTCAAATCTCATCTTGAATTGTAATCCAAATTGTAATCTCCACGAGTTGTGGGAGGGACCTGTTAGGGGGTGATTAGGTCATGGGGATGGTTCCCTTATGCTGTTCTCATGAAAGTGAGTGAGTTCTTACAAGAGCTGATGGTTTTATAAGGGGCTTTTCCTCCTTTGCTCTGCACTTCTCTCTCCTGCTGCCCTGTGAAGAGGTGCCTTCCACCATGACTGTAAGTTTCGCGAGGCCTCCCTAGACATGCGAAACTATGAGTCAATTAAACCTCTTTTCTTTATAAATTACCCAGTCTCAGGTATTTCTTTACAGCAGTGTGAGAATGGACTAATACAGATGTCTCATAGATACTTCCAATTAAAGAAGACTAGAATTGTGAGGAGTCGGAAGCAAGCCCATATATTTAAACTATTTGACAGTACTCGCTAGATGAGTCTGTGAGGCCTCCCCCAAAGCTCTGGGACCCAGAAATTAGAAACTTCTCCTGGATCTGAAGTTCATCAACCAGAGAAATTGTTATATCCCTCCAGAGGCAGCCAATCTTAGGATTATTGTGCGCTGTCATGTCTACACATCCTGCTGCAATAGTTGTGAGCTTCCATTCTTGCCAACTCCAGGATATGGGCTTCATTTGCTTGAGATTGGCAGCAAGGAAAGCCCTCCTGGGAGCTCAAGTGCTAGGCATAATGACTCTTCTGCAGGAGGCAGGCCATGTGACTCACCAGGAACTTACAGCTCATCTCTTATGAAGTAGGAGCAGATTTAATTTCCACTCCTCTAGAAACTTTGATGGCTCCTTCTCTCTAATATGGTCTTTGCTCCAATTGTCCCACTTTGATTTTTCAGTTGCCCTGGGCTTCTCAATATGCCAGTTCTGTCTCAACAATTATATCTCCATGTGTCAGTCCCTCATTGGTTACGGAATACCCTTTTAGACAACTAGACTTAGGAATGTCACTGGTGACCGCTGATCAGGCCTGGGGCTAGAAATGTTTGTGATAGGCACTGGTCACTCTAATGGCTGAACCCTCTTTTAGAAAGAAGTCTCACTTCCTATTTGATATTGTAGAATATTGAAGAAAAATAAAGAGCCCCAATAGAAAAATTTGTCTGGTCTAAGGACACCACTTCAGGTTCCTAATACTAGACTTTCAATGTCTTTGAGCTCTTTTATACACTATAAGTCAGAGGTCACTGACAGACAACGTTTTGTCCCGTGGAGATTCAGTTGTTCACCCTCCTCACACTGTATCAAAATCAACTTCCCCTACTTATATATTCAGTTAATATTTCTGATCAATATTCATGTTCCTTTAAAATGTCCATATCTGTATTAATGCCCTGATGTTACCCTTTTATCGAAGGTTGCTTTTAAACATTTTGGAGTTCATATCAATATGCCTAATTGATTTATTTACCAGTGCCATCTAAATTCCAATGACAGAAAAGTGTACCACATACAAGGTTAAAATTTAGACATCTTTACTTTCCTAGGTAACTCGAAAGCATTAAGAGAAATTTGTTGTCTGTTTTCCTCATTTTAATTTTTCTTTCTACTAATTTAGTGTTTCTATTTTCTTTTGGTAAATTGATACCTGAAAATTTATTGCTGTTGTTGGTAGCAATAGTCAGGAATATTTTTGTTGCTTCTTTTATATTTTATATATATATATATATAATATATATATATATATATATATATATGAAGAAATTATATTTACTTCTTCTCATTGGGGAAAAATTATGTATTATACATTTTAAGGTGTAAAATTCAGGGTTTTTTTAGTATATTCAAAATGTTTTGTGACCCTCAACAGCATTAAGTTTCAAAACTCTTTCATCACTCCAAAAAGGAAATCCACACTTATTAAACAATCACTTGCCATTCTGCCAATCCCAAGACATTAGCTACTTGCTCTTTATCTCTATAAATTTGCCTATTCTGGTCATTTCATACAAGTGAAATCACATATTGTGTGGCATTTTGTGTAGGTCTGCTTTCAGTTAACACAATTTTCGCAAGGCTCGTTTAGGTTATAGCATGTTATCAGTACTCCCTTCATTTTTATAGTTAAATAATGTTCCATTGGTGAATATATGATATTTTATTCATTCATCAATTGATGGGCATTTGGGCATTTTCATCATTTATTCATTGTGAGTAATGCTGCTATGAACATATGTGCAATTGCATTTTGGTAACTATTTTAAATTCTTTTTGGTATGTACCAAGAAGTGCAATTGCTGAGTAATATGAAAATTATGTTTAAACTTTTGAGGAACTACCACTGTTTTCCAGAGAGAGTGGCTGCACAATTTCACATTCTTTCCAGCAAGAAACAAGGGTTTTGTCTTCTCAACACCCTTGACCATATGCACTATATTTTCATTGTTTTGGTTCTGAGCAACCTACCAGGTGTGAAGAGGCATTTTATTGTGGTCCTTATTTGCATTTCCCTGATGACTAAGGATGTTGAACATCATTGAATGCGTTTGTTGGACATTCATTACCTCTTATTTTGAAAAACATGCATTCTAGCCTTTGCCCATTTGTAATTTGGTTGTTTATCTCTTTTTGCTGAGTCATAGGACTTCTTTATAGATTCTGGATACTAGTCCATTATTAGATATATAACTTGCAAATATATTTTTGCATGTTTTTAATTGCCTTTTTATTTTCTTGTTAGTGACTTTTTATTTACAAAAGTTTTAAATTTTGATGAAGCACAACATATCTATTTTTTTTCTTTTCTTGCTTGTACTTCTGGTATCACATCTATGAAAACTTTGTCAAAGCCAGGGTCGTGAATTTTTCTCCCTTTTTTAAATTATACTTTAAGTTCTAGGGTACATGTGCACAACACACAGGTTTGTTACATATGTATACATGTGCCATGTTGGTGTGCTGCACTCATTAAGTCATCATTTACATGAGGTATTTCTCCTAATGTTATCCCTCCCTCCTACCCCCGCCCCACGACAGGTCCCAGTGTGTGATGTTCCCCACCCTGTGTCCAAGTGTTCTTGTTGTTCAATTCCCACCTATGAGAACATGTGGTGTTTGGTTTTCTGTCCTTGTGATAGTTTGCTCAGAATGATGGTTTCCAGCTTCATCTATGTCCCTACAAAGGGCATTAACTCATCCGTTTTTACGGCTGCATAGTATTCCGTAGTGTATATGTGCCACATTTTCTTAATACAGTCTATCATTGATGGATATTTGGGTTGGCCCTTTTTTTTAAGATGGTTATAGTTTTAGCTTTTATGTTTAGATTTTTTAGTCAATTTTAAGTTTATTTTTGTACATAACATGAGATGAGAATCCAACTGAATTATTTTGCCAGTGAATATCTAGCTGTCTAAGCACAATTTACTAAGGAAACTATTTTGCTGCTACTGCAAATGTAATCATTTCCTTAATTCTCAAATGTTTCATGATAGTGTAGAGAAACACAATTAAGTTTTTATGTTGATATTGTATCCTGCAACCTGAGTGAATTAATTTGTTACCTAAATTATTTTGGATTTTCTTTTTTTTTTTTTTTTTTTTTTTTTTTTGAGACGGAGTTTCGCTCTGTCGCCCGGGCTGGAGTGCAGTGGCCAGATCTCAGCTCACTGCAAGCTCCGCCTCCCGGGTTTACGCCCCTGCCTCAGCCTCCCGAGTAGCTGGAACTACAGGCGCCCGCCACCTCACCCGGCTAGTTTTTTGTATTTTTTTTTAGAGTAGAGACGGGGTTTCACAGTGTTAGCCAGGATGGTCTCGATCTCCTGACCTCGTGATCCGCCCGTCTCGGCCTCCAAAGTGCTGGGATTACAGGCTTGAGCCACCGCGCCCGGCCTGGATTTTCTTTATGCAAATCATGTACCCTACAAACAGGAGGGGAAATGGAAGGGAGAAGCGGCGGAAGGAGGCAGGAAAGGAAGGAAGGGGAAGGAAGGAAGGAAGGAAGGAAGGAAGGAAGGGAGGGAGGGGGAGGGGGGGAGGGAGGGGAAGGGAGGAAGGGAGGAGGAAGGGAGAAGGGGAAGAAAGGAAGAAAGGAAGGAGAGGGAGGGAGGAGGGGAGGGAGGGAGGAGGGAAGGGAGAAAGGAAGGAGGGGGGGGGAGGGAGGGAGGGAGGGAGGGAGGGAGGGAGGAGGGAGGGAGGGAGGGGGAGGGAGGGAGGGAGGGAGGGAGGGAGGGAGAGGGAGAGGGAGGAGAGAGGGGAGGGAGGGAGGGAGAGGGAGGGAAGGAAGGAAAGAGGGAGGAAGGAAGGAAGGGAGGGAGGGAGAGGGAGAAAGGAGGAAGGAAGGGAGAGGGAAGGGGAGAGGAGAAGGCGGGAGGGGGAGGGAGAGGAAGGAAGGAAGGGGAAGGAGGAAAAGGAAGAAGGAAGAAGGAAGTCCTCCATTCCTTCATTCCTCCTTCCTTTATTTTTCTTCTCTTTCTTTCTTTCTTTCTTCCATCCTTCCTCTTCCTTCCTTCCCCTTCCTTCACTTTCCTTCCCTTCTCCCTCCTTCTTTCCCTCCTTCTTTCCTTCCTTTTCCTTTGTTACTTTTCCTTCCTTCCTTCCTTCCTTCCTTCCTTCCTCTTCCTTCCTTCCTTCCTTCCTTCCTTCCCTCCTTCCTTTCCCTCTCCTCCTTCTCCCCTCTCCTCCCCTCCCCTCTCCCGGCCCCCTCCCCATTCTCTGCCTTCCCTCCCCTCCCTGGCCCTTCCCCACCCCTCTCTTCTCCTCTCCTTTCTTTTCTTTTTCTTTTTTTTTTTTTTTTTTTTTTTTTTTGGCCTAATTGTCATGGCCCAAACTTACACTTCAACATTAAATGGAAATAGCAGGAGCAGACATTGCAGGCATCTTTGTCTGATTCTTGATATTAGGAGGAAAAGTACTCAGTCTTCAAGAAGCCTGACATTAATTATGGGTTTCTCACAAAAGACCTTTAACGTGTTAAGGACATTATTTGTATCTCTAGTTTGTTTCATGTTTTTTATTTTTATATTTTAATCCTATAAGAGTGTTAGATTTTGTTAAGGACCTTTTCTGCATCAGTTGAAATAATCATATGGTTTTTGTTCCTTAGCCTGGTTGTGTGTTATATTACATTGATTGATTTTCATAGGACGAGCCAACCTTGCATTGCTGGCATAAGCCTAACTTGGTAATTTTGTATAATCCTTTTTTCTATGTTGCTGAATTCAGTTTGAAAGCATTCTGTCAGAAGTTTTGTGTCAGAATTCAAAAGGAATACTAATCTACCCTTGAATATTTTGTGATGACTTTGTATGGTTTTTATGTCAGGATAATACTAGCCTCATAGAATAAAATAAGAAGATTTTCTATATTTTGAAGTAGTTTGAAGATTATTGATGCTTATTCTTTAAGCAATTGATAGAATTCATCAGTAAAACCATGTGGATCAGGCTTTTCTTTGTGGAAAGTTTTTTTTAATACTAATTCTGCATATTTTCTTATTAAAAGTCTATACAGACTTTTTTCTTCCATAATTTAAGTTTAGTGGTTTGTTTTCATAGGAATCTCTTTAGTTCATCCACATTATCTAATTAGTAGGCATACAATTATTTATAGTATGTCATATGATCATTTTTGCTTTCTTAATCAGTATAATATTCCTTCTTTTATTCCAAGTTTTATTAACTTTAATCTCTTTTTGTTCTTAATCTGATCCAGCTAAATGGTTAATCTCTTTTTGTTCTTAATTTAACCCAGCTAAACATTTATCAGTTTTGTTTATATTTTTGAAGAACTAAATTCTGTTTTTTTTTAATTTTTCTATTGTTTTTCTACTCTTTATTTCATTCACTTTTCTCTCATATGCTTATTATTTTCTTCTTTCTGCTTGCTTAAGGTTGTTAGCAAGGGTTTTTAGGTTGTTTCTAGTTTTTTAGCTTTGAAAAGTGAACAATTATGTATTGATTTCAGTTAGTATTAATTATAGATACTTAGTTATAAATTTTTCTCTATGTACTGCTTTAGTTGCCTACCATAAATTATATGTTGTGTTTTTCAACTCTAAGAATTTCCTAATTTCCTCTGTGATTTCTTCCTTGACACAATGGTTATTTAGAAATGTATTTTTAAATTTATACATGTTTGTCAATTTATCAATTTTACATTTATTAATAATTGGTAATTATATTCCACTATGTTGGAAGGATATATTTGTGTAGTATAAATTATTTAAAATTTATTAAGACTTGTTTCGGGTTCTAACATATGGTCTATCATGGAGAATATTAATGTGCAATTGAGAAAAAATACATTTGCTGTTGTTAGTTGGAGGCTTCTATATGTCTGTTAGGTCCAACTGGTTAATAATGTTTTTCAAACCTTCTTCTTCCTTGTTGATTTACTAGCCTGCTGTCCAGCCGTTACTGAAAGTGAGAATTTAACTCTCCAAGTATTATTGTTGAATGTCTATTTATTCCTTCAATTCTGTCATGCTTTGCTAAGTATATTTTTGGAACCTTTATTATGGGCATATATGTTTATAATTGTTTTATATTTCTGAAGGATTGATGCTTTTATAATATATAATGTTCTTTGTCTTTGGTAATGTTTATCCCAAAATCTGTTTTGTCTGTGAGTAACATAGCCACTTCAGCTCTGTGGTTACTGTTTGTCTAGCATGTCTTTCTCCATCTTTTTACTCTTAACATATTTGTATCTTTGAATCTAAAGTATTTTGTATGCAGCATATTGTGGACTATGGTTTGTTTTTGTTTTAATATTTTGTCAATTCCTGCCTTTTGGTTGGAGTATTTAACCCATTTTTATTTAATACAGTTACTGAAAAGTTCTCCTTTATATACCAATTTAATTTGTTAACTATCTTATTTTTTATTCCTCCTTTTCTTTATTACTGCCTTTTCTATTAAATAGATATTTGTCTCTACAGTGTTATAATATCACTATCATTTCTTTTTTTTCCCTGTAGCTCTAACAATAGATATTTGTCTCTATAGTGTTTTATTATCATTATCATTTCTTTTTTTTCTCTGTAGCTCTAACCAATAAATTGTAATTTATTTTACTGTTTATTTTTGTTATTTTTTTTCAGTGGTTTCCCTGGGGATTACAATTAACACGTTAATTTGCAAAAATTTAGTTCAGATGTACACTGACTTCATTCATATAAAAAACCTGCTTCTTATATAACTTCATTTTCTTCCCCCTTCTGTGTGCTATAATTATCATACAAGTTGTGTCTTTATCCATCATATGCCTATAAACACAATGTAGAATCATTGCATTATACAATTTTTCAAAAATAAAATAGAAGGGAAAAATGACTTGCAAACATAAAATACATTGATACTGTATTTTACATTTACCTATGTACTTATTTATATTTGGTGTTATTTATTTTATCACATGGATTCAAATTACTGTTTAGTGTTTCATTTCAGCCTGAAGGATTCTCTTTAATGTTTCCTTTAGAACACATTTTCTGGCAACAGTTTATCTCAATTTTTGTTTACTGATAATATATTTTTTTTTCATTTTTGATGGATAATTTTGCTGAAATATGGAAATACTGATTGATATTAATTTTATTTAGCTCTTTTAACATGTCATTCTACTCTATTCTTGCCTCTACGGTTTCTGAGAATAAGTCTATTAATATTATTAATGGTACCTTATCAATTGCTTTCTCTTGCTGCTTCGAAGATTCTTTCTTTGAACTTATCCAACTTAGAGTTTGTTGAGCTTCTTGGCTGTGTAGATTAATGTTTGGAAAAACTGGGGCCATCAGTTATTTTCAAATATTTTCTCTACCCCTTTCTCTCTTTTTCTTCCTTCTGAAACTCTCATGATGCATATGTTTGTGTGATTGGTGGTGTACTACAGATCTCTAGCTCTGTTCGTGTTTATTTACTTATTTCTCTTTCTGTTCCTCAAGCGAACAGTCTCAATTGATCTATCTTCATATTTAGTTATTTGTTCTTCTGCTAAGTCTAATCTGTGTTGAGCTCCTCTGCGGAAGTTTTTATTTCAATTACTCCACACTACAGAATTTCTATTGGTTTCTTTTTTATTATTTATACTAATTCACTGATATTCTTTATTTGGTGCAATATTGTTCTCATATTTTCCTAGATTTCTTTAGAAATGGTTGTTTTTATTCAGTTCTTTGAACATATTTAAAACAACTGATTTAAATGCTTTCTAACAAGTCCAATGTCTGGGATCTTCAGGGACACTTACTATTGACTGATTTTCTTTTTCTTCACGCAGGACACACTTTCTTGTTAATGTGTACATTTCATAATTTGTATTGAAAACCGGACATTTAAAATAATATAATATGGAAACTCTGAAAGTCAAATTCCATTCTCCGCACAGAGTTTGATGTTGCTGTTTGTTGCTGTTATTGTTTACTTGTTAGGAAAGAATTCTATAAAGTTTTTATTTTCTTTGTATGGTCACCAAAGTTTTTGCCCAGTTATCTTAGTGGTCGACTAATGACCAGTCAAAGATTTTCTTAAATGTTTAAGATTAATAAGCGTTGCTGCCTTTGACAGTAGTGTTTGTGTCCATGTTGGGGTATGACTTCAATACTGAGGCAGGCAGCTTACAACTCTGCCTTATAAGTCTATTGGTTTTAAAGGCTACTGTATTCATTTATTGAGGCTTCCATTAAAAAGTACCACAGGCTGGGCCGGGCGCGGTGGCCCAAGCCTGTAATCCCAGCACTTTGGGAGGCCGAGACGGGCGGATCACAAGGTCAGGAGATCAAGACCATCCTGGCTAACACGGTGAAACCCTGTCTCTACTAAAAAATACAAAAAACTAGCCAGGCAAGGTGGCAGGTGCCTGTAGTCCCAGCTACTCGGGAGGCTGAGGCAGGAGAATGGCGTGAACCCGGGAGGCGGAGCTTGCAGTGAGCTGAGATCCGGCCACTGCACTGCAGCCTGGGCCACAGAGCGAGACTCTGTCTCAAAAAAAAAAAAAAAAAAAAAAAAAAAAAAGTACCAGAGGCTGAACAGCTTAAACAACACACATGTATTTTCTCAAGGTTCTAGAGACAGGAAGTCCAAGATCAAGTTATCATCAGGGTTGGTTTCTGGTAAGACCCCTCTTCCTGGCATGTAGATGGCTACCTTGTTGCTACGTCCTTGCATGGCCTTTCCTCTCTGTACACACAGAGAAAGAGAGCGTTCTGGTACCTCTTTCCCTTCTTAAAAGAACACTAGTTCTATTGGATTTGTGACCTATCCTTAAGACATCATTTAGCCTTAGTTACTTCTTTAAGGCCATATCTTCAAATAGAGTCATATTAAGAATTAGGGTTTAACATATGAATTGTGGTGGGCGAACTACTCAGTTCAATCTGTAATAGCTACTCTGGGTCTGAGGGGGAGGGAACTGAGAATAGTATAAGTTAAAACATCACAAAGTTTCTTTTTACTGAAATTCAGTCTTTTTTTTAAGAAGATTTTTTTTGAAGTCTTTGCTTAATTAGAGTTCTGAAAAAGTTGATTTAAAACTTTTCCAGTGTACTTATTGCCTTTATAAAGGAGCAGCTTTTTGGAGGTACTTTGGGCCTGGGATTTTTTTTTGTTGGTGGTTTTTTTGTTTTTTTGAGGTGGAGTCTCACTTTGTTGCTGGGCAGCAGTGTAGTGATGCGATCTCAGCTCACTGCAACTTCTGTCTCCTGGGTTCAAGCAATTCTCCTGCCTTAGCCCCCCAATTAGCTGAGATTACAAGTACCCACCAACAGGCCCAGCTAATTTTTGTATTTTTAGTAAAGACAGAGTTCCACCATATTGGCTGGCCAGGATGGTCTTGAACTCCTGACCTCAAGTGATCCACCTGCCTTGGTCTCCCAAAGTGTTAGGATTACAGGCGTGAGCTCTACACCTAGCCTGCACCTATGACTTTTAAGTGAGGTGCTCTTTAAACACCAAACATTTATATGGCCTTATAATTGACCTCTGATTTATTGGAGTTTGAGATCCCAAGACGTCCCCTCTTCCACTCCAGGAATCTAAACATTAGAAGGCATATTCAGAAAACTGATGGCCAAAAGACAATTGCAATATCACTTTTACAATATTCCCATTCATGTCACTTCTGCAACTGTATTTTGAAATTTAATTTCTCTGGATGAAAGAGAGTTTCCTTGTTTGACCCCATGTCATTTTTATTGCGTCACAGCTTTATAATGTATGTGCTCATAATATGCTCTTCTGGTAAACTAGGGTAAAGAACATAACAAGGTATAACATGAGTTGAGAAATTCAAGAGGAATAGTTGTTCATCCTAATGTGCATTGCCTCTCTGGAGTTAACTTCAAGTTCTCATCTATTTTGTGGATTCTTAGAGAAATAGCTTACCCATCTCAGTCTTCTAAGATGCCAAAGAGAGCCCCAGAAAGTAGCTTATAGTAGGAGGGAGAGAGCAACTTTGACTATTTGTCTCCTCCCCTAAGGTGGGTCCCACCTCTCTGCTTGCCCTTTCATTGAATTTTTTTTTCTTTTTTAAGTCTAATCACTTAAAAGGGCCCCTAAGGAGAGGGAAATGTAGGAAAAGGTTAACACTTCTAACCCTATCCACAAACCAGTGAGCTTCTCCTTTTCTGGGTTTTCATCCCCATTGCTCGCCAAGAGCTGAGGAGTTGCTCCTAACAAATTAGTGTCTCAGTGTCTTATAGTCAAAAACCAAATGCTTTTTACAGTCTTTATGGTGCCTTCCAGTTTCTGCCTTTCTATGGTATGTGATGCTTGACAACTCAGGTAGGCTTAGTGAATCCCTGTCTTGTCTTACTTTCTATCGAAGTAGTTGTGTGGATTCATAAGGTTTTTCTGGAGACTCCAAGCCTTTTTCAGTGTCTTCTTTCTTGCAGCATGCCAGATTTTAGGATACTGGGATAGGGGATGTGGAGGCATCAATGAAGCTTCTAGGCTAAGACATGAGCTTCCACTCAGCTTTTTGACAGAAATCTGCACATAAGCTACTATTCCAAATTCCTACGATGCCATTTTTTTTCAGTTTGTAACTCTCTCTGGTATCCTATGGTCAAAAAGGGTGATATCCCAGGAAGGATTCAGAAATATTTGGGTTCCTGGCCATAATACTATTAGGATTCTAATCTAATCCTGACCTTGTCTCATTTTCCACTTTGACAGTTACGGAAAAATATTATCAGAGCAAGCTTCTATAACACTCTATAAAGAAAGAATTTCATTTTTCCATAAATCAAAGTAGTAAATATCGATAAGACATTTACATATATTTTAATCTTCTAGAGACAATCAGTGTGGACACCAAACCTTGAGCATGACTTCTGTACAAGTCAGTAACATTCAGTGCACAGTGGAACAGACACAGCTACTGAATTCAAGAGCTAAGTCATCTCCAAGGCCTATCAAGTAAGAAACAAATCTGTTAATATCACATACAAATAAAACAAGCAAGCTCATGTTAGTGTAATAATGTAGAGCACATGTGGACAATTATATGTGACTGATTTATGTATATTGGGACTATGGGAGCCATAAGATCTAATAAACTGTCTTAGTAATGAGAATATATACAAAGTATTTCTAATTTAACCATTGACTTATATGACTATAACATTCAATGAGGTAATGTATCAAACAACTATTTTTGTTGTTGTTGTGTTGTGTGTGTGTATGTGTGTGTGTGTGTGTGTGTTTAGTTTTCTCTCTGTCAATGAATTGGCAACTTTGTAGAGAGGAAAAATTACTCAACAATATTATCTCTTTTAATTCATGCAACACTATGAAACGAGTGTCTTATTTCTCACTCTCTGAAGTTCTGATAATTTAAGTAATTTGTTCAAGGTTAGATACATATTAAGTGTCCAGGAATCAGAGCCCTATTGA
Source organism: Rhinopithecus roxellana (assembly GCF_007565055.1). Classification (NCBI taxonomy): domain Eukaryota; kingdom Metazoa; phylum Chordata; class Mammalia; order Primates; family Cercopithecidae; genus Rhinopithecus; species Rhinopithecus roxellana. The sequence continues at coordinate 13,145,093 of NC_044562.1, read as the reverse complement.
CTTACCCCTTCTGGGAAGCCATATTGCTCGCTGCAACTTTCATTCAATATTCTCCAAAGGACTAACTGCTCTTAAATACTCTTCCTCACATTCCTTCTGAAGATAGGCCCACCAACTCTTTCTCCGAATGGAGGAAGCTGGAAGGCGCTATAGATAATCTGACTGGAAAGATCAAGATAAATCCTGGAGCCTGGTGAGGGTGCATAGGATTTCTGTGTAAGGGATAAGATGTGTCTTCTGTTCTGTTGCCTGTTTTATGGATGAGTGAAGTTTGGTCCTTCTGAGCTTCTGGCTAACACATGAATATTACCAGGATCTGTGCCTTCTGGCAGTTTCTTCAGCTACTTCTTCGAAGGTCTTTCCTGTCAGTGGGGTGAAACTAGGAACCAGCAGTGTGGATCTCAGGTGGAAACCATACTGTGCAGTCATTTGATCTCAATAAAGCTGATATTGCTACCTTTCTTTGGCCAATAGTTTTTTTGAAAGTAACTTCTAATATTTTGTACTATAGAGCAAAGAAGAGACAGGTCTTGGGATCCCACCTCCAACAATCAGTGATTAATCTCAAGGCTTCAAAGTGTGTAGTGCTTGAAGACCATCTCTAACTTTAAAATCATAGGTGCAAATCTGCCAACATTTGTAAAGAACATTAAACTATCTAGATTTCTAGAGTCCCTTATTTCCTTTTAATTCTTCATTATTGTTGTATCCAAAGTGCTAGAAACAATTTCTGTCCCATAATAGACACAAAATATATATGTGCAAAATGAAAGAATGAGAAAGCAATTTGAAAAGCAGACCAAAATGTATGCATAAAAATGTTTATCCGAGCATTATGTACTAAGATAAAATTTACTGCAAATAAAAGTCTTTAAAACAGAGATCTAGTCATGTAAGTCTTATGATCAATATCTATTCATACAATAAAATATGCAAGATTTGCATTTATTGAAATTTAATGACGTTAGAAAATGGAACCAATACAATACAACCATACAAAATAGGATATAAAATTACTTTATCTGCATTATAATCCCCTTTAATTAAAATTATCCATAAACAATGTAAACATGTTGCAGAGGACTGTGAGAAGATGAAAATCTGAGTTTGTGTCTCTTACTGCCCCTTCCCAAATCCCTCTCTGGAACAGCACAATAACCAAAGGGAGTCAACTGTTAGCAGACAGCTGCAGTTTACGGCCATATCGGGTGTTGACTGCAATGGGCTGCCCTGATAAGGGGCTTAGTGGGTCCAATCCCAGCTTTGGCTCTTCCCTCTAACTAATACACCCTGAACGGTGCTCCTTTCACATGGGAGAAGCACCTTTTTCATATTGGCACAAAGTGGCTAGGTCTGGCAGAACTTGATTCTAGCTGTTTTGAGATTGACTGGAAAGATCACATTCGTAGGTCTTCATTGTCCGTATCACTTAGAGAGAGCTCATAGTCTAGCGATTGAGGAGAAGATTTGCTCCTCCTGGGCTACGTGGTTCAAATGAAAGACACAATTCAGCTTTCTTCACTGACAGAAAAGGGCTTAAATGGTTGGTAAAGATGTATCAAGAAGAAATATGATTATTATTAACCAGTCGTGATAGAGTTTGCCTCAGATAACCATCAGCTGGATCCATTTTGCACCAGGTTAAAATTGAAGGAGTGAGACACAGTTGTTTGATGCTTGAATGGATTTTGGCCTCTGGGTGGGAAACCTTGAATGACTAAATGGCTCCTAATATATTTGGATAACTCATATTTTGGGGTATCTTTAACATGTAACTTGATATCAATTAGTCCACTAAAAAGACTCTACATTTTATCCATTAGTCAATTCAAGCAGTCAGTAGAACTATTACTCAAGAATCTCTATCAGCTCATTGAGGAGGTTTGAGGGCAAATTCTTTCTCTGGTACTGATTGCATTCTTGTGGGAGGTCACAGGTGTACCTGTGACTCATGTGTAGCAAATAGTCATGGAACAAGGTCATGTACAAATTCCTACCCCTTATTTTTGTATCAGAAAAAGCAAAGAATAGCAAATAGGAACAATGGGTATACTTTAGAAGACGCTGTGACGCAAGTAGTTTCACCCATCAAACAAAGGAAAAAAACAAGGACGGCAGAGAACGCAGTACCCTTTTCATGTGTAAAATGTGACTTGTCACCTCTCAGACTCTGAATGATAATCTGGAACTCAACTAGTTGGCAATTTCAAAAGTACACACAAATATTTATTCAGTATGGCACACAAAGCAACCACCATTTTGGAGAACCTTGAGGCAATATCTCATTAATTTCAAGATGTGTATACATTACTATCTGGTAATGCCCACAATTAGGTATTTCTACTTTTCCAATTTTCTACTTTAGAAAAATTTTCAAATATTTGTCACAAGGATACATATAACACAATGTTCTTTTCAGAATTCTATAATTAAAAAAACATAGAAAAACAAAATGACTACAATTAGAGAAAAAAAATTAAATGGTTGCTATTCCTTCAATCCACTAGTTTAAAATAATTCATCAAATTAACAGGCATAGATAAATGAATGAGAGCTACATGTATCAACATTGATATCAACATTACATTGATTGAAAAGTTGCAAAAAGATATATTTTATCAGTTACATATATTTAAGGAACACACGAAATACTATATATTCTTTATACACATAAGAATATATAGTATAGACATGTTGGAAAGAATGAAGTAGTGTCAGGAGGCCACACACCAAAATAGTTACTTCAGGAAATGGTTACTTCTGGGACTCAAAGATGGGGAACAAAAAGAGGAGGAGCTTTAATCTTATCTGAAACTTCTATCATAAACAAAAACAACATGAAACAAATACAGCAAAATGTCAACATTTCATAAAACACAGTAGTAAACACTCAGATTATTTTTTTATGTCACTATTCTTTTTTATATGGCCGAAATGATTCACAATGAAAACAAATTTAAATGTCATAGAAGTTAACCCTATGGTATGATTATCCTTGATAGCTAATTGCTGCTCTTAGCATTAAAGTCACACACAAAACAATTGCCTTTAAAGTTTTTTTTCCCAAAATGTACACCCCTTCAATCTCTCCATTCCACAACATCCTGGAAGACAGTGTTTTATGGTGGCAGTAAGGTAGGTATCAGGGTCAGACAGCTTCCTGGCATGAAATCACTGGATTTTTCGTAATTATGAGAAAAGAAACGTTGCACAGATAGAGGGTCTATCTCTTAATAGGTGTTAATTTCATGTCCTCCCAACATAAGCTTCCTAGATGGGCCAAACAGATCTTGGTTGAGAATAAGCTACTCAGGGCAGAGCAAGATGGCCGAATAGGAACAGCTCCAGTCTCCAACTCCCAGCGCGAGTGACACAGAAGTCCGGTGATTTCTGCATTTTCAACTGAGGTACTGGGGTCATCTCACTAGGGAGTGCCGGACAATCAGTGCTGGTCAGCTGCTGCAGCCTGACCAGCGAGAGCTGAAGCAGGGCGAGGCATCACCTCACCTGGGAAGCGCAAGGGGGAAGGGAATCCCTTTTCCTAGCCAGGGGAACTGAGACACACAACACCTGGAAAATCGGGTAACTCCCACCCCAATACTGTGCTTTAAGCAAACGGGCACACCAGGAGAATATATCCCAAACCTGGTCGGGAAGGTCCCACACCCACAGAGCCTCCCTCATTGCTAACACAGCAGTCTGCAGCGATCTAACCGCAAGGCAGCAGCGAGGCTGGGGGAGGGGTGCCCGCCATTGCTGAGGCTTAAGTAGGTAAACAAAGCCGCTGGGAAGCTCGAACTGGGTGGAGCTCACAGCAGCTCAAGGAAACCTGCCTGTCTCTGTAGACTCCACCTCTGGGGACAGGGCACAGCTAAAAAACAACAGGGGAAGCAGCAGAGGCCTGTGCAGATGCGAATGACTCTGTCTGACAGCTTTGAAGAGAGCACTGGATCTCCCAACACGGAGGTTGAGATCTAAGAACGGACAGACTGCCTGCTCAAGTGGGTCACTGACCCCTGAGTAGCCTAACTGGGAGACATCCCCCACTAGGGGCAGTCTGACACCCCACACCTCACAGGGTGGAGTACACCCCTGAGAGGAAGCTTCCAAAGGAAGAATCAGACAGGTACACTCGCTGTTCAGCAATATTCTATCTTCTACAACCTCTGCTGCTGATACCCAGGCAAACAGGGTCTGGAGTGGACCTCAAGCAATCTCCAACAGACCTATAGCTGAGGGTCCTGACTGTCAGAAGGAAAACTATCAAACAGGAAGGACACCTATACCAAAACCCCATCAGTACGTCACCATCCTCAAAGACCAGAGACAGATAAAACTACAAAGATGGGGAAAAAGCAGGGCAGAAAAGCTGGAAATTCAAAAAATAAGAGCGCATCTCCCCCTGCAAAGGAGCGCAGCCCATCGCCAGCAACGGATCGAAGCTGATCAGAGAATGACTTTGACGAGATGAGAGAAGAAGGCTTCAGTCCATCAAACTTCTCAGAGCTAAAGGAGGAATTATGTACCCAGCACAAATAAACTAAAAATCTTGAAAAAAGAGTGGAAGAAGTGACAGCTAGACTAATTAATGCAGAGAAGGTCATAAACGAAATGACAGAGATGAAAACCATGACACGAGAAATATGCGACAAACGCACAAGCTTCAGTAACTGACTCGAACAACTGGAAGAAAGAGTATCAGCGATTGAGGATCAAATGAATGAAATGAAGCGAGAAGAGAAACCAAAAGAAAAAAGAAGAAAAAGAAGTGAACAAAGCCTGCAAGAAGTATGGGATTCTGTAAAAAGACCAAATCTACGTCTGATTGGGGTGCCTGAAAGTGAGGGGGAAAATGGAACCAAGTTGGAAAACACTCTTCAGGATATCATCCAGGAGAACTTCCCCAACCTAGTAGAGCAGGCCAACATTCAAATTCAGGAAATACAGAGAACACCACAAAGATACTCCTCCAGAAGAGCAACTCCAAGACACATAATTGCCAGATTCACCAAATTTGAAATGAAGGAAAAAATCTTAAGGGCAGCCAGAGAGAAAGGTCGGGTTACCCACAAAAGGAAGCCCATCAGACTAACAGCAGATCTCTCAGCAGAAACTCTACAAGCCAGAAGAGAGTGGGGGCCAATATTCAACGTTCTTAAAGAAAAGAATTTTAAACCCAGAATTTCATATCCAGCCAAACTAAGTTTTATAAGTGAAGGAGAAATAAAATCCTTTGCAGATAAGCAAAGGCTTAGAGATTTTGTCACCACCAGGCCTGCCTCACAAGAGACTAAACCATGGAAAGGAAGCACTAAACATGGAAAGGAACAACCGGTACCAGCCATCGCAAAAACATGCCAAAATGTAAAGACCATCGAGGCTAGGAAGAAACTGCATCAACCAACGAGCAAAATAACCAGTTAATACCATAATGGCAGGATCAAGCGCACAAATAACAATATTAACCTTAAATGTAAATGGACTAAATGGTCCAATTAAAAGACACAGACTGGCAAACTGGATAAAGAGTCAAGACCCATCAGTCTGCTGTATTCAGGAGACCCATCTCACATGCAGAGACATACATAGGCTCAAAATAAAGGGATGGAGGAAGATCAACCAAGCAAATGGAGAACAAAAAAAAAGCAGGGGTTGCAATACTAGTCTCTGATAAAACAGACTTTAAAACATCAAAGATCAAAAGAGACAAAGAAAGCCATTACATAATGGTAAAGGGATCAATTCAACAGGAAGAGCTAACTCTCCTAAATATATATGCACCCAATACAGGAGCACCCAGATTCATAAAGCAAGTCCTTAGAGACTTACAAAGAGACTTAGACTCCCATACAACAATAATGGGAGACTTCAACACTCCACTGTCAACATTAGACAGATCAACGAGACAGAAAGTTAACAAGGATATCCAGGAATTGAACTCATCTCTGCACCAAGCAGACCTAATAGACATCTATAGAACTCTCCACCCCAAATCAACAGAATACACATTCTTCTCAGCACCACATCGCACTTATTCCAAAATTGACCACATCATTGGAAGTAAAGCACTCCTCAGCAAATGTACAAGAACAGAAATTATAACAAACTGTCTCTCAGACCACAGTGCAATCAAGCTAGGACTCAGGACTAAGAAACTCAATCAAAACCGCTCAACTACATGGAAACTGAACAACGTGCTCCTGAATGACTACTGGGTACATAACGAAATGAAAGCAGAAATAAAGATGTTCTTTGAAACCAATGAGAACAAAGATACAACATACCAGAATCTCTGGGACACATTTAAAGCAGTGTGTAGAGGGAAATTTATAGCACTAAATGCCCACAAGAGAAAGCAGGAAAGATCTAAAATTGACACTCTAACATCAAAATTAAAAGAACTAGAGAGGCAAGAGCAAACACATTCAAAAGCTACCAGAAGGCAAGAAATAACTAAGATCAGAGCAGAACTGAAGGAGACAGAGACACAAAAAACCCTCCAAAAAATCAATGAATCCAGGAGTTGGTTTTTTGAAAACATCAACAAAATTGACAGACCGCTTGCAAGACTAATAAAGAAGAAAAGAGAGAGGAATCAAATAGACGCAATAAAAAATGATAAAGGGGATATCACCACTGACCCCACAGAAATACAAACAACCATCAGAGAATACTATAAACGCCTCTACGCAAATCAACTAGAAAATCTAGAAGAAATGGATAATTTCCTGGACACTTACACTCTCCCAAGATTAAACAAGGAAGAAGTTGCATCCCTGAATAGACCAATAGCAGGCTCTGAAATTGAGGCAACAATTAATAGCCTACCCACCAAAAAAAGTCCAGGACCAGATGGATTCACAGCTGAATTCTACCACAGGTACAAGGAGGAGCTGGTACCATTCCTTCTGAAACTATTCCAATCAATAGAAAAAGAGGAAATCCTCCCTAACTCATTTTATGAGGCCAACATCATCCTGATACCAAAGCCTGGCAGAGACACAACAAAAAAAGAGAATTTTAGACCAATATCCCTGATGAACATTAATGCAAAAATCCTCAATAAAATACTGGCAAACCGGATTCAGCAGCACATCAAAAAGCTTATCCACCATGATCAAGTGGGCTTCATCCCTGGGATGCAAGGCTGGTTCAACATTCACAAATCAATAAACGTAATCCAGCATATAAACAGAACCAAAGACAAGAACCACATGATTATCTCAATAGATGCAGAAAAGGCTTTTGACAAAATTCAACAACCCTTCATGCTAAAAACGCTCAATAAATTCGGTATTGATGGAACGTACCTCAAAATAATAAGAGCTATTTATGACAAACCCGCAGCTAATATCATACTGAATGGGCAAAAACTGGAAAAATTCCCTTTGAAAACTGGCACAAGACAGGGATGCCCTCTCTCACCACTCCTATTCAACATAGTGTTGGAAGTTCTGGCTAGGGCAATCAGGCAAGAGAAAGAAATCAAGGGTATCCAGTTAGGAAAAGAAGAAGTCAAATTGTCCCTGTTTGCAGATGACATGATTGTATGTTTAGAAAACCCCATCGTCTCAGCCCAGAATCTCCTTAAGCTGATAAGCAACTTCAGCAAAGTCTCGGGATACAAAATGAATGTGCAAAAATCACAAGCATTCTTATACACCAGTAACAGACAAGCAGAGAGCCAATTCAGGAATGAACTTCCATTCACAATTGCTTCAAAGAGAATCAAATACCTAGGAATCCAACTTACAGGGGATGTAAAGGACCTCTTCAAGGAGAACTACAAACCACTGCTCAGTGAAATCAAAGAGGACACAACCAAATGGAAGAACATACCATGCTCATGGATAGGAAGAATCAATATCGTGAAAATGGCCATACTGCCCAAGGTCATTTATAGATGCAATGCCATCCCCATCAAGCTACCAATGAGTTTCTTCACAGAATTGGAAAAAACTGCTTTAAAGTTCATATGGAACCAAAAAAGAGCCCGCATTGCCAAGACAATCCTAAGTCAAAAGGACAAAACTGGAGGCGTCACGCTACCTGACTTCAAACTATACTACAAGGCTACAGTAACCAAAACAGCATGGTACTGGTACCAAAACAGAGCTATAGACCAATGGAACAGAACAGAGTCCTCAGAAATAATACCACACATCTACAGCCATCTGATCTTTGACAAACCTGAGAGAAACAAGAAATGGGGAAAGGATTCCCTATTTAATAAATGGTGCTGGGAAAATTGGCTAGCCATAAGTAGAAAGCTGGAACTGGATCCTTTCCTTACTCCTTATACGAAGATTAATTCAAGATGGATTAGAGACTTAAATGTTAGACCTAATACCATAAAAACCCTAGAAGAAAATCTAGGTAGTACCATTCAGGACATAGGCATGGGCAAGGACTTCATGTCTAAAACACCAAAAGCAATGGCAGCAAAAGCCAAAATTGACAAATGGGATCTCATTAAACTAAAGAGCTTCTGCACAGCAAAAGAAACTACCATCAGAGTGAACAGGCAACCTACAGAATGGGAGAACATTTTTGCAACCTACTCATCTGACAAAGGGCTAATATCCAGAATCTACAAAGAACTCAAACAAATATACAAGAAAAAAACAAACAACCCCATCAAAAAGTGGGCAAAGGATATGAACAGACATTTCTCAAAAGAAGACATTCATACAGCCAACAGACACATGAAAAAATGCTCATCATCCCTCGCCATCAGAGAAATGCAAATCAAAACCACAATGAGATACCATCTCACACCAGTTAGAATGGCAATCATTAAGAAGTCAGGAAACAATAGGTGTTGGAGAGGATGTGGAGAAATAGGAACACTTTTACACTGTTGGTGGGATTGTAAACTAGTTCAACCATTATGGAAAACAGTATGGCAATTCCTCAAGGATCTAGAACTAGATGTACCATATGACCCAGCCATCCCACTACTGGGTATATACCCAAAGGATTATAAATTATTCTATTACAAAGACACATGCACACGTATGTTTATTGCGGCACTGTTCACAATAGCAAAGACTTGGAATCAACCCAAATGTCCATCTGTGACAGACTGGATTAAGAAAATGTGGCACATATACACCATGGAATACTATGCAGCCATAGAAAAGGATGAGTTTGCGTCCTTTGTAGGGACATGGATGCAGCTGGGAACCATCATTCTTAGCAAACTATCACAAGAACAGAAAACCAAACACCGCATGTTCTCACTCATAGGTGGGAACTGAACAATGAGATCACTTGGACTCGGGAAGGGGAACATCCCACACTGGGGCCTATCATGGGGAGGGGGGAGGGGGCAGGGATTGCATTGGGGAGTTACACATGATATAAATGATGAATTGATGGGTGCTGATGAGTTGATGGGTGCAGCACACCAACATGGCACAAGTATGCATATGTAACAAACCTGCATGTTATGCACATGTACCCTAGAACTTGAAGTATAATAAAAATAAATAAATAAATAAATAAATAAATAAATAAATAACAAAAAAAAAGAAAAAAATATATTTAAGATTGGCAAAAAAAAAAGAATAAGCTATTCATTTCTTTTATCAGACTGTGGTCCACCAACTGGGAATGCTTTCCTGTAGCTTCTGCACTATGAAAGTTTACATGAAATGTTAAGTAACCTTTAAACAACTCAATCCAGTTTGTTTCTGACTTTTTTAGAATTGTTACCCTCACCACTTACTTCAGCATTTAATCCCTTAGTTCCCCTTTATTGCTGTATAAGTATTTCACGCCCTGCTTCAATACGTGACGCTGGAAAGGTGAATATACCTCACTAATCTTCAGTTCTTAGTCTTTACATTGCGGTGTTGTAAAAGATAATTCAGTTCCTGAGGGATTTTTAGCACTAATATTTTACAATTTCAGAATACCATGAGTATATAACTTGTCTTCTGATGTCTATCACAGAGAAATCTTATAAGAAATTACTTTCACATTTCCCGGAGCTGTGGCTTATCCAGGGAGGCAGTAGGAAGGAGGAGTAAAAGGGCAGCACAATCACCTAAGGAAATCCATCACAATTTATTTGATGGAGAAGGGTGTGTTCAGTGTAAACAAGCCTATTCTATATTTGTAATGTTAACTTATTTGGGGAAAATCAAAGAAAATGATTACGAAAAAATATTCTTATTGTTCAAAGAACAAATATCATAGGGTGATATCAAATTTCATCCTAGAGTGAAAAAATAAGATAAGTGGGAAATCATTCCAGACAATGTCGAGTGTTAAGGAGCACCCATGTATGTGTTAACTCCTAGTGATGGCTTATCTCTGTTTCACCTAACTCAGAACTCAATCAAGGAGAAAAAGGAGAAGGCATTGCTCAAAAACATTTGAAGGAATATAAAGTATTTCCTGTGTTTCTCAAATATATGTAGCTGATAAAATACATCCTTTTGCAACTTTTCACTCAGTGTAATGCTTATATCAATGTTAACACATGTAGATCTCATTCATTTATCTATGATTATTAATTTCATGTATTATTTTAAACTCATGGATGGAAAGAATAGCAACCACTTAATTTTTTTCTCTAATTGTAATAATTTTTTCTATGATTATTTTGTATTATAGAATTCTGAAAAGAACATTGTGTTACATGTATCCTTGTGACAAGTATTTGAAAAACTTTCTAAAGTAGCTACCTATTTGTGGGCATTACTAGATAGTAATGCATGCACATCTTAAAATTAGTGAGATATTGCCTCAAGGCTCTCCAAAATGGTGGCTGTTTTGTGTGCCATATTGGATAAATATTCGTGTGTACTTTTCAAATTGCTAGCTAGTTGAGTTCTAGATTATCATTCAGAGTCTGACAGGTGATAAGTTACATTTTACACATGAAAAGGGTGCCATGTTCTCTGCCATCCTTGTTTCATTCTTTGTCTGATGGGTGAAACTACTCAAGTCACAGCATCCTGTAAAGTATACCCACTGTTCCTATTTGCATTACAGTTCAGTCTAAGAATGTTTCTTATATTATAAATGTAAATAAGCTTTCTATTTTAAAAAATAAGTTTAAGAACTATTTTTTGTTTGTCAGTCTTAGAAACGATATCGGGTTTGAACTCAACAAGGTCATTTTTGTTACCACTTCCATTTTAAAAAATTTTGTCTTGAAATCATTATGCCAGAAATTAGTATTTTATCAAATAAAGAGCATTTAATCTTCTTTTCGGCATTATTAAATTGAGTCAAGTGTTAGACTACAGATCCAGATTATAAATGTGAAAACAAGTTTGTTTCTTAAGGTTCAGACATGAGTAAATACTGCAGAGAGCCAAGCCAAGAATACCATTTATTTCTCCAAAAGGTAAATTAGACAACCTCATTAATACTCCTCATATTTATGTTTTGGAAGAAGAAGGGATAAATCAAGGTTGTGACAAGAACGAACATTTTCCAAAGTTCATAACGACATGGGAGGGGGGCAAGAAAGTGCTGGGGAGAGAAGGACAGGGTTCCCGACGCGGGATCCACCCTTGGGCGTGTGCCCACAGACCTAAGTGAATACAGGCACTCCTGTTTTCGTACCCAAATGTTGCATTTGCCAAGACTACTTTGGCCTGCCACCTCCCCCGCCCCCGCCCACTTCCCCGCCCTCATCCTGTGCCTATAAAAACCCTGAGACCCTAGCGGGCACACGTACAATAGCTGGATTTCCAGAGAAACACTCCAACCGCAGGCCATTGAGGGCAGAACGCGAATGCCCAGGGGAATTCCGCCAAGGGCGGGCGGTTGGAGAAGAGCCTGGCTGCTGACAGGCCAGACTCCAGGGAAGGACCATGTTCCCAGCCATCCCCCTTCTGGCTCCCCATCCATCTGCTAAGAGCTACTTCCACCACTCAATAACACCTTGCACCCATCCCTCCAAGCCCACGCGTGATCTGATTTTGTCGGTACACTAAGGCAAGAACCCAGGATACAGAAATCCCTCTGTCCTTGCGATAAGGCAGAGGGTCTAACCGAGGAGTTTAACACAAGCCACCTGTGGACGGCCAAACTGAAAGAGAGCGTTGTGACACACACCCACTGGGGCTTGGGAGCTGTAACCCCTCAACCCTAGACATCGCCATGGGGTCGAAGCCCAAAAATGCTCCCCACCGAAGAAGTAAGCCACACCCCTGTCCCTGCTGCTGGCCATGCTAGGGGGATAAGGAAAATTCCTCCCATTTCAATAATGAGGTGAAATGAATACACATTTTGGCCAAATGTCAAAAGGCCCAATTTTACAAGGTGGCTGAATGTTGAGGCCAAAACTAATCACCATCATAGAATTAAATTCTGGGATCAAAAATAAATTTGGATAGGCGAGGTAAGCAAGTGGCTCCAGATACCTGTTCCTCTGCAAAAATATCAAAAAGCAAGCAGAATTGTAAGAAACAGCTTTGTCAGAGCCCAGGAAAATGGTCAAAAGCATACAGGAAGCAAGTGAATGTTGAATCAAGAAAAAAGCAACATAAAAATAGTAGAAAAAGTTTGTGGCATTTTCAGTTGCCCTTGGCTACCCTTCCTAGTTCTGCTGCAGACTTGAAAGTGACACCCTGCATTTCCAGTGTAGTCCGTGTCCCTAGTTCTGGATGGAGCTGAGCAGACTTTACTTGAAAATTATTGTGTTTGTCTGTTCTAACTAGTCTAGAGGCTACATGAAGGACTATGCAAGATGCTTATCTCTCTTTCACCTAACTCAGAACTCAATCAAGGAGAAAAAGGAGAAGGCATTGCTCAAAACCATTTGATGATGAACCAAAAACCCAGCGATCTCGGGCAAAAGACTAGTTGTGATGTACAAAAGACTCCCTAGAGCCTGGGAAGCAAAGCTGGGAAAGAGTTTCTGTAGGAAATTACAGCATGCCAAAGCACTGAATACAGTTAATCTTAGAAAGCCACATTCAAAATAGTTCATAGAAAAACAATAGACAGAATCAGTGAAACCAAAAGTTGGATCTTTGATCAGATCAATAAAATTAGTCAGTCATTAAGTAAATTGATTAACAAAAAATAAATCACGAAGCAAAAATACTTAGATGTGAAAGTAGAGATATCACTACAAACTTGACAGAAATTGAAAGGATTATGAAAGAATGCTCTGCAGATCAAATGAACAAATTCCTAGAAAGACACAAACTACCAAAACGATGCAAGAAAAGTAGACAATCTAAATATACCTACAACAAGCAGGACTTAATCAGAAACCAAAAACTTCCCAAAAAGAAAAGCCCCGGATTAGATGACCTCACTGGTGAATTCTCACAAATACTTAAAGAAGAAGTAAAAAATGTGCTATCAAATTTATCTTGCTAGTTTTTAAAATATATATTTTTTATTTTGGATTCATGGTACACATGCAGGTTTGTTACACAGGTATATTGCATGATGCTGAAGTTTGGGTTTATAGTGGTTCCATCACCCATACAGAGAACATAGTACTAATAGGTAGTTTTTCAACTCTTGCCCCTTGTCCCTCTTTCTCTTCCTTTTTGGAGTCTCTCGTGTCTGTTTTTCCCATCTTTATGTGTATGTGTGCTTAATGTTTAGCTCTCATTTAAGTGAGAATATGCAGTATTTGGTATTCTGTTTCTGCATTAATTCACTCAGGATAATGGCCACCAGCTGCATCCATGTTACTGCAAAGCAAATAATTTGATTCTTTTTTATGCCTGCATAATATTCATGGTGTCTGTACTACATTTATTTTATCCAGTCCACCATTGCTGGGTACTTAGTTTGATTTTACGTCTTTGCTGTTGTGAATAGTGCTGCAATAAACATATAAGTCCATGTGTCTTTTTGGTACAGCAATTTATTTTCTTTTGTGTATATACCCAGTAACGGGACTGCTGGGTTGAATGGCAGTTGTATTTTTAGCTCTTTCATAAATGTTCAAACTACTTTCCATAAGGGCTGAATTAGTTTACATTCCCACCAACAGTTTACAAGTATTCTCTTTTTGCCACAACCTCACCAACATGTTATTTTTTACTTTATCGTAGTAACCATTCTGACTGATGTGAGATGGTATCTCATTGTGGTTTTGATTTGCATGTCTCTGATAGTTAGTGATATCGGGAATTTTTCATATGTTCATTGGTCGCTTGTATGTCTTCTTTAAAAAGTGTGCATTCATGTCATTTGACCACTTTTTAATGAAGTAATTTGTTTTGTCTTGATTTAAGGTCCTTATAGATTCTGGATATTAGTCCTTTTTCAGATACACAGATTGCAAATATTTTCTCTGATTCTATAGGTTGCCTGTTGATACTTTCTTTTGCTATGAAGAAGATTTTTAATTTAACTAGGTCCCACTTGTCAATTTTTGTTTTTGTTGCATTTGCTTTTAAGGACTTGGTCATACATTCCTTGCTTAGGCCAATGTACAGAAGAATATTTCCTTGGTTTTCTTCTAGGAGATTTACAGTTCAAGGTCTTAACATTAACATCTTTAATCTATCTTGAGTTAATTTTTGTATATATTGAGAGGTAGGAGTCCAGTTTCATTCTTCTGTACATAGCCAGTTTTCCCCAGTTTGCTAATATTTTAAAGATTTCTGCATCTATATTTATCAAGGATATTGGCCTCTAGTTCTCTTTTCTTATAGTGTCTTTGTCTTGTTTTGGTATCAGGATAATGCTGAGTTCATAAAATTAGTTTGGAAATAATACTTCTTTATTTTATTGGAAGAGGTTTTGAAGGACTATTGTCAATTCCCCCTGGAACAACATTATACACCATATGGACCTAACATACATAAACAGAACATTCTGCCTACAAGAGCAGAATACATTCTTTTCAAATGTACATGAATTATTCTCCAAGGTAGATCACATATAAGGTCACAACAGAAGTCTTAATAAATTTCAGAAGATTGAAATTATACCAAGTATCTTTTCCAACAGAGATGAATGAAACTAAGAATGAATAACAGAAACTAAAAATACTAAAAAAAAAAATTACTAAAAAATACTAAAAACTAAAAATACCAAACTAAAAATGTCAGAAAGAAGGAAAAAATCACAAATATGTGGAATTTGGATAACCAATGGGTCAAGGAATATATTGTAAAGGAATTTAGAAAAATATCAAAATTTAGAAAACATACCAAAACTTATGAGGTACAGCAAAAGCAGTTCTAAGAGAAAAGCTTATAGTGATAAAAATGTATATTAAAGAAGAAGAAAAAATTCAAATAAACAACTTAACTTTACAAATCAATGAGCTAGAAAAAGGAGGAAAAAACAAGCCTAAAGTTAGTAGGACAGAGAAAATAATAAATATTAAAGTGGAAATAAACTAAATATAGAATAGGAAAACAATAGAAAAAAATTAACAGAACTAAAAGTTGGCTTTTTGCAAAGATAAACAAAATTGATAAACTTTTAGCTTTTAGAAAACAAACAAAAAACCAGAAGATGGAAATAAAAACAAAACTGTAAAAGAACATGTTACAACTGATTCCACAGAAATAAAAACATCATGTGATTATTCTGATCAATTATTTGCCAACATACTGAATAATCTAGAAGAAGTAAATACATTTTTAGAAACTTACAACCTACCATGCCTGTATTATGAAGAAATAGAACGTTTGAACAGACCAATAGAGAATAAGGAGATTGAGTCAACAATCAAAAACTTCTCAAGAAAGAAAAACTCAGGACCAGATGGCTTTACTGGTGAATTCTTTATTGGTTTTTAAAATTAAATTAACATTTTTCATAATCAACATTGTTTATTTTTGCAGCATTTTCTGTTTGTAATAGTAAACATACATTTACTCTTCAACCAAGTGGACAATTGTTTCATGTATAAAAGTAGGGAGAGAAATGTTCACTTCAAGTCTTAGGTAAATATTTTTGTATCTGAAAAACAATATTTAGGCATTAAGGAATCAAAATTGTCTGTGCTCCTGGTACTCATGCCTTTATTGTGACTAGATTGGTGGTAATCTATCTGATCAATGGTACTCTCTCTGATCACAAAATCAAAATTTTACTGAAGTAGACATTAAGCCCTTTGAATACTAATGTAGAAGCCAAATATCAGATTTGGTCAAATATCAAGGCCAATGCCAACCTCCAGTGCATTCCTAGTCTGTGTTTTTTGTATACATTGTAAAGAAGAGTGTAGAAATTTGTCTATGAGTTTTATGTTTTAAACCTGAGCCGAGCTCTCTTGACTTAAAAATTAGTTAAGTAAAAAATATTTATATCATACATTATTTAAACAAATGTTCTTTATTGTTTGTTTGTGTGATTGGTTGATTAATTTGGCTTTTTCTACATGTGAAGCTGGCAATACTGGACTAAAGAGTACTAGGAATTCACAGCTTAAGAAAACATTTTATGAAATAGAAAATTTAAAAAAAAATCAAAAAACTTATAAAAGTGTATAGAATAACTACTTTGGAAAACATTGCTTGGATTATAAATGTTAAAAGAAATTTCAGTTAAGTGCCAAATTGGTAATGTAGCAAAAAAGATCAACAACATTTTTCAAATATATGGTTGTCACTCTCTTTGGTTTTTAGTTTCAAAGCCTTCAGTGATAAGAGGAATGGTGTTTAACTATGTGCAGAAGAATTGATGCTTTCTGTAACCTAGGATACTACCAAAAAAAATGCTAATTTTTTTTTTGCTTTAAAGCTGTGTCCTGGAGTGAATGAGGTGAATTTGAAATTAATAAAGAGTGCCTCTTCTGACCGTGAGTCAGCCAAGCTTTCTGCAGGGGAGTCAGGATTTCTTCTGTTAGAAAAAAAGAAAGAAAGAAAGACAAGAAAAACAAAACAAATAAAATTCATTTAAACACACACTCATAGACGCACTTTAATTTCAAGAACTCCTTTCCATTATTCTCTGCCTGACTTTGACAACTAAAATTGTCCATTGATTCACAAGAGGCCTTCAGTCTTGCTATGCTTCCTATCAGCTGATGACATTCAAGACAAGCACAGTAAAGATAAAAACACAGCCACTGCCTGTCTCTGTGCAAATCTGAAGACCACAAAGTTCTTCAATTGTATGGTTGTTAGTGATCAAGGGGGAATAAGCTGCTTTGGGAAAACCATTAAAACAATCATTTGCTCCAAACTTCCCGCAATTACACTTCACAGTTCTGTTCAGCATATAAAAACATACATTTTGAAGCTTTGAATGCATGACACAAAAAGCTCAGGGACAGATACCAATAGCTTTACCTATTATGACATACTTCACCATTTATAGCCAAAATATATCTATGAACACTACGAATTGGTACTAAAACATCTCTTCATCTTCTCGGATTGATGAGACTCTCAAGGACAAAGATCTTGAAAGTGATTTGAGGGAAAGTATCAAATCTCATCTACTCTGTCTGCAGAAGATATTTTCTTCACATTGGAGCTGAAAGTTTCTGTTAAACACGTGAACGAAACTCTCTTCTGAGCAATAATAATAGGTGTTATCTATCGAGAATTTAGTCTGTGTCAGACACGGGTACCTGCCATCAGCCATCTTGATCCTCAACACCTCTGAGTGTCTTATGTGTATTATCTCACTTAATTCTCACAGCATCACTATTATGGAAAGATTAATGTTACTTTTTTCATGCGAGAAGATGAGACAAAGACAAGCCAGGTAACTTGCTGAAGGCACCTTGCCTGGAAGTGGGGGGACCAAGACTTGAACCAAGGTAGTCTGATTCCAGGGACCTCCATAGCCACCTCTATATCTGCCTGCGAGCTTAAGTAACCAATGCTCAATCTCTGACTGAAAGATTCCAAGGGAATTTTTTTATTCCCTTGTCCTGCAATCTTTTACATGTATTTGAGACCATTATTTGCACTGAGGATGAATTTCAGTAGCAGCAACAGCAGCACCTTAGACCCAAACAGGAAGGTAAACTTTGTTTAGCTTATTTTGTTTGTGTATATTACTGTCTGAACTTCCTAGAACATAAGCTCCATTTCAGGGGTTTTTTTTTTTTTAATTTGTTGTATTAATTGAAGTATCCCAGATATGATCAGTGCTCAGTGCAGAGTTGACTTTCAATAAATATTGGTTAAATGAACATCAATTTAGGATAGAGAAGTTTTTAACAAGCAATCAAGTGCACCTTTGTTTTTCTCTTGTCATCATATGAGCCAAGAAAAGCCTTTAAGCATCTCTATATCAAAATTAATGTCGTCTGTAAATATCTATGGTTCTAAATTGAAGCTAATTTTGAAATTGCAATTGATATTTTTTAAGGGTGATATTTAATGTTTAGGAGGAGTAAATCTGGATATGGAAGGTTGAGAAGCACCACTGTAAGGCACCTGGCCTGGTTCCAGACAAGTAGTAAGTGCTCAATAAATTCTGGTTGAATGAGTGCTCCTTAACTACTACAAGGCGCAGAAGAGATTGGAGGCCAAATGTTGAATAGTAATCACTGTCAAAAGTTCACATTAAATTCCATGTAGAAATAGTGTGTTTATTGGAGCAAGTCATAAATAAAATAAGCGATGGCTTTGAAACGACTAATGACGACCATTTGGGATCCAGATGTGCTGGAGCAGAACTCCATCATGCTAGTGGGTTTGTAGAAGCTGTTAATAAAGACAATGTTATTGGAAGGTTTACTAAGAAATATGGAATTGTTAAAAGGTTAGAAAGTCACACTTTTCTGGATAATCTGAAGGTATCATTTTATAGCCAAAATTCATGCTTTGAAGTCTTTTCTCTATCACCCTCACCTTCATGTTTTACTTTTCAGGTGTTTATTCTGAATGCTCAAATGCAGCTTACTCTCTCAGATCTCTGTATTAACCCTTGCAGGATATTCTGCTTCTCCTAAATAACTTCACCTAGATAACTTCCTAGATAGACTCCCCTGCAAGACCGCACTCAAGGTTTACCCATTCTATATGTTCTATGATCCGTCATGTGACCTAGGTTAGGCATCCCTCCTCCTTGTTCTCACATTACCCTGTCATATCATAGGTCTTGAGAAACTGTATCTGTTTGCATGTATATCTAAATACGACTAGACTATGAATTCCCCAAAGACATTCCTTGTGTTTTTATCTTAATGCCCGCGATCCAGAGCATAGGACCAGATACGTAATACTGTGCTTTATAAATGGACCTCAGTTTTTTTTATCTGAAAATGTAGCATACGCACTTTGAGAACAGACCAGTGTTCTGGCATCTTTGGATCTATCATAGTACTTTGCACAGGTTCGGGTACATAAAAGGTACTAAAAAATTATATAGTCATTATTAGAACTTGATTGATGTGAGATTCTTTTTAGTTAGTATAAAATAGGATTTGTGAATAAGAATCACATTCCATAGAGCTGTCAGGGGTTAATTCAAAAGGAACAGGACACAAAGTGATTGGAAAATATTAAGTAATATTTTTCATCCTTTCCGACTTTTCCTGGGAAACTCCTCCTAGCCTTTTAAGACTCTAGCCTAGTAACACTTCTTCCAGGAAGCCTTCAGAAACTCACCCTCACTTTTTTCCCTGGATTTATGACTCCTCTGTATTTCCTAGCATTCTACTGCATCCTGTTAAAACTGCTGTCATCAAGGTCAACAATAAACTATGAATATTGACTCAATGCTAACTGAATTCCTCTATCTTTAATATTTTAAACAACTTCAGAGTTCTTAGTTTTCTACTATGCTGCCTATTTTGAGAACATTCTAACTTGGTTCTGCTGCTGTATCTCCAACTATTTCTTCTCAGATTTCTGTGCAAATTTCTTTTCCTTTCAACTACATCTTCATTTACTCCATGTTTTCATGAACTGGAAAAATATTTAATGTGACACTTCCACATGCTAGGTTTCAAGCTTCTTGGAGTGACATTTCTCTGTGTTGTATAAGTTTAGCAGTCAAATAAGAATCCATACCCTTACACAAGGACACAGCTTTACTCCCTGCCCTCTCTTCCCTGGGCATGCTTCTGTCTTGGAAAACATGTCCATTCTTATGGTTTGAAAACTCACTTATAAATGGAAGACACCTAAATTCACATCTCCAGCCTTGACCACATTATTAAGCTTTAATTCCACATCTCAAAGTTCCTCTTAAATTTTTCCACTAAATTTCTCATCCTCTGTAATACCAAACACAAACTCATTTTGATGGTGACCTGATGCCAGGACACAATAGTCTCAATTTCTCTTAAAAAAAAAAAAAAAAAAAGTTGTCCCCAATGTTTCTTAACATAGCTTCTCAGGAAGGAAGCTTTATAATGCAAAACAAGTGGCCATGGGTTATCCATTTTTAACATATTTCATAATCATCCATATTTTAAAAGTCCATGTATTCACATAAATACACACAGAGCACACCCAGCCCCCCACACATACATACACACACACCCCAAGTCACGATAGATTAGTACTTTTGCCCAGTGTCCCAATGTAATTGGAAGACAAATAAATTACAACTTCAATTTAATATTGAAGTTTGTGATGATGCCTTTGACACCATTCCATCAGTGCTGTGTCCATCTGTCTTACACAAGAGAATAGTTTGGGTGGCAGCAATACTGTTTTGCAGATTTGAAGATTTTCCAGCCCTCTTTGTTATCTCTCCTCTTTGTTATCTTTGCCAGCATGGAAATTTCATCCTCCACTCACTCCCTGGTTGAGCTCATCCTTATTCATGACTTTGCACACCACAATTGTAACTCTAGCTTCAATTTCTCTCCTGAGCATTACACTCATATTTCTATCTGCCTACACAATGTCTCATGGAAGCATCAGAAATACATTGCAGACTTAAATATCTAAAAACAGATCTCTTTTGTTTCCCACCTCCTATCTCAACATGACGCTTCACCAGCCTTCCTCATCTCAGTGAATATAATCAATATTCATCAAATTGTTAGTCCAAAGCCCAGGAGTCTTGATTTCTCCCTTTCTTTCACATCCATTTTTAAGTCCACCAGCACATTCTGTTGACTCTACCCTTAAATATTCCTGGAATCAGTTTGCTTTTCAGCACTTCCTCCTTTGCCACCATCATACCAGTCACGATCATCTCTCATCTCATCTACTGAGGACATCTCTCAAATGGTTCTCCAAGTCCACTCTTGGCTTCTATTCTCTCTCCTTCACCCTGAAGCCATTGTGATACTTTGGAAATATAAATCAGTTTATGTGACTCCCTTGACTCCTCCACTCGCATTTAAAACAATGACACTTAAATCCAATCTCTCTAGTCTCATCTCTTCCCCCAACTCAGTTCACAGCATCCTGCTGTTACTTGCTTATAGCAAGTTCATCCATCTAAGGGCTTTTCACTTGCTCTTCTCTCTGCCTAAAATATTCTTCCCCACATGCATGATAATGTATATCTGTGCTCTACTGTCACCCCTTAGAGTTTGTCTTCATCACTCTTTCCAAAATAACATTCTTCTTTGCATATTTTCTCATTTTGTTTCTTTTCTTAAGTGGCACTTATGTTTTTACATGGTAATTTTCTTGCTCATTCACTAAAATATATGCTTTATGAGATGTTTTTATCTCCTATATCTAAAACAATGCTTGGCAAAGAGTAAGAGGTAAAATATTGGTCAAATTGTTGTACAAATTAATAACGCAAAAGTCCGTCACCTATCACAGAGAAGTCAGAAGAAGCATCTACCAAGTGGGCCAAGACCAGGCTGTCTTTGGGAAACTAGAGCCATTCCTGGTAGCATAGCCAGCGGAGCCAGAGATCATGGACAATCTGCTTTACAGGGTGAAGCAGACTGGAGAAACCTTCTCCACATCATGGGGGAAGACAGTGGAAACTACCAGAGAATCCATGAAGACTAAAGAACAAACAGAAAAAGACCAAGAGAAGTTCTGCAGAGATTTGTTATTTTGTTTACTGTGGTGTATTGTGGGGGCCATTCCTAGGTCAAGGCACAAAGTCAGGTCAGACCAAACTTCTTGTCCCTTCATACCCCAAGGCATATTGGTCAATCAGTTCTTGCTGATCTTATGAAGAAGGAGTCCTGCCAGCTTCAGAAAACTGTCTTTGGGTTAGCTCATCTACTGAAATATTTGACCTGTTCTCTTTTACACACAATATTTTTTTGTCATCCAACTAATTTATTCCAATCTCTTTGCTCATTCTATTAACATAAAGTTATTTCTAACACAATATTAGAATAGCATTCAGTAATGCAATTACTATGAGTTTCTATCAATTCAATAAGCACTCTGGGCTGAGGATGTCTCAGACCATGCTGGCCACAGGTCTCTGAGAACTAGCTGCTTCAAAAGTGCGAGCAGTCATGCATATGTGTTCATATATTGCCTAAGTTATTCTTACTTAGGTATATGGATTAGTTTTCTAGGACTGTCATAACAAATTGTAACAAATTTGATGGCTTAAAACCACAGAAGCCTGTTTACTCACAGATCTAGAGGCTAGAGTGTGAAACCAAGGTATTTGGTTGGTTCCTTTTGGACACTGAGGGAGAATCTGTTCTATGCCTCTATCCCGGCTCCTGGTGGCTGCTGGCAACTCTTGGTGCTCTTTGGCTTGTTGCCTCACGCCAATTTCTGCCTGTCTTCTCGTGGCATTCTTCTCTGTGTCTGTGTCTTTGTTGTCTTGTCTTCTCTTCTTTTATCTACTCTTCTTTGTCTTCTCTTCTGTTACAAATGTTTGTCATTAGATTTAAGGCTTACACTTATCCACGATGATTATATCTCAAGATCCTTAACTTCATTACCTAAGCAAAGTCACTTATTCCAAATAAGGTTACATTTACAAGTTCTGTGGTTATGAACATATTACTGGGGAGAGGGTGTATTAGTCTGTTTTCATACTGCTATAAAGAACTGCCTGAGATGGGGCAATTTACAAGGGAAGGAGGTTTAATTGACTCACAGTCTGCAAGGCTGGGAAGACCTCAGGAAACTTACAATCATGGTGGAAGGTGGAAGGTGAAGAGGAAGCAAGGTACCTTCTTCTTAAGGCAGCAGGAAGGAGAAGTGCCAGCAGGGGAAATGCCAGATGCTTATAATACCATCAGATCTTGTGAGACTCACTCACTATCATGAGAACAGCATGGGGGAAACTACACCCATGATTCCATTACTTCCACCTGGTCTATCCCTTGACATGGAGGGACTATGGGGATAACAATTCAAGATATGGGTGGGGGCAACAAGCCTGACCATATCAGAGGTCATTATTCAACCTAATACAGCACCCTAATGCCTACAGACTAAGTCCAAATTTTCTCCCATGACTTTAGCTTGCTGTCTTAATCTCATTTTTTGGTATCAACAGTGCCCACAGCTGGATTTCCTGGAGGCTCCTAGAACTCCACTTTCTCTCCATCCAACACTGTCTGCTACATCACTACAAATTGCTCAAGTGACCTTTCCTAATCAGGATATTCATACTCTCTTTTTCAGTCTTCGTGTATACTCTGGTAGATTCCCCCTCTCCCCCAAGAGAACACTAGCATGATGCCTTTTTTCTCTATTACTACAATAAGTCAAAACTTGTTCTTCCATCCACTATTCTGTAAGTCCCCTCATGGGACTCAAGCTGTAATCCTTTCCAGACTCCTCAAAATACTTTCTCCGGAATTTAAACTCTAGGAAAAGTAAAATGTCCATATTATATATTCAATGGCTTCTCTGAATATTTATTTTACCTTCCATTCTACAAACCTGGCTCTTCCCAGAGGTCATCCTTCCCTACAGCCCTCCCATGGTGTGATATCTTTCTTATTTCACTGGGCCTAGGATAAGTGTCCTCTTTGATCTCCATTCTCAGTTCCAGAATATTGCTCCTTCTTCCTCCCTAAACCTTCCAGCTTCTTTGACAAATATACTCCAAAGTTATACCACCCACTTTTCTTTTTCCTTTGTCACATTCCTATCCTTCTAGTAATCCTCCTAATTTTTGCAAGATTGTAGCATCTAAATTAACTCAGTTTCTCCACTACTTACTACTCTTAGCATCATCCTTGATTACTCAAAACCATCTACTACTCAAGCTTCTCAATACCTTGTCTTCTTATCCTCCAAACACCCCATCTCACATTTCTACCTTCCTTTGTCTAACTGTTCCCACCTCCTGGGCCATTTCTTAGACTGTCCTTACCAATAACTCAAACATAATTAAATATTCCACCTCAGCATCTAGTCTTCTGTGTAGCAACACTCATTTTCCATTTCTACTTTCTCTAGATCTCTCAGTCCAACACTCCAACAACTCAGTAGATAGGTCTGTAATTCCATTAACATTTTCCCCTTTTCTTCTCCATCTTCCTTCAGTTTGTCACTACCTCTGTATTCAGTTGAGAGTCTATATAATTCATCTATTGTTATCATCTCATTACTTGTCTATGTCATTCTCTTTCTTGCCTGTTTCCTTCATCATAATCATCTGCAAAATCTGAATTTTGGCTTCAATTCAACTTTTGCTTTTGTCTCTAGCACCCTTGCAAGATGATTGAGGCTGGATAAATCACAGTACATGCTACCTGTGCTTAACTTCAAATGTATGATCCAAACACTGTCCAGGAAATCTATTATATTTGCTCATCCAATTCACTCTACTACACACCAAAACAACTATTTCTCACTTTTTCTTCACTTCCTAAAATACTAAATCATCACTTCCCCTTCCTCATTTTCAGCTGGTGACCTGCTTCTCATTTTCTGAAAAAAAAAAAAAAAAAAAAAAAAAAAAAAAACATTTAATCAGAGGTCTTCAGCCTTACACCAAATCTGTTAACCCCATCTGCACCCTTTTACTCCACCATTATTCTCTCTCAGTGAATGGACTCAGATCCCCTATCTAAGCAAATCTCTTTATCTGTGACCTGGGTCCTATTTGTTCTTGTCCCTAAAGTGCTTCACTCCTACAATTTTTCCCATCTTTTTCCATGCTGTCATCTATTATTTCTCTATTTGATCATTTTCATCAAATAAAAATTGTTCTTAATAAATACCCAATAGGACAAAAATTTATATTTCCTCCAACAGATACCATTAACATTTCCTTCCTCTTTTTGACAAAATTTACAGTAAGTGCTGCTTACACTGTTTTCACTGTCTCCCCCTTTAATCTCTCTTGAATTCCATCAAGTCATGCCTTTATCCTCATCATTACTCTAACATGCCTTTGTCAAGGGATTTAATTCACTGGTCAGTTCCCACCACTGAGCTTACTTAATTGACTCTTTGTAGCATTTGACACAGTTGATTTCTATCTTAAAACAACTTTTGCATTTGGCTCTGGGAATACAATCACTTTTTGCTTTTACTTCTACATCAATCAAATGTCCATTTGTTAAATTATTTTCTTTCTGACCACTCACTTTGGAGGTCCAGAGGGCTCAGTCTTCAGACACCTCTGACTTGCAGTCATTCCCTATGTAAACTCACTATTTATGCTTGATTAAACACTCTTATAAACTGGGGTAAATAAGTGTATACTTCAGCTCCTATCACCACCTGGTTTTCCAAAGTCACCTACATAACTACCCATCTGATTCTCTAATTGGAAGCCTAACATGAATCTCAAACTTCACATCTCTCAATTTGAATTCTTGATTTACCATTGAGATCTGCTGCTCCCTAAGTTCCTCCTAGCTTACTGATCTGCTTCTCATTTCTGAACAAAAATAAAATAAAATAAAATAAGATTTAATCAGAGGAGGTCTTCACCCTTACACCACCAAATCTATTAACCCCATCTGCACCCTTTTATTCCACCATGCTTCTCATCCAGTTTATGGAGTCAGACCACCTATCCATCATCCACCCAATTTTCCAAAGAATTTTAAAACATCCCTAATTTTTTCATTTTCCCTGATTCTCATGCATCAGCATGCCCGTGTTTCTTCAAAACACATCCAAGACCTGACTACTACTCACCAATGCCACCACTGCCATCCTGGCCCAGGTAGCCATCACCATTTAACTAGTCCACTGCAATAGGTTACTAGGTGTTCACCTGTTTCTGCTCTGCCATCTACTATCTATAGTCCAGGCAACAACCAGGTAAATCTTAGTAATATACAAGGTGAATCATGCAACACTGTTCAATCTTACTCCAAGTAAAATCCAAATCCTCTACTATGGCCCCCAAAGTTTTACATAATCTAGCCTCAGCTTCCCTTCTAACCTCATCATACTCCCGCTAGCTCACTGTGCTCTATGCATGCTTGCATGCATGCTGTCCTTCAAATGCAATAAGCGTGTCTCAGCCTTGTGGGCTTAGGATCTGCATTCCTATGTGCTGGCACGCATTCTCCCTCTTCACTCAGGCCTCTTTCAAATACACCTGCTCACGGAGGCCTCCCTTAGGGCCTTTTCCAAAAAGACCCCACACTTCCCAGCCCCTTCCTAACCCCATTCCTTGCCTTACTATGTTTCATAGCATTTATCATCAACTGACTTTGTATTATACATTTTTAGAAAATGGTTTAGATTCATAGAAAAATTATGAAGATGGTATAGAGTCCATAATGTATACACTCAGTTTCCCCTATTATTATTATTATTATTTATTATTATTATTATTTTTTTGAGACGGAGTCTCGCTCTGTCGCCCAGGCTTACATTAGGGGTACATATCTCACAATGAATAAAACAGTATCAATGCATTATGATTAACTAAAGTCCACACTTTATTCACATTTCCTTAGTTTTTACTTAGTGTCCTTTTACTCTTCCAGAATCCCATCCAGGACAGCACATTACATTCAGCTGTCATGTCTCCTTGGTCTCCTCTCTGCTGGGATAATTCCTCACACGTTACTGCTTTTTGATGACTTTTAATGTCTTCAGGAGCATTGGCCATGTATTCTATAAAATTTTTCTCTGTTGAAATTTGTCCGATTTTTTCTCATGATTAGACTAGGGTTATGTGTACTGGGGAGAAAGACTGAAGAGGTGAAGTGCCCTTTTCATCGCAGTATATCAAAGGTAAATGTTACGCACATGATTTATGACAGTTGATGTTGACCTTCATGACCTGGTGGAGGAAAAGTTTGTCATGTTTCTCCACCAGGAAGTTGTTCTCCTCCAACTCCTTTCCACACTGTGTTCTTTGAAAGAAAGGTACTATGTGCTACCCACACTTACAGGTGGGAAGATAATCTCCGCCTCCTTGTGGGCAGAGTAGGAATTATACTTTTATTTGTTAATAGGTTTATTTTCTCCCTTCCTCACACAATATAAGCTCAGCTTGGGATTCTCATGGCCTAAAACAGTTCCTGGTATAGTTTCTAATATGCATAGGCTCCCACTAAATATTAATGAAAGTAAACAATTAATCTCCCACTGCATATACCTGTTCATATGTCTGAGGCTCAATAGGGGCACTTTCATCCACCTAAAAATCTCTTTTTTCTTTTTCTCATATTTTTCAGTAAATTCTCATTCAGTATTAAAACGCCTTTTTTCATTGTTCATGTCTGCCTAAGTTGGAAGACACATTCACATACACATTGCATTCTAACTGTGTGTAACGTGGAGTGGTGTGCCCACGGCTCAGCATCGTAACTGATTCTTCACGTCTCTGCTTGCTGCCATCCCTGATGAGTACCTTGAGATTTCTTTACCTTTATGTTACCCTAATGCCTAGCACTGAGCCTGGAATATTGTATGCTCTTTCCCAGTGTTTGCTGGTTGAGGAGATTAAACTAGATTAACAGCTTGATGACTTTCACAAAGTTGCCTTTTTCTAGCTTTTTGCAGGCACCTGACGTGAGTCACCTGCCCACAATAAAACCAAATCCTTTCTTTGGATTATAGCACATTGATGTTGAATGGTTCGTTCCCTCCCTGGAGCCAACATCAGAGTTTTGTTGTATTATAATCATTAGGACCTTAGTTAGCCCCTTTCATGCCAGGAGCTCTGGAAGGGTAGGGTTAAAGGCTTAAACCAGGAAAGAAGAGAGACTCAAAGAAATGATCAAGAAGTGGCTGGCAATCAAAACTCTCCAGGACTTTAGCCATAGTTGGAGCAGGTAACCTGAAGGAATCAGGAAGAATATAGGGAACTATTTTTCCATTTCAACTACTTTATTTCATCAAGCTGCATTTCTCTGAGCTCAGTGTATGTGGTTTCATTGTGCATGGGGCCTCAGCTTTCCTGCGGTAGCCTGTGATGCTAGATACTGGATGAGGATGAAGGACAAAAGATGCTTGCAAAATAAAAAGATTGTTAAAAGGCCGGGCGCGGTGGTTCAAGCCTGTAATCCCAGCACTTTGGGAGGCCGAGACGGGCGGATCACGAGGTCAGGAGATCGAGACCATCCTGGCTAACACGGTGAAACCCCGTCTCTACTAAAAAATACAAAAAACTAGCCGGGCGAGGTGGCGGGTGCCTGTAGTCCCAGCTACTCGGGAGGCTGAGGCAGGAGAATGGCGTAAACCCGGGAGGCGGAGCTTGCAGTGAGCTGAGATCCGGCCACTGCACTCCAGCCTGGGGCGACAGAGCGAGACTCCGTCTCAAAAAAAAAAAAAAAAAAAAAAAAAAAAAAAAAAAAAAAAAAAAGATTGTTAATCAGGAATTGTGCATGACAGTTTTGTATTCCTACCTACAGCACAAAACCCATGGATTTGATAACAATCCAGATGTCCAGACAGTTGAATATCAACTATTTTCTTGGTTTTCAAAATATAATTTATTGTTTTTCTATTTTAATAACTTTTATATTATAGAAGCGGACATGCTCACTTGAGAACATATGAAAATAAAGAAAAATGTAGATAAAATAATAAATATTTGCCTGTAAAGATTTGCCCACTTTGAAAATGAGTTCGTATTTTAATATATATACCCTTCTATTCAAGTGTTTATAAGCACATTTAAAACAGTTGGAGTTAGGCCGAGTGCGGTGGCGCATGCCTATAATCCCAGCACTTTGAGAGGCCGAGGCAGGTGGATTACCTGAGGTTGCGAGTTTGAGACCAGCCTGACCAACATGGAGAAACCCCATCTCTACTAAAAATACAAAAAATTAGCTGGGCATGGTGGCGCATGTCTGTAATCCCAGCTGCTCAGGAGGCTGAGGCCAGAGAATTGCTTGAACCCGGGAGATGGAGGTTGTGGTGAGCCAAGATTGCACCATTGAATGCCAGCCTGGGCAACAAGAGTGAAACGTTAAAAAAAAAAAAAAAAAAGAAAAAGAAAAAGAAAAAAGAAAAGAAAAAAGAAAAAAGAAGAATGTACTTATATATACAACTTGTACCTTGCTTTTCTCAGGTAGCGTTATAAAATAACACAATTTTGTGTTTCAAAATGATCTTTTCATGACAAAATTTTAAATGATTGTGAAGTATTTTATCACATGGATATCCCATAATTTTTCAAATATTCCTCTATTTTGGAGAGGTTCCAAATTCTCATCATGACAAATGTTTGCCCCCCCAGTAGACCCCCAAAATAGAGATAAGCACAAAAGTCTGAGGGAAAAGAAAGGGGATGATTTTACCAGACAGAGAGACCCTAGGAAGTTTCCCCCAAAAGGTGATAAGTTGGTTGGATCTTAATATGAACCGGCTTGGTGAAAAAGTGAAAGGAAGAATATTCTAAATATTCAGAGGAAATGCAGAGACTTAAAATCTCAGCATTGGAGCTTACCACCTTCTAAGGCAGCTTTTCTATCATTAAATATTTCTAATTTTTTGAGAGGCCCTTTTTATGTTAAGCAAATATTCTTTCTCAGTATAACTTTCATGACTTGTTCTGCCTTCCACAGCAGCACTAAATAAGTCTATTCCTCCTA
Source organism: Rhinopithecus roxellana (assembly GCF_007565055.1). Classification (NCBI taxonomy): domain Eukaryota; kingdom Metazoa; phylum Chordata; class Mammalia; order Primates; family Cercopithecidae; genus Rhinopithecus; species Rhinopithecus roxellana. Next base: position 13,115,314 of record NC_044562.1, on the reverse strand, counting down.
CCATATATTAATACTTTAAAAAAATTGCAAGTAGCTGCTTGGTTTATCCTTAGACTCAAATGATTGTGAGAGCAGTAAGAGACTTCAAAGGTCATCCACTTCGACTTTCTCATTTTTTAAACCAAGAAAAACTGGTCCAGAATAGGACAGTCACCAACCTCCCAAGGCATACATATTTAGTGGCAGTGCTGAGTGGATAAATCATATTTCCAACTCTCAACCCACTTCTCTTTTTAATATGCTTCCTTCTCTTCTCCATTGTGAACTTCCCAGTTCCTCCTGTCAACTTTAAATAATTAGATTCAGAAAATGTGATTAAGTATAGAGTTTCTTTGAGGCAAAGTTTGAGGCTGGCCACCCAGAAACATCAACTCCAAAGGAATGGGGTCAGCATTCCAAAGTAGAGAAGGTATGGTTTCCTTTACATAGAAATTTTAGCAGGATTTTATTTTTTATACAAGACCAGTACATACACCCTAGTGATTTGATTAGCTACAGATTTCTACACTACAAGGAGAGGACTTTATTACTCTATAAGGAGGATAATCTGAGGGAGGGGGGTCTTTTCTTTGGCACTATTTGGTCTTAAATATTTATAGAAAAAAGATAGAAGTTGTATCTGCATACCATGCGACTCAGGTTTCACCGCCACATTCCTCAGAATAAAGTACCAACAGCTTTATGTCTGAATTATTTTAAGTTTGAATTACTGAATTTCATCCTCCAAGTATTCTTTGTTCAAGACTCTTTTCCTACCTCTTCTGGATCTTGGTCACTTTCTCCCGAAACAGCTCCAGCAGCGCTTCAGTTCACCTGAGTTTAGTTACACAAAAAATGATATCCCCAGCATTTTTCCTAGGCATTTCAATAACACAATTCAGTGAATTCTGGCAAGCTCCTGATGCACCAGTTTTCACAAATGAAAAAACGGAGGCTCTGAGAGGTGCAGAACCTTGACCAATCTAACAAAAATGGTAAGTGCTGAAAATAGAATTTAATTTTAAATTTGTCTGTAATTCCTTGACTTCAACTACATTTGTCCTATATTTGTTGTTGTTGTTATAGCTTTGTTTTAGAATCCTCTAATTATTACACAACTAATTTATAGCAGAACAGTCATCACAATCCAGGTATTTTGATTTCAGTAAATTTTTTTTGCCTTTCTTAACCACATGACGACATCACATATAAGTAATCAATCCAAAGTGAGAGTTAGACAATTGTGCATGGTCAGGTTATGGCAATAATTTAAATTCTTCCATCAATCATTAGCATGGATATCACACCCTAGATACTTGTATCTTAATGCTAAAAAAAAGCCTGAGTGTATCACGAGTCTGACTCCCCGGGGTTTTCTTTACGTTGCTACTGCCTTGTTGAACTAGATGAAAGGTAGCACAAGCCTTCCAATGTCAGGTTTCCAAAGACTCTCAACAGGTAGAGCACAAAGGGGTAAGCAGCAGGTTTGCTTGCATTTTAAATTAAAACTTGTTGTCAGCCTTAAAAACAAGAGCATCACAAGATGTTTGGCAAAATGGTAATGTATCGCTGATTATTTTAATTCTAAAGAAAGTCACAGCCTATAATTAAATATCCTCAACTTGATTTTGGCTTCCTCTGTAAAAATAAACAAGGAAAAACATAAGTGGGTAGGAGGCTGGAGACCTTCCCAAATATTTCAGGGATAGGACTCATGGAATCATTGCCAACATGCCCATTTGGGAAGCTCCAAAATGTGTGGGGCCTTCTTTCCCCAACTCACACAAACAATGGCAGATTGAATTTTTATTTGAAAAACTTTCTAAGGCACAAAATCAAAGACATCGATGTTTTGCAGGCAGAGTATTTGTTATGTATATAACCATTCCACAGAAAGTAAAAATATTACTGCAATCCATTTCTAATCAAAATAAAATTTCAAAATAGCATCTACTTATCATTGAATCTCACTATTTTGATTCTTCTATTTAAAGAAGCATTTTAGTGCAGTGGGAAAAAAACATGAGCAAGGATGAAGATACTGCAGTTGTGATATGAAGTATATGCTGTTTCAGGTACACTGCAGATTAGGGTGCTTTTAAATCCATCCCTTCATTTAACAACTTTTTATTCAGTCTCTTCTCAATGTCACTCCTCTTCCTAGCCCTTGAAATAGTGAAGAAGACAGTTCCATTCCTGCCTTCAAGCGTCTTACATTGTAGAAGAGGAAAGAGAAGGAAGAAATGCAAAGACACTTGTAAGCACTTTTCAAATAGTGTTGATTATTCTGAAGACCATTCAACAAGGTGATGCAGCAAGAAGGGATTTATGGGGCATGCTACACAAATGACTGTAATACAGTGGAAGAAAGGATTGATGCTAGGTTATTTCTGCATAGGGAGATCTGAGGGAATTTCACGGAAAAAGCAGCATTTTAAACTGTCCTTTGAATAATGGATCTTTCATGTAGAAATGGGGCACTATCATCTCAGGTGGAGGGAAAGCAAAGCAGCACTGCAAACATGGTGGAAGCCCTTCGTTTGGGAGGTCACAGGCATCCATGTCTCCTGTTGCAATCCATGAAATGCAGAGTCTGGAGGTTTTACTCACCTCAGAGACATCACAGGAATGAAATGACACTTCTTCCCATCTTCCCATGATTCTGCAGGACCCACTTCTCTCCTCTTGTATAATACAGTTCTAGGAATAATCTTTTAACTGGTCTCCCTGCTTTCAGCTGCCTGAAAGATCTTTCTAAAATACTGCTTCTCAAATTATTTTGACCACACCCTCAGTAACAAAAACTTACTTTGTGACCTACTGCACACATTGTACAAAAACAAATTAATTACTCTTACTAATTGCAGTGCCTTTTAAGATTTCCTTTTTATTATAATTGATTCTATTTCATTAAGAAAATATAGCGATCTGCATATCTAATTTCATGGCCCTAATGGATTTAAAACCTCTGTGTGTAACTCCCAGCTCTAAAGAAGAAATGTCCATAGGATTTCGTTACTTACCCTTCAGTGGGTCCCTGTTGCCTTCATGATAAAGTTCAAATTCCTTGGCAGGGCTTATAAGGCCTCGATCTGGCCCTTGTCTTCCTCCTGTAGATCAACCTCTTTATTTCTAGCCTCATCAGTTCTATTCCCGCCATCTTGAATTGCTTGCAGTTTCTCAATCCCGCCCCTTGGTGACTCCGAATGTGCTGTCCTTTCTCTCGTTTATGTAACCCCAACCCACCATCACTACCACTTCACCAATCCCTGTTCCTGGGCCTCCTGGCTTATTCATACTCATATTTCAAGCTTATCTGAAGTCATGTGGAATTCGTGGAGAAAAAACAAAACATCTTCCCCCATGTCTGCTAGTTTGGGTTTGGTTTCCATATTCCTGAGCGTACTTCCAGGGATGCCTTCACTCTATTGCATTATAAATTCATTTCTTTTTCTGTAAATCCCTATAGCAGAGGCAAGGTCTGAGTTTTTAAGCTCTGTATCTTTAAATCCTGGAGCCCCATAGGTATTCAATAAATGTGTGATTATTAAATAAATAAATGCTTTAATTAACGGGCAAACATTAGAAACTCCTCCCAAGGTACCTATGAACTCTATATGTCCAGAAAATTTTTCCTAGTTAATTGTGAGTCATCTAGAGATATTGTTTTTCTTCATCTTTTCTCTGCTTCCTGAAAGCTGACATTGTCACTCATGTGCATAAAGGATTTGTCAATCAATGTGTCTTAGCTGAGCACATTCTTTGATTCTATGATTGAGTGATAAGGTTCCGGAAGCTCTTATCTCCTAACAATCTCAGAGATTGGAGAATCCATGTTGCCTTCTGAAGTGTTAAATAATGAAGTAAGGTTAACTTGAATGTCCTTGTTTTCAAATATTTTAGGGAGTTTAATGTCAATGACAATGGCCAGCAGAGTATGGTTTTCAAGCCCTTCATACACTTCTTAACAGTTAGGCTTATTTCCTGCACATTTAATAAGGGATGGGAGACAATCTGCAGGATTTTTAATAGGCAGTTCTTAGAGAAGGAACGTTGGATAACGACAGGAGGGCACAAGGGTTTGTCAGATTTTCAGTATTCTGGAAATATGTATGCTAAATTTTTCTAAACACATGTAACATTCAGCGTGTTTATATAAAAATGCAAGTCACTGCTCTCTCAAGAAACAAGACTATACAAAATAACACATATATTTTCAAGAGTGCACATTCATACTAGTATGCTAATTCATAGATGAAATTGTTGCTTTCTTTTATTATAAACCAAGTGGGGATTCTGCTAGTCACTTTTCTAGGTGATGAGAAGAATAAAGTGGTGATGAGACACATTCTAAATTCTTTGCCTACAAACTGTGGAACATAGAGGAATTTCAGTTTTTGTGCTTTGAGACTGGTTTACCTGGGAGCATTGAAAAAGAGACCTACACAATGCAGAAAAAAATCTGTCCTCTTTTCAGGAAAAAAAAATAACAATAAAAATAAAAATCTGGAAATGAGAATGATTCTAAGCTAAGCTCCATTTTTTTCTCATCAAAGCTGACAGATACAACAGTACATCTTTCCATCACTCATCTGTCAGCAGCAGCTTAGCTTGGCGAGTTGACCCACCAAACCCTTTGACACGGAGACTATTGTCCCGCCAGCAAATAACCCTCAGCAACAATGAAAGCGAAAGGAAGAAGTGAGCATGCATGAGAAAGAAAAATTGGGAAAAGTGATACATTTCCTTATGGTATCTCTCCTCTATTTCTATGATAGCTTTAAAACACATACACACTCACAAACCGATATGTGGAGCTTCACAAATTTAAGTTATCCTCACCACAAAAATCATTCGAGAACCTTTTCAGATTATCAGTTATAGCAGCATTAGAATAGAAATCTTATTAGCTTTAAATTTATAGATCCACACCAAATGCATTTCTGTACACCAGAAGGGGAAACAGGGGAAATGTCGAGGTTTTTGCCTCTTTTTCCATGAAAGGAAGCTACCTCACATCAGTGAAACCACACTTAAGAGTCTGCTTGTATTTCCCTTGTAGCACCCAGGGCAACTCAAGTAATCAGAAAGCATTTGATGCTATAGATAGTGGTGGATGCTGTAAGGTGTTGTGCCTCAATACTCCTTCAGAGGCCCACAACCAGTGATGGATTGATGTAAGGGAATAAGGTTTTGCTGAGAGCCAGCAGATTGCCAAGCTTCTGGTGAGATCAGCTGAGGCCATCAGTTGGCCTCCATCACAGCTCACTCCTCTTCTGCCTATTCCCCCTTCTCTTCCCTCCTTTTCACAGGGGTTGACCCCAAAGGCCTCTCCGAGAACCCAACTTGCAACACAAAAACATAACAAATGCTTGTTGGGTGGGGGTAATGTGGCAAAACAATGACTAAATAGATTTTCTCAGTTGAATTCAAATGTACTTTCTGGTAGCTGAGAAAGTGTGAAGACCTCTTACCAATTATCTTAGTCCATAGGGGCTAAGTCCATATAGCATTTGGGCTGCTGTAACAAAATACCATAAACTGGATGGCTTACAGACCACAGAACTTTCATACAGTCCTAGATGCTGGGAAGTCCCAGATCAAGGCACTGGCAGATTCCATGCCTCATGAGTGCTCACTTTCTGGTTCACTGATAGCAACTTCTTGCTGTGCCCTCACGTGGTGGAAGAGGTGAGCAGGAGTCTTTTTTAGGCTTCTTTTAAAAGGGCACTAATCTTACACATGATGACTCTGCTCAGTGAATTCATCACCTCCCCACATTCCCCAGCTCCTAATACCATAACTTTGGGGGTCAGCAGTATAACATTAATTTGAGGGGAATGGAAACATTCAGACCATAGCAAGAATTAAGTCTTTGCACAGCAGTGGAAGTTTGAATTGCGTGTCTACATCATTTCAGGTAACTTGACATTACAAAATCAAATAGAAGCCATTCAACTTGGACTCAGGATAATGCTATGACCAAACAGACAGGTGTCAGAAAGCCGAGATACAGTTCTCATCATTTACCATCTATGTGACCTTAGGTGAGTTAATCGACTTCTTAGGACTAAACATGCTTGTTAATAAAATATAAACATTAATAATACTATTTTATACATAGGGTTCTTATGAAGACTAACGAAAAAACATCACAGAGAAATATAAACAAAGTGCTTACCTCAGTGCATGGTGTAATGGGAACATTCAATGAGAATCCTCTTATAAATACACTCAGTTATGCTGCATGAAGCCCAAAGTCCTCAACATCTTAAATGCCCTGGCCTCCCACTGTGCCTCCCACCCCATTCCTCTCATACCCTCCCCTCACTTGCTATGTCTGTCACGCTGGACTCCTTGATGTCTTCAAACACATGAGTACAATTCCTCCTTATGACTTTTGTGTTGCTTGTTCCATCAGCTATAATGGCTATCTCCCTTTGAGCAAGTGTTTGCTCAAATGCTATCTACTAAATGTCATTCATGTTTACCATCTTGTTTAAAATCACAACCTGTTCCTCAAGTCCCACACCAATGATCTTAATACCCCTTACTGAGACCTATGGTTTCTTTTTCTCACTGCATGAATCACCTTCTAATAAATTTTATATATATATATATTTTATATATATGCACACATATATGTGTGTACATATACATATGAGTATGTGTGTGTATGTGCATATAGTTTATTTTTGTATTGTTTTTGCTTACCTATGAGGGCCAAGATTTTTGTCTATTTTGTACATTGTCTCATTTTAACTACCTACAAGAGGACAGGTACATCATAAAGGCTTGATAATTGTTCAGTAAAAGCCTAGACTAGGACCATAAAACAAATATTGCTGTTGTATATCATACATGTTATTAATAAAGAAAAGGTGTTTTAACCAGGTGAGTTTATCAAAGCACATACAGAAGTCCCTTGTTATCTGTAGGAGATATGTTCCAAGACCCCCAGTGGATGCCTGAAACACCAGATAGTATCAAATCTATGTATACTGTGTTTTCTGTATCTCATAACTGAGAGAACTACTAAGTGATGGGTAGAGAGTGTATACAGTATGGATATGCTGGACAAAAACATAACTCATGATGGCGTGGGGACATTGTGAAATTTTACCACGCTACTTAGCACAGCAAGCAATTTAAAACTGATGAGTTATTTATTTCTGAAATTTTTCATTTAATATTTTCAGACCACGGTTAACCGCGGGTAACCGAAATTGTAGAAAGCAAAACTTTGGATAAAGGCGCTGCTGTATTGCAGACTCTGTGCTCAGCACTATGCTAGCAGAGGGTAATACAGAAATGATGGTATATACTCAAGAAGCTCATTGCAGTGAATGCTGGGCAGTACCATCCAGGAAACATTCCCAGTTAACTTCAGGTTTTGACCCAATCTAGAAATTGCATTTAGTCAAAGAGAGTCGTTTTGCCCAAGACCATGTCTCCTTCCTGGTTGCAGCCTGCATCCATTGACTGGCCACAATGAGAACATAAAGCCTGGGGTTCCTTGATCTAACTCCAGTCAACTCTTAAGTACCATTGCAGTTCAGAGGTCCGGATGGAATAGATTGAGATCATCATGTGGCTGCAACAAAGCCCAACTTCTCTCTCCACTCAGCCCTGCTTCCTACACTGTCTCCAAGGCCTAATTCCAAGAGCTTCCCCAGTAAACTTCCTGGATGCTTATCGCCATTTCAGAATCTGCTTCTCAAGAAATCCAAAGTGCAACACTCACATTCATTTTTTTCTATTGTGGTTTAACAAGTCACCACAAACTTAGCAGCTTGAAAAAAATAATTAATTTATTATCTCACTGTTTGAGAGGGTCAGCGTTCCGGCATGTTTTGCTTGCTCTCCCGCTCAAGATCTCCCAAGGCTGAGATCAAAGTGCCGGCCTGCTACACCCTCATTTGGAGGCTTTACGAGGGGCAACATCTGCTTATAATCTCACCAGATTGGTGCCAGAATTCAATTCCTTGTGGTTGTAGGCCTGAGGTCCCACTGTCTTGCCAGATATCAGCCAGGGGCTATTCCAAGCTCCTAGAGGCAACTCTGAGGTCCTTGTCCTGTGACTTCCCTGGAGGGGCTCTCACTTTCAACTTTCAAATCTCTGACTTCTGGAAGGGCTCTGTCTCTGTTAAGGATTTGCCTGGCCGGGCGTGGTGGCTCACGCCTGTAATCCCAGCACTTTGGGAGGCTGAGGCGGGTGGATCACGAGATCAGGAGATCGAAACCATCCTGGCTAACACGGTGAAACCCCTTCTCTACTGAAAAATACAGAAAAAAATTAGCTGGGCTTGGTGGTGGGTGCCTGTAGTCCCAGCTACTCGGGAGGCTGAGGCAGGAGAATGGCGTGAACCCGGGAGGCAGAGCTTGCAGTGAGCTGACATCTCACCACTGCACTCCAGCCTGGGTGACACAGAGTGAGACTTCGTCTCCAAAAAAAAAAAAATTTGCCTAATGAATCAGGACCACTCAAGTAATCTCCTTCTTAATTAACTCAAAGCAGAATTATTAGTAACCTAATCTTATGAGCAATAACCCATCATGTTCCCAGAACTCCGGAGGAGATGAATATACACAAGGGGTAGGGACATCTTGCTAGCATCTGAGAATTCTACCCAACACACATGTCGTAGTGGAAAAGAGAAATAGATGCAAAAAATTATAGTGTTAACTATGCTCTGTTTGAGGAAAATGCATAAAACAACAGGAGCACAGAGTACCTGAGAGTCAAGCAGGTTCCTGGATAAGGAAAGATGGTATTTAATTAAGAAAGTTAAGGCAGAAGAAGGTTCTCTATGCAAAGAAAATGGCAAGAATCAAAGCCCAGAGATGAATTCTAGCGTGATGTGGCCAGAGTATTATAAAGAACTTAGAATTTACAGAACATCTGTGCCCATGGCCTGGAGGTACGTATCATGATATTTGCAAGGAAACAGAAGTCCTCAAGAGACTTCACATTTAAATGCCAGGTAATTTAAAAAAAAAAAAAAAAAAGTATTTAATATATACTACATATTTAAATGCCAGGTAAATTTTTTTTTAATGTATTTAATATATACTAAATATATATATATAGTTATTGGACACAACTGTGTCCCAATCAGTATGAATTAACAGAATAGAATTAATTACTTGGAGATTCCAAAGGTCAGAGTAAACTTTCTTTATTCTTTATTCCTTAAAAGTAGGAAAAGATTATATGATAGTGGGTGTAGGAGGGAGAGCTGTGTTTCTGGCTGAGGGAATAACATGAGCAGATTCAGGAGGCCCAAAGATGAAAGGCACTTGTTAGGAAGGGGTGGGAAAGCAAACAGAATAACAACTAATTATAGCTGAGGATTCACACTGAGAAGAAAAGGATAATGTAATTGAATGGAGGTTGAACCATATCCTAGAAGACTTTAAATGTCAGGCAGAGGAGCTAATATTTGATGGAAGGGTATATAGGGAGCTACTGTAAATTCTTGAAAAGGGAAGTTTTGAATAAAAACTACATTTGCACAATTAGTCTGATGGTGATAGGCAAGGTCGTTCAGCAATTCCAATGGGCTTTGTGGTCGTCTAATTTCATGTGTTTTTAACAATTCTAAAAATTTTATTCTGCTTTGAAATGCAAGAGGCTCCTTTCCTGGCTATATATCATTGCCACATTGCTTGTGATTTATTGCTATTGTTATATTTCCTTCTGTCATTTCAATGGGATTTTTGGATGAAGGAGAGGTAAACGCATATGTTTAGTCAGGCTTCTTGAACTATAAACTCTGTATTTTTTACATAGTTAAGGTTACTCTCCTCTATATGTATTACTTGAACATTTCACGATTTAACACGGCATTTCCTATGTTACTTTTAAAATCTCCTTAAATATGGTTTTGATAGTTGTGTGCTGTTTCATAATACAGTTTCACTTCAATTTACCTAACTTCTCATAGAATATTTGTTTCCTTTACCTATCTAGCTATATATAAATGTCCTTATTTTTTTCTATATGTCAAACTGTAACTCATGGGTAAGCATTGCAGAATGAAACAATCACAGAATTTCTTCCCAATATAAAATGCATTTTAGAAAAAAGATCACTGTAAAAATTAACTAGGAAAAGGTCTAAAATACTATTTTTAAAATTTTGAAATTTTATAAACAAATTAAGAGACACCAGGAGAGAGTGTGGCTTAGTACAGATTGCAGTTCTGCCTCTACTTCTGGAAAATTGACTGTGGGAAGAAGAGACATCTGACAAAGCCTGAGGAATCTAACCAAAATCTCCGATTTGAAGAAAACTAAACTGAAGGATTAGAAAAAAACCCAGAAAAAAAGTTGATTTTTTTTTTTTTTCTGAATACTAAACTCCCCCTGTAATGGACCCATCTTATCAAAAATGGAGAAAATGACAGTAGGATTTTTTTTTTCGGTGCCCTAGAATGGACTGGGAGAACCAAGCAAAGACCAGGCTGTACCTTTATAGCTTACTCACTCACAGACACACACATACACATACATTCAATCGTGGAAAGAATAAACTCTGATGTAGGACAGTTAGCAAAACAGGTGGACAGAGCCTACATCTCCAACCAGTGTTGGATAGAGCAGCAGCTGTATTCTCTCTGCCCTGCCTGCATTCCAATCACCCAAGGCATCTACAATAAAATGTGCATAGGATGAAATATGGATTACAGCTCAGAAGGAAAGACGAATGAGTTGCATTATCAGAGTTCCTAGAAGGTAAAACTGCTCATATGAAGCATCAGTGAAATAAAAAAAAATAACAAACTATGCAAGCCTAACACAGAAAAACAAAGATTCAAAAAAGAGGAACAAAAGGAATATCAGACATAAAAATAAATGACACATCCAACCTAGACAAAAATAATAATAATAATAATGCAATGAACTAAGGAAAATTCCCAATTAGGACTTTAAGCTATATATAAATATTTTTTAAATAATTAAGTAGAATAAGATCTAAAATATTAAATAACAAATAGTAATTTATGCTATGGCTTTATATAATGCTATTCTAATGTTCTCATTACCCACAATAAACTGCTTATAACCTAACAAACTATAACAAAATCACTGTATAAGCACAGTATATAACATAAGCAAAAGAGAAAGGAAATACTTTTCTCAAAATGTCTCAAAAGAACAAAATTCCAAACCTATATACTACTGATTAAACCATATCCTACAATTATCACCAAATGGAATGCTTTTATAGCTTAGAACATCTGCATTCTGGTTAACAGTGACTTTTGAGCTTTCCTTGAGTAAAGCAGTATTTTCTTTTTCTTTCTAAAAGAAAGAAAAAGTTCTTTCTGCAACTCTTATACAGCAAAATGAAACTGCTTGAATTCAGTTACCAATAGTGACTTTTTTCATGTTGTTCACAGTATCATGATTCATGGGGCCAATCTTGGGAGTGGCTCCATTATGTGACTTAAGATGAACATTATGAAACAGAGATTAAAACCCCATATTATCCTTGATAAAACTGAGATACGAAAAAGTTAAGCAACTTGCACAAGATTAAGTAGTAAATAAGGACAAAGCTAAGACCCGAAACCAGGTCTATCTGACTCTCAAATCTACATTCTTTCCAATCAAGGAAGTCAACTTCATTTACCTTTGTCTCTTCGTCTTCTGAAGACACACAGACTGGTTTGGGGTAGCATTCCTGGCAGTGATGATTGCTCCCAGGCAGCTCACAGCTGTCCTACAGCAGTTGATGTATAACTGTCAGCCACGCTGAGGGTCCACACCTTCTCAACCCAACTGCACGTTATAGGAAAAAGTTCCACGTGGTCAGTGTTTCCTTCCTTGGGTTAGGATGTAGAAAACAACAGTCTGTTTTCATTCCTAAACTAGCGAAACACAGAAGGGAACGGGATCAGGATTCTTGCAAAACTTAGATAAATATCCATTTTTATTCCCCCACTCCCACCACGCATAGGGCTCTGAACCAGTGCAACTCAAATTGGTGTGGCTTTCATAGAAACCCAAAGAGTCCTCCGTTATTTCTGACTGTGACCCTGATCACCTTCCATCATCTATTCTTTTGTGTCTGAAATTGCACTCCTTTGTTTGACTGTAATCTCCTCAGCACTTTGACTGTAAGCTTCTATGCCTTACTTATCCCCCAAAGTCCCTGGCTCAAGAATACATGGTGATTTGTCATTAATCAGATTAGTGAATGAGCTTCAGCTTAGTGCAAATGTAGACGTGAGAAAACTCCTAGCTAAAGACTGTACAAAAGAGGACTCACAGGTGAGCCAGCCGCTCCTCCTCAGTTCTAACCAGCTGCACGTATTTAGAGCAGCCGGTCACTCCAGCCTCTTCCATTCTAATATATACAAAACTTTGTGTTCGAAACTTTTTAATTATTGCTCCAAATCCTTTTTCACTTAGAATTCGATAAAGGAACTTGGAATAAGGACGGCCCCTGCCAGCTTCTCTGAAATTTCCTTCAGCTTTCAGTGTTTACTACCTCAGAGAACACAGAGCTATTCCTGTTAACATGTCAACCACATCAAACAAAGAGCTTCCTAAGTAGACACTTAGGGGAGATTTCCAGTGAAGGGAAAATTGCCATAATGCTGGTAAGTGGATGAGCTGCTATCGTTGGAAGGGAATTATGGGTGAGAGGATATGCCTGACTAAATGTAAAATCCATTAAGGTACATTGCAATTAAAGACAATTCCTTAAAGAGCTCCCTTCAAAAATGAGCTTCTAGGGAGATGGAACCAAGAGCCCTATGTTGTCACTGGATGGCTATGAAGGACCACTGCCAGATGAGCATGAAAAGGGAGGACAGGCTGCCTGACTGTGCAGATAGGAGATGAGTGAGGTTCTGGGCCCTGGCTTCTCTCTTTCTTTTCCTTTAGGGCCTCTTTGTCCCACTCTGCCTACTACTTCCGGCCACACAATAATTCCAATACTTAACTCAACCACCTCATATGGAGAGAGTATATATATATTCTGATTCCGTTCACTTCATCTGAAATAGATTTATAACTTTAAAGCATCCTACTTGTGTGTGGTTGGTTTACGTCCCCTTCTAGTTTCTGGGTCCAAATCTGTGCTCTTAAAGGGAAATTGGGGTGGGGTAAAATAGCGTTTGTTGATCAGTTTTGCTATGTGACCAATTTTAAGCTAAATGCCTAAATGCTTTACATGCTATTACATTTAATTCCAACAAAAAAGAAAAAGAAAAAGAAAAAATAAATCTCCCTTCTCCAGAGGAATTAAAGCTATTGATTTTAGGCTTTCTATTTTTCTACCATTTGTTCCCAAATACATGCCTTACTGGAATTTCCTATAAACCGGTTACTTTTTTTCTGCAGGATCTTTCTCATAGTCTCCCCTACTATTCACCTACTATTCAGTACCCTGCAATATTTGCTGTACCTCCACCCACCTCAGTTTTTAACAGGGTTTTCCTTTTCCATTGTTCTGTGTCTTTGACCTCCAAGTTAGAGCATCTTCTGTATGCTCTCCCAAGCTTTCCTCTCTCTTTCTAGTCCTTTTCTGTTCTTTGTTTGTTGTTTGTTTGTTTGTTTTTGAGACAGAGTCTCGCTCTGTCACCCAGGCTGAAGTGCAGTGGTGTGGTCTTGGCTCACTGAAACTTCCGCTTCCCAGGTTCAAGCGATTCTCCTGCCTCAGCCTCCCTAGTAGCTGGAATTACAGGCGCCTGCTACCACGTCCAGCTAATTTTTGTATTTTTAGCAGAGATGAGGTTTCACCATGTTGGCCAGGCTGATCTCAAACTCCTGACCTCAAGTGATCCACCCTCTTCTACCTCCCAAAGTGCTGGGATTAGAGGCGTGAGCCACTGTGCCAGGCCTCTTTTCTGTTTTTATACAATGTTTCACCTTCTCTCTCCAATCGTGGCTTAATGTCTAATAATCTTTAATATTTGCTGGACCTGGTTATATATTTCAAGCCCTGAATAAAACACTTTCATGGAATACGTTATTTTCTTTTTGCTTATAACTCATTGATACCAGTATCATTTTCAACTGAAATTACACATGAGAAAACTGAGGCACCAAGGGACAGAACCAAGGTTCAATTCTATACCCCCTCAAGTACATCACTTTTCTAGATAGAATGTATCTAAAATATGCTGATTATAATACGAAATACATACTTGCATATTCAGTCATCCTATTCTTACAACCAAAATCAACATCTTCTTGTCAATGGAAATCAACATGTAACTGGGAGCAACCTGTAATAGTGTATATTAGTATACAGCTACATATAAGGAAGGGGCATTTTGCCACAGAGCAGTTTTAAGGTACTTAGATTCATTGTTCTAAAAACAAAAATGTCCCCTGGATGGTAAATTAGAGACATCATGTGTTAATTTTTTTTTTTTTTTTTTTTGAGGCGGAGTCTTGCTCTGTCGCCCGGGGTTGGAGTGCAGTGGCCGGATCTCAGCTCACTGCAAGCTCTGCCTGCCGGGTTTACGCCATTCTCCTGCCTCAGCCTCCAGAGTAGCTGGGACTACAGGCGCCCGCCACCTCGCCCGGCTAGTTTTTTGTATTTTTAGTAGAGACGGGGTTTCACCGTGTTAGCCAGGATGGTCTCGATCTCCTGACCTCGTGACCTGCCCGTCTCGGCCTCCCAAAGTGCGAGGATTACAGGCTTGAGCCACCTCGCCCGGCATCATGTGTTAATCTTTTTTGTGTGTGGTTGTTCCTTCTCCCATTTCAAACTTGCTCCTGTAAGAGTTACCATTTAACGGTAACATTTCACACAGAATACAAGATGCATATATGTTAAAGGAGACAAGTATTAAGGGCATAGTCCTTGCCCTCCAGAGGAGGTGTTACATTGGGATGGTCTTTTGTCATCTATCTCCACCAGGTCCCCTGGTCACAGGTTTAAAAATGGCTTAGCAGGACAGATTTAGTTCTTAGATAAGGTTGCCAAACTTAGGAAATACAGAACACCCAGTTAAATTTCAATTTTAGGTAATTTTTTAGCATGAATATGTCCCTTGAAATACAAGGAGAACACTTACAATTAAAAATTGTTCATTGTTTATCTGACATTCAAATTTAACTGGGGTCTGACCTAGGTAGAAAGATGGGATCTTTCGCCTATCCCATTATTACTAAGTCTCTTACTCTAAGAATATAGAAAAACTTTAGTTAGTACATCACACATGCCATGTATGAGCATCAGGCTTATATGGGCATTTATAATTGCACCTGGTAAGTACAGATTTCTCTGCTCACTAGAGAGGGCAGCCAGGGAATGGTTTGAGGGAGCTATTTCTGATATCCTTTCATAGCTTCCCACCTGAGTGTGCTGCTCCTCTAAAAGTTGTCCTGGTTCAGGTATTCCCACTGTGAGTCTCCAGCTCTCCCATTCTGCTCCCAGTGATACTGAGAAGGATGGTGCTTGTTATCTCTATGAACACACAGCGCAAACCTCACTTAGGTGTTCTGGGAGGCATCAAATATGATCCAAACACAAACGTTGGGTCAAAGTCCCAAGGCTTGAAAACAGCTGGCAACTAGGAGGGCGCACACCTTCTCCAACCCAATCCTCTACCCACAGGGAAACTTCTTTCTCGGGCATCTCTTTCCTATGGAGGCACACGGATGTCCAGGTTTGCAGAGGCTCTATGGTTGCTTTTACCCCGTTTATGATTGCTAAATATGCTTCTGTTCCTGCCTTTCGGTGCTGCAAAGTCGAAATGGGATCTCAGAAGTGTCTGGAGGTTCAGGGAGGGAAAATACCACTTCAGGTCTTGATGTTGCCTTCAGGTTTCTATCTGCGGTATAGCATCACCAGTCTCCACTTTCTTTGCAATAGCCATCAACTAGACTTCAATGAACAACAATAGATTGAAGAACTGCTAGGTTTTACTATGTTAGGTGCTGGGGATATTAGATAGAAATAATTAGATTTTCATCCTTGACACCCGGGAGGCAACAGAGATGTGTAATCAAGTAAAAGATGACACAATATATTAAGTGCAATGAAAGCAGCAAAGGCAGATGCAGGATTTGTAGAGCCAGAAGCATAACAATTTGGAGTGTACCCTTGAAGAAAAAAGAATATATCATCCCCAAATGTAAAATTAGTTGAAATGTTAATGGTAAAATTCCAAACACAATACTAATTATTAAAACACACAAAATAACATAAACATTATAAAATCCAGAAGAAAGAACATAGTGTTTTGATTAATTAACGAAATGACGTATCTCTATAATACCTTTTTTGTACATTTTTGGCTGCGAATTCTTTGTCTATTTGTATGGCATCAATTTTGTAGCACAATTATCTATAAAGAGAACAGAAAAACAATCCAATGCTGCTTCTAGCAAGTTGATCCAAGTTATTTTTTCTTAGTTTTTCATCATATAAAAAAGTTTATTTTAGCTGTACAAATTGTTATTGGTAATACGACAAGCATTTTTGGGATTGCTTTCAAGTTTGGGGAAAAATATACCAAGCTTATTTGCTGAGACTTAGAAGAATTTCTAAGTCTAACCATGAGACTTAGAAGAATTTCCCTAGACTAGCTTCCAGCTCCTCACGTATCAAACCATATTTCCCCTTGGCTACATACACAATTCTTTTCTGGCACTCGATGACACCTTCATTTTGTGACATACTTCGGTCTCTGTGTCTTGTTGTCATGCCAGTTACTCTGGTGTGGTGAGCGGTGGGGCCATGTCTAGAAACTTTTCCTACACTGTCTACTGAAGCGACAGCTAAGCAACTATAAATACACCAAACTAATTGTGCTTCTGACTTAACCTTCTTTTAGTTGGATTCTAAAAATATCCATGCCCCTCTTCCACCACTCAATTAGTGGGTAAGAAGGTCAGGAGAAGTTGGAATAAGAAGAGGTGCAAGATTGTGGTTAAAATGCCAATTTATGTTCATTTAAAAAAAAAAAAAAAGCGTACTTGATCATAGTAGTCACTTTTACTAAGTATCTGTATATCAAAAATCACCTTGTACAAGTTACATACATGTTTTTAAGTTTAAAATAATAAATAAATAAACAAATAAATAAATAATAAATAAATAATTAAATAAGCAAGCATTCTTTGTTGTATCCAGTGCTGGGCTCCTTCCTGACTTGGTAGGGCCACTACTTCTCCGCTCCCGGCGGATTGTCCAAGGACAAGGGCGGCATCTAGCAGAGCAGAGGAGGGCACCCTCCGCAGGCACGTGCGGCAACCGCATTGGCAGCCTGCTGCTGCAGGAGGAGGAGAATGCTGTCAGACGCAGGCTGGGGAGGGGTTAAAGCTCAGACCCAGTTCTAAGAGCCTTTGCTGTTCCTCTCAGCTCTCTCTTCCTCTTCCCAACCAATTGTTCTGCAGGCTGTAATTTCTTGTTTTGATCCCTTGGGAAGTTTTCAAAGAACACACTCTAGGCTTGTGTGTCCAACAAAAAGGAAAACGCACGGTCCCCCGGCTCCCTCCTGCTGTCTCGCTATGCTTCTTTCTCATTTTTGCAGCATTTTCTAATATTGCTCTTTGATCTGTGGCTCCTATCTGGCTTCCCCCTGAGGATTACTGCTGCTTTTGCTAGTTTTCTCAGTTTGAGTTTTAATTCTTACTGTATTGGGAGGAATTTCTCTGAGGATAATTTCTGCTGCCAGTTTGGAGAACTGGCCTCTTTTTCAGATGCTGTTCTTTCTTCACATTAACAAGGAGTCCAGGAATCTCATTGTCTCCGTGTTCCTAGCTAGGCAGCCCTACTGGTTGTATTCTCAGACCACTCCCCTCCTGCCCCAGGCACCAGTTCCACTGTGTACAAATAGCTGTTTCCCATTGGAAATTCAAATTCAGATTCAGTGTAATCATGAAAAGAGGACCAGGAAAGTGGAAAAAAGACAAAAAGGAATGAAATGATCTTTTTCAAATCAGTAAAAAAAAAAAAAAAGTCACAGACATAAAGATTCAGCTCATAGAATTCCTCTTTGTTGCTTTCCTGACCTCTCAACCTCAAACTGTTTTCCTCCCTTCTTGCCCAGGCCTCTCTCCTGAGTATCCTTCTCAGATTAGACAGGTGATGCTGTGAGGTATGTTAGAGCATTGCCACTTTTTTAGCTAATACCATATTTTAAGAAGGGCAAGAATTCTCACTTTCAGTTCTACCGTATGTGGAAAAAGGAAGTCACTCTATCTGTTTAGATCTGTGGGACAAGACTAAGGCCAGCCAATAAACTAATAAAACATCCTCTGGGTTATCTCTTCTGATGATACACTCCTGGTCACCAGAAGCCATCAAGCAGTGCCTGGATGCCACGTTTCAAGAACAGTGTGGAGAAAGTCTGGATTAGATGATAGATTACAATTCATTTTAATGAAGAAATATAATTTTTTAAAGTAATTTGCAATCAAATAGAACTATGAATTAAAACTTCAAATGAATTGTTCAAATTTGCTGAATTCCAACATACACATTTTATTCAAAAATGAAAATTTCTTTTTTTTTTTTTTTTTAAAGACAGAGTCTCACTCTGTCACCCAGGCTAGAGTGCAATGGTGTGATTTCAGTTCACTGCAACCTCCACCTCCCAGACTCAAGTGATTCTCCTGCCTCAGCCTCCCAAGTAGCTGGGATTACAGGCACCCACTACCGTGCCCGGCTAATTTTTTTGTATTTTTAGTGGAGACAGGGTTTCACCATGTTGGCCAGGCTGGTCTCAAACTCCTGACCTCAGGTGATCCACCCACCTCAGCCTCCCAAAGTTCTGGGATTACAGGTGTGAGCCACCACGCCCAGCCCTAACTATTAAAATCTTTGATGCTAAAAGCACACACGTAGATAAACTAAAAAGTCATTTTGGATGGGAATAAAAACTTCATCGTTTCTTAAATGATAAAATAAAATAAAAATATTGATAGTCACTAAATTAAATCTGAATTAAACCAGTATCCTCCTTATTTTGATTGTGTTCTCTTGGTTGTAAGAAAGTATATTAAAACCTATGTAACATTGTTGTACTTATTAAATGGGTAAAGTACTGATGATACTGAGAATCTTTTTATGTGTTTGTTGACTGTGTATCTTCTTAGGAGAAATATCTATCCAAAATTTTTGCTCATTTTTAAATGAGGTTGTCTTTTTATTATTGAGTTGTATGAGTTTTTATATATTCTGAATATCAAACTCATTAGATGTATGATTTGAAAATATTTAGATATGTTCATATATCAATGTAGGGGGGTGGTAAGAGAAGTAGTATTTGCCAATATCAAAATATTTCAAATAATATGACTGGAAAAAAATGAAGAAAGGTATGTAAAGATTCTGACAAAGAAACAGACCCAAGGAAAGGGCACAATCAAAATTATTTCCATCCTCCTTTTCCTTCCTTGATAGTTTTCTTGGAATATGAGGTCTTTGGGGGTGACTTCAGTCAATGAGTAGAATATATCTGTAGCTCAATTTATTCATCTGGTTTACATTGAAATGGTATGTCTTCTATATACAGATAATGTTTCTTCAGAGATATGAACTCTTTGGTATAAAAATTATCCTGAAAATGCTAAGTATTCTTTGAAAGAAATGCCTTCTACACTCATCCTACATATATTCAGAATGTGGGAGATTATTTGGCTGGCTTTCATGTAGCTCACATATGTGGAAGTCTGCCGAGACCATGTTGAGGGAGAAGGTTGTTCGGGCAGAAATGAATGAGTGATAAAACATAAATGGTTGGACAAAGGGGAGAAATAAATCTCTGTACGGACAAGCCTAAAACAACCACAAATGAGTTTAGGCAACATTTTCCTCAGTCCTTACTGCCTTTTAAATCACGCGGACTTCACGGGGTGCACTGCCCTGGCTGCCAAGGTCTCCCCTACTGAGGAGGAAGTGGTGTCCTGGGCCCTCCTTCAGCACAGGCTTTGGAGGAGCCCCAGGATGACTGGCATCACAGAAGACAGAGGACGCTGTAGTTGGTACCTCATTCACTCAGCCTAGTTGCCAAGGCTACTGCCTCAGCGTGGGGTGGTGGTACGAGTAGTAGTTAGTATGTGCCAGGCACGGTGCTCAGCTCCTCGCCCACGTCCTACTCTTTCAGTCATGCTGGCCCCATTTTTGTCCCATTTACAAATGAACTCCCTGAGTCTGACACCGCAGGGGATTGATTTGTCTGAACACAGCCATAGGTAGCAGCACCAGGAATCAATTTCGGGTCACTGTGACTCAAAACTTGTGCTCTATTCTGTTAGACCAGGTTCTCCACAGGAAAATTAAAAGAGCCTAGTGATCCAGTCCCCAGCACTGAGGGTCCCTAACTGAAACTCTCTCACATTGATTTACTTCTGGTTAACTTTTCCCCACACTGGAACTCACATTATTTGTGTATATCACAAACTATCCTAAAATTACATTTTAAAAGGTTACTATGTCACCCAACTAATTCTCCCTTAGGAAGCTATCATTCTTCTACAGGGCAACAGGACTTGGGCAATTTGCTTAGATACAGATAACTACTAAAAACCTTTTTTTTTTTTTTTCATTCTCTCAAATGTTCTATGTAAAATTATCGTATAAGAAAATGATTGGAATGGCAACAGAGGTAATTTTGAAATGTTTCTTGGAATTAAGTTTTAGTAAATAATTATAATAATATTATCAGCTAAGCCAACACAATGAGTGCTTGCTAAATAGAAATTTATTATGGGATAAACATTAATTGCACTGGAATATGACACTGTCATTTTACTAAATACATTGTTTTCATGGTTTTGTTTTAGTAAGTGAAAATTAATATAAAGTTCAAGGCTTTGATGACTTCATCTCCAGCTTCTTTCTCCTGTCCCTGTTTTGCCAACCACAAATTTATCCCACCACAAATATCCACAAGTACAAGAGTAATCATATAACCCCAGATAGGGGGACAGGAAGCCTGGACTACATCTTGACTCTACTATTAACTTAGATTTTTGAACTATTGAAATTACTTAACTTTTCTGTGCCATGGTTACTCTTTTGCACAATGAAGTTACATTTCCTGTTCTAACTCGACCAGGGTTATTTATGAGGATCAACTGGAATGAAAGTGATCTTACAATGTAAAGGAATTATACTGATGTGAGGTATTGTTCTTAAGCAAAATGAATGAGCAAAGACAAAGGACATGATCATATATTTCTAACCTCTGCTCTCCAGCTATACATAATGGTTAGCAATAATTCAACTAGCTCTGAATTGCTGTATTCCTTACTTTAATTGTAATAGGGTGTTAAATAAAAATGTTCAACATATATCATAAATATATGAAGTTCGTGGTTCCAGTTATTTCAGATATGTGTTCCACTAAATGGCTACAGGCCCACAAACTCATTCAGACATTAAAGCAGTAAGACAGATTTATAGCTTTAAAAACAATCTCATTTGCACAACTAGAAACTATGTGGAAGGTTAACATCAAGGCCTAAACATTTCTTTCCTAACAGTGAGACTGTCAGTTATTTAAAAGCCCTTTCATCATTCAACATAGATGGGAATCTACTATATGTCATGCCCTGGACACATAGTTGGGGCAACAATGTTGAGTAAAAATTGCCCCTGACCTCAAGGGGTTTATGGTCTCCTAGACAACATAGACATTAACAATGTGGTATTACAAATTAAGGTAAATATTACAACAGAACTTTTACTATAGAGGGAGGTACATGGTATCATGAGAAAGACCTTTTAATTAAAAGACTTAGGTTAGTTAGGAAGGTACTGGAGTCCAGCTCTGAAGAAATGACAACTGATTCATGCTCTGAGGAGAGGGTCAGGGTTACCTGGGCATAGAAAGAGGAGGGATACAGCATATGCAAAGCTCAGGTAACAGGTGAGGTTCTGAAAATTTCCGGAAACTAGAAGTCAGTGTTCCTTTTGAAGGCTGTGAGGGAAAAATCTGGAATAAGGAGATTGAGAGTCTGGAGACAAAGCGGGAGATCCAATGATGCAGGACCTTGTAGTCCATGCTAGCAATATCTATCAAGTTTAGTCTTGATCCTAAACACAATAGAAAGTTATTGAGATCAGTAAAGGGTTATCATCAGAGGGACGACATGATCAGATTTGAATTTTTTAAGACTATGTACCTGGCAGTAGGATTACTGCATCGGAAGAGAGCAGATGTGTGTGAGGAAAACCACTCTAGAGGCTGTTGTAGCTGTCCGATCTGAAGATAACGGCACTTCGGAGTGGGGTGGGGTACCAGTTAGGATAGGTTTATACCGAAGCAACAAACAACCCTAAAATTTCAATGGAATAAAACCAACAAACAGACAAAGGTGTACCTGCTGTTATTCTGTGTCTGCTGTGAGCCCAGGTGACCATCCAGCATAGCTGTCCTCCAAGCACAGTCTCTCAGGTTGCTTTGACCTCATGGCCACTCTCTATTTCAAGTGCTTACACAAATCCCAAGCAAGAGAGAGAGACTGAAAAATAGTACACTGATTTTAAGTACTTTTTTTTTTTTTTTTTTTTGAGTTGGAGTCTTTCTCTGTTCCCCAGGCTGGAGTGCAGTGGCGGGATCTCGGCTCACTGCAAGCTCCGCCTCCCGGGTTCACACCATTCTCCTGCCTCCCAAGTAGCTGGGACTACAGTCGCCTGCCACCACGCCTGGCTAATTTTTTTTTCTTTTGTATTTTTTTTAGTAGAGACGGGGTTTCACCGTGTTAGCCAGGATGGTCTCAATCTTCTGACCTCATGATCCACCCACCTCCCAAAGTGCTGGGATTACAGGCATGAGCCACTACACCCAGCCTTACATACTTATTTAAGGAGGTGACCACATAACCTTTGCTCATATTTCATTGGGAAAAGAGAAAAAAGTCACTTGTGCCCCTTACTTCAAGGGGTGGGGAATGCACCTATGTTGGCAGAAACAAAGTGAATGGCTCATATGTAGCCCAGCTGGGTACAATTTTGCCAAAGATGACATTTTACAATGTCTGGAAACAGTTTTGGTTGTTACAACTGGAGTGGTTCCTCTTGGTGTCTAATGGGCAGAGGCCAAAGATGCTGTTAAACATCCTGAAATGCACAGGACGCTCCCCGCACAACAAAGGACCACAACAAAACATTATCTGGCCCAAACATCTGCAGTGCTGAGATTGAGAAACCCTGCTCTAGGCCCATGAACAACTGAAAACTTGATGGAAGGTTGAATTTTCAGTGCAATTCGGACTCAAGGAATGTACAGCCATATATGGTGTCTTGCTGAGCTGGCTAAGCACTAAGCCAAGCAGCTGTATCAAGGAAGTTTACTGAGTAACTCATACTTGATCATCTCCAGCTGCACCAGGGGCATGTGTACTAGTCACTTAGGCCTAACAGAGCTGTGTGCTTTGCAAGGAATAAAATGTAAAAGGTGCCAGAGTTGATGCTTCCCTGAACGGAAGGCATCCACACCCTCTCAGCATCATCTCTCATGCCAAGTGTACAGCAATGCTGGAAAGTTGGAAGCTGTGCCTAGAGGTTATAATCCCCAATACTGTATTATTACCTGTGTATATCCTTTCTTAATGCTACATACATTTTGATCAAAATGAAGCCTACTGTATCTTATAGGTGTGGTGATCAGTACCACTGCTTCTGCTTGGAGAGGACACATTACAAAAGAACCCAAACTGTTAGTAAGTAGCAGTAATGTCTACCACAAGTGTTTGAAATTGGGATGAAAAGAATGAGCAGTTTTGAGAGATATTTAGAAAGTGATACAAATACTATTGTTCTTTCTCAATTCTATTTTGCATTATCTTCTTTGCCAATAATGAGTGGATTTTGTTCAGGTGCTTTCTCTCCTCTGTGCTTCAGGGTAAACTGGTTCCAGTTCCCTTGCCAGTAATTGATTTACGCATGGGCATGTAATACAATTCAGGCAAATGATATGTAAGGCAGAGGCCACTGAGAGGCTTCTGGGAAAATGTTTCTGCATTCTTAAAAGGAGATACTTAAGAAGACATAGCCTTTTTATCCACTGGATATTGTTGAAATTATGTGTGAAACTGAAGTGTACTGCAGTCATCTTGCTACTATAACAGAAATAGTCTCAGAACAAAGCAGACTTGTTAATGACAACAGAGAGAAAAGCAGAGAATACTGGTTCTGACTTAATCAACCCTGGATATCTCTTATACTAGGACTTCTTATTACTTGACATTAAAAAAGTTAATCTTAAATTAAAATTGACAGATATTTCCATTACACGTAGCTAAAGCGTCTTCAATGATACAGAATTTAAAATCTACTGGATTGTGATGGAATACATATGAGGGAAGAACAGGAGACTTACATTTCTGAGTTGGTAACAGGAGGGACTTGGTGGCCTTAATGGACACATGAACACTAGAAGAATCCAAGATTTAATTAGGAACAGCAAAATTTGCTTTTTGGATATTTTTGAGTTTTAGGTGCCTTGGATAATATAAAGAGAGATTTCAAGTTGGCAGTTGGATATATATACATGTCCACAGTTCAGAGAAGGTGTCTGGCGTGAAGATATCTATTTGCAAGTTATGGGGGCAAAGGTGATGATTTGTGGCCATAGATTGGCTAGCCTAGTGGAAATGCACAGAAACGAAAGCCTAAGGCCAAGCCTGAAAACTTCAATATTTAATATTAATGTTTACATAGAGGAAAATGAGCCTATGAATGTGGCCAAGAACAGCAGTCAAAGATGCAAAAGGAAACCCGGAGCATACTGTGCCAAAGAAATCCAGAGGAGAGAGAGTTACAAGAAGGAGAGAGAGATTGACAATGCAAGAGAGTTACAAAAACAAAAGATTTACAATGTCAAATTTCATAAATCAAAAAGATTAAGAATCAAACAGTTCTTTTTAATTTAAAAGCAATGAAAACAATAATTAAATATAGAAAAACTGTCATATTTGTATTGCATACACTTTTTTGTGTGCATTGTCTCTTTTGAGACGCTACACAACTGTTAGAATGGATTAAACAGCTATTGTTGATCGATTGAGGCTTAGATATGCTAAGTCAGTTACCCAGCCAGCAATGGAGTAGCCACACTGGAGTTCAGACTCACTGCTGACAACCTCCTGGTCCAGGGCTTTTTCCACGTTTCCCACAAACAATTTACAATTTACTCTCTTGCCAGAGACAGTGAATTAACTGTGAGTCTAGTAGAAAAAAAGAGAGTGAGAGCCAGATATACAGACAGACCAAGCAGACATAGATAATATAGTCCCAACCCTGTAGGACTTGCATTGCATGAAGAACAGTGTAACAGTGTATGGCTTCTTTCAACCAGACACCTGCCACATATTCAGCCAGGTATTGATAGGGTCAGCCTCCTGACAGGGTAAGATTTCCAGTCATTGAGCGGCGAGAACACAGGCAGATGTAGTGAGATGTGCCCACCATCTGGTGGTGGGAGGAGGGGCGTTAGTGGTTTAGTGAGTGGAGCCCATTGTCCCCTTTGAAAACATGAGCTTCATATGCTCAAAACAATGGTGTCAAATAGGTACTGATAAATGTATTCACTTGCTGGGACGGCCATAGAAAGTTCCACAAGCTAGGTGGCTTAAACAACAGAAATGTATTTTCTCACAGTTCTCACATTGCCATGGGCTAAGGTGGGTTCCTTTGAAAGGCTGTGAGGGAAAATCTGTTTCATGCATCTCTACTGGGGATGGTTCTGGTGGTTTGCTGGCAATCTTTGGAATTACTTGGCTTGCAGACATAGCACCCTGATGTCTGTCTTCATCTTCTCACGGTGTTCTGTCTGTGTGTCTCTATGTCTAAATTTCCCCCTTTGTATAAGAACACCAGTCATGGTGGATTAGAGCACATCCTAATGACCTCATCTTAACTAATTACATTTGCAATAACTCTGTTTACACACAGGGTCCCGTTCTAAGATACTGCAAGTTAAAACTTCAGCATATGATTTCAGGGAAGACACAATTTAACTCAAAACAATTAACTTCTCATAACAATGAGTAAAGTTGAGATATATGATTGGCTGATGATAGAAATATAAACATCTATATACATATATAAGCATACACTGACACACACATGGGCAAGTGTGTTGAGACCTCAGGGTTCCTGGGTCAGAGAAGCACAGAAGCCCATGTTGGTTTTCACACAAGAAACAGCAGCCAGAGTGGCATCTTGCCCAGGTTCCCCAGTCCTCATCCCCACAGGATGACACAATGAGGGCAGGATGTTAGCTGCACACAAAGGGGTGCATACAACTCAGGAGAAGAACCACCAAATTAGGAGACTGAGTGATGAGGGTTATGCTTGAATATCTGCCCATTCTACCCTCTGGACAGAAAGTTATAATTACCCCAAAATGCCAGTAATTCTCCTCTAGAGGAAGAAAAAGGCATCCCTTGACTCCTAACCCTGAAATGTAAGCAAATGTCTCTAGAGAGAAGGAGAAGAGGGCTTTATCTTTACTGCCTGGGACTTCTCCAGGGAGAAAGAGATTCCGCATCTCTCTGGAAGGATACATTATCTGTAGCTTCCAATGCTACTGACTATGCAAACATGCCTTTGGGTCACAAAGGCTGGACTATGCAGAAACACAAGAAATCCAATGAGAATTTGTCTCAAAACAGTTTATCAGAAGGGCTCAATTATAAAGTTGGTCATATTGATAACTAGGATAATGTCCCTATTGAATTTTAGGTACAATCTTTAAATATGTTTAAGAATTTTATTTATTGTACTTTAGTAGATTGTTTATATATCTGTCTCTTCACTAGATGATAAATTTCATTAGATTCTAAACTAGGAATTCTATTTAAATATTGTCAGTGCTTAGCAGAGCACTTGGTAGCTCATAAGCATTCAGTAAATTATTGTTTCATTAATATATAAAACAAAACTCCTCATATATTTTGCTCTACAGCTTATGTGTATTTATTGTCATCTTTCGACTTTTTCTAACTTGGGATGTTAAAATGCAACATTTATCCATCATTTGTCTTCCTTCAATGCCTTTATTACTGCACTGATTCAAATATAATCTTCAGGTTTCTTTATTTTTCTTCATACATTGGCTTTGTCTCTTTATCTTCTTTTTATTCCTCTTTAATCTCCTAAACCATTCATGTCAGTGTTACAAATGTTCCACGTGTTTAAAATTAAGTGAATTGTTTTTTATTGGAGAAATGCTATTTTTCAAAATCCAATTAACCTGCTCATTTAAATAGCTTCCGCATATGAAGACTTTTTTCCAAATTAGAAAAAAAGTTGAACTTTTATTTTAACTCTTTCACAAGTTTTGAATAACACCTGGAGATGAATTTTGAGATAATCTCATTTCTATTCATATTTTGGCCATTTCTAAAGTATTCCTGAATTATAATCTCAAATAATATTTCATGTACGTGGAAGTCTATGTGGAAGTGACTGTTCCTTGTTGGCAAGATAGACAGTTGTTGGACTCAGCTGCCTGGGCTTACCACCGACCCATTTTCCAGATGACAGCCTGCCTCTGCTGACTTTCTTCACACTGCCATGGTGTACTGTGTGGACATACAATGAGTAGAGAGACCACATTCACCTCCTGCAGATACAACTCCAAAGTGCTAAGGCTCTAATATCTTTAATAATGTTCTCTCTTTTATTTCAGGTTTTGGACTTGGAGCCTTCAAAAGACCTAAACATTATTCATTTTAATACAATGCCCTGTGTTTCTAACAAACCTAAGAACAAAACTAAAGCCACTGATGGCACATACAGTGACTTATAAGCTAACCAAAAGGTAAATAAAAGTAAAAGTGAAAGGCTTACAAGGGGTAATATAGTTGCAGATTTTTTGCCAGTTGCCTCAAATTCAAGGCATATATATGAAGGAAGAAATAAATTAAAAGGATATATTCAATTGTTGTGGGTTCAATTTAATAAACTTTTGATTTACAGTTATTCAGTTAGTTTTCTTGAAAACATTGTATTAGTTTAAGCATGGAACAGATTTTTATTTCCTACCTGTTGTCAGAGAAGGACAAAGTAGACTCTCTCCTGTACATGGTTGACAATCTTATGTTTTAATTTTTAATTGATACATAGTAATTGTACATATTTATGGAGCACTTGTGATATTTAGATATATGTATATGCTGTGTAATGATTAAATCAGGGTAATTGGGATATTCATCGCCTGAAACACTTATCATTTCTTCGTGTTAGGACATTTAAAATCCTCTCCTCTAGCTGTTTTGAAATATACAATACATTATTGTCAACTATGGTCATCCTATTGTGCTATAGAACATTGGAACCTATTCCTCCTATCTAACTGTAATTTTATACCCGTTAACCAACCCCTCCCTATTGTTACAGTCTTGCCAATGCACCACAATGTAGCAGTTTCTCGTTGTCTGAGGTAGTAACTAGAATTCTTTGTCTCATGACCAAGAAAGTTAAGGAGGACAAACACCAAGGGTGAAGTTGGAGTACAAGTTTAACAAGGAAAAAAATAAAGTTTTCTGCTGCTAAGAAGGAACCCAGAAGAGTGTTGCCATTTTTACCATTGAATGCAAAGGCTTTTATAAGAAATTGATGAGACCTGGATATCTCATTTGCATAAGGTGTGAACTTCTGATAGCTCCACCTTGTCCTCTTAATACACATGGGGCCATTAGCTTGAGTTACTGCATATTGCTTTGTTTCTTACACTCTTATACTGCATATGTGTCAGGGGATGGAATTTTCCATTGCGGGCATGTCTGGGCAAGTCACATGCGTAACCTTTCTTTTTTTTTCTTTTTTTTTTTTTTTTATTATACTTTAAGTTCTAGGGTACATGTGCACAGCGTGCAGGTTTGTTACATATGTATACTTGTGCCATGTTGGTGTGCTGCACCCATCAACTCATCAGCACCCATCAACTCGTCATTTACATCAGGTATAACCTGTGCAACCGTAGGCATGTCTTAGGCAAGACCCCCTCTGCAATCTCCCTTATCTGTGCCTGCAAGCTTTTCTTTTGTTTGAAAGAATTCAATCAAGGACCCACCCTACCTGCTTGCCTGACCTGTTTCTTCCTTTCTCCTCTCTCATATTCACCCCTCCTCACTATCTTTTCCAGCTTCTGGTTACCACTGTTCTACTCTCTACTTCTGTGGGAAGAGTCGACCATTTTAGCTCTGATTCTGAGACAAAGTTGCAGAATAGACCTGGCTTCAACTCTCAAGTATTCCTTGCAGAGGGCCCATGGAATATTGCACTTAACATTAAGAGTCAAATATGCTTCCATCAAATGGGGAGTTGTGATTCCTACCTGGAGGGTCGTCATGGATTTATAGGTAATGTACGTGGCGTGGTATGTACCTACTGCAGTTGTATGTGTTTGGTAGTTATTACTAGTTGACCTGGAGGGGGAGTGCACTCGAAGGTTGTACCAATCCCTTGCTCCTTTGTCTTACAAATAAAATGAGCATGATCAACCTGGTCATTCTCATGCACAGGCAGATAAAGCAGAAAAAATTTCATGTGCTGTAGAAATGTATGCCACATGCTACATTCAGGAATGCCCTCTTCCATCCTAAATTTATCCTCCTGATTAGTGCAGTCTCAGTTAAAGAAAAGACTAAGACTTTCATTTTATAGAGACAAGGCTTAGAATATGCCCTCCCTAAGAAAACAGTAAGTCAAAGGAGAGTTTGAAATTGGGAGATAGAAGAAAAAAATGGTTATTAGGCAGAGAAAACCTCAAGCCACCAGTTTACTGACCTTGATAGTAGATCATGTGGAGATCACGTAAAATGCTTCTGAAATGAGCAATCGATAGAAAAGGAAAATGATTTTTTAAAGACCATTAAAGCTCTCCTAAAATGTTGTTTATTCTAAGCCAGAAATTTGAAAAAACTAGAATTTTTAAACAAATGAGAGTAAAACAGATTCAAAGTTATTAGACTTCAGTGCCTAGAATATATTTTATGTAGATCTATATATATAAATACAAATCCATATATATGTGTGTATACATATATGTATACATACACACACACACATACATATAGCTGTATCGTGATCTAAAGGGCTTATCTTAACCCAGAGCAGAAGTTTTTGAAGAATTTGAAGTTAGTTTTGGTTGCTGTTGTTTGTTTTGCTTTAAAAAACATGGAACTTCAGGAACTGGAACTACTTTGAAATATGATCTTAAAATGCTGTACAAGTTTGTAAACAGATGATTAACTCTTTCAAAAAAAAAAGTTTAAATCCCTCTATTGAGAACATTGGTCCCTTCAGCAAGAACTACTGGCTCCTTCTGAAGGCAGGTACCTTCTTTCTACATCACTAATGACATGCAGCTAAGTTCACCAATGAGAAAGCAGCATGGATTGGTGGTGGAGTAACTGACTGCTTGGCTGAAACCACACAGATGGATCTACCAGCAGCTGCAATGATTTACCTCAAGGAACCCTGGGCTACAGGAAAGACACTTGGAAATATTTTTATCTTCTTTCTTAACATTTATTCAGAGGTGGATTTTTCAGACTGTTAATAAGCTTACTCTTCATTGCACCTCACTTGATGGGCTGTTTTCAAGGCTTTGAATTTAATGTTGACATTATCATTTTGGTATTACTTTTGTTAAAAGGAGCTCCCAAATTTGAAGAAGCTTCAGATCTCACAAAAACTGGGTCTACCCCTGCATTAATCATAGACTAATCAGTATTTAGTTTAATAGTTGCTAGTATTAAATTTAAAAGACTTTCTCTTACACTTATTTGAAAGCCCGTCTATTTACAGTACTCGGCATTCCATGAGTGTACACAGTAGATGAGAGTTTTGGAAATAGATCACATTTGTTGATTTTGAGTAAGTCATTGATTTCTCTGAAAATCTGTCTTCTCAACAGCAAAACTGAAATATCATGGGATAATTTTGAGGATTAAATGTAACCTCCCACAAAGATGAAAGTAACTATACGTTAAAATTTTCCACCCAACTTCCGGCTTAAAATAGGTTCATTGTAGAACTGAGTTGACTTACTCCTTCTCAACCTGCTTCTGGTGAAGTTCCCAGCTGTAACAAAAGAGAAAACTGAGGTCGGCGGAGAGGGGAGGGGTGCAGAAAAACATAAGAGCAAAAGAATATAAATCACGCTGACTCCCACCGCCTCACTTCCAGGTCATGAGGTTCCTAATCAAGCATTCTGTTTCTCTGTTAATATGAAGGCATCAGTACATTTTGATAATTCTCTGATTCACAGGTATGTAGGGCACTATTGTGCTTAAAATTAAAAATATATTCCACTGGCTTTGTCCACCGCACCAACACATCTGACCACTTTAATCGCTCCAGAAGACAAAGCAGATGACATATCATGCCATTATACAACATGAATCCTTGGACCATAACGCTCAATCCACAGGAGTGACTGAAGTTAACTCCTGACACATGCTTGTTTTGCCATCAGGCTGATAATAACCTTAAAAGCCATCCTTTATATTACCAAAATTAAAAAAGGTGTCTTCAAAAACATTGGAGTATCTCTTCATGCAAAGTTGGATTCAGAATGCTAAGATAATAGAAAATGAAAAGAAAATTATTATTGCGGTGGTTTCTGTGAGTCAGGCTTTGTTCTCTCCCATGATGCCAAACTCATTTCAAAGAGCATGAAATGCTATCAGTTAAGGGAGGCAAGTTAAAGATGGCCATATTATAACTGATGAAGGGCTGCTAAATGTTTAGATAGTAGTCATCAATTTGCCATCATTGGCAGACATCTTCCCTGAGAGTCCTTTCATAAATTCTCCAGCTCAATGCACCCAGAAGAAATCTACTCCTAGACAGCATTACAGATTGCCAGCTGTGAACAGCCTGCCCCACCCCTTGTCACAGCGCAGAGAGTTTGCATGACAAAAGAATAATTGAATTGGTAATGCAACAGTACCTGACATAGATCACCATTTTGCAACAGGAATGTTCAAGTCATGAATAATGAAGTGATTTCCTCCAGAGTAATTTATGGAACAAGTACATTAGCAAAGCAAGCTCCTGTAGGTGTGGAAATGCACCCACCTCTGACCCAGGGGAGCTCAGTGAGGTCTCTCAGTTCATTTAAATCTCTTTCGTTGTGACTTCCACTTACAGCAGGTAACGGGGTAGCAGGTATGAGGAAAGGGTAATATTTTTGTTTCATTACATTTTATTTTTTTTCATGCCCTGTGGTATCTTGACACAAGAGTAAGAAAGAGGTTTTCTAAAGCAGCTTAATATTAAACATCGAGCAGCTGCCAAGGACTCATAACTTCTGATCATTTCTGGCCTCTATTGAATTTGAGTCTTTACTTCTGGTCACATTATTGAATTAAACCACTCAACAGTTAGTGCTTCCAACAGGTTAGCTGTCGGGAAGCTGATATGTGGGAAAATAAGACTCCACGTTTAGATACTGAAAAAATTATCTTTTCTCATTTACAAAATCTCTAAATTATTTATAACAAATATTTCATTTAAAGAATAAAAGAGTTTGTACTCGTTATGAAAAAGGTCCTGAGGAATTGCCATTTACTCTTAGATCAATAGAGAAGCCATCTTCGCAGAGCATTACAACCCTATGGAAGAAAAGGGGAGAGAATGAGGGAAATGACATTGCTTTAGGAAGATTTTATTCAACTATTGGAATCTGCAGAGAAGGATACGCCAAAGTATGGAACTTTGGCATGCTAAGTGCTTTAAATTAAAAGAAACTGGGAGGGCTTAGAAGCTGCCTCAGAACCAAGAATTTTCTAATTTTCTCTTATTTCTCACCCACCGCCCAACTCCCAAGCACACAGAGGGACTCTCTCTGGAATTCCCTAATCTGACTAAGGAAACTTTTGTCCCCAAAGAAATGCAATTGCCTTTGCCCCACTGCCTAGGAATCTCAGCAAATAACAAGGAAAGATTTATCACCAGAGAAGAGAAGAGACTAAAAATCGTCACCATACCCAGACAGATTTTTTGTCTGTTTTTCTGAGGGCAGCTCTGAGAGATTACCTGAAAGACTTCATTTGCATAATAAGACAAGCTTTGTTCACAGTGAAGTTCTTACCTTCCCACCAAATCCCCCAGAGCTCAGAGAAACTTTGTTCCAAGCCGTCGTTCTTTGAGCTTATTCATTTGCCCTCGATATTATTTAAACCCCTCTAAATATTGCCTACAGACCTCACATTTAAGCCTCAACCATCTGGCCCCTCTTTGAGTCTCCTTTCTGTGGGAATCCCAAGTGTATATGCATGTTAATAAATTTGTTGTGACTTTTTTCCCTATTAACCTGTCTATTGTTAGTCATTCCAGCAAAACTTCAATGGGCAGAGAGGAAGCATTCCCTCTACACTTACAGAAGCAACAAGGTCTAAGAGAAAGCCCATTGGATTCTCTTGCCAATTGGCTGTATTGTTATCAATAATTAGAGAAGACAAAAGTGGATTAAATACAAGAATCATGATCATTACCACAATAATAGTAACAATAGCTACTATTTATTCAGTTTTGACTGTTTATCTGGTACTGTGCCAAGCATGTTCTATACATTTTCTTATTTCATTTTACCAGTGGCTCCATAGCACTGGTAATATGTGTGTTCTCATTTTGTAGATAAGAAACCAGAGGATCAGAAATGTTAAGTAACTTGATGCAAATCAACAAATGACTGAACTAGAAGACAAGCCTTGCTTTATTTTTTCCCAAAGGATCAAATTATTATTTTTACCCCACCAAATGAAAATCAAATTAAACAAACCAAGGAAAACATAAATTATTCTTATAAAAAGCCTGAATTCCGTCCTTTTTTGCACCAAGCACTATGCGAAGTACTAGCAATACAAAAATGAAGAAAAAGTCTCTGCCTTCAGGTTGCCCACAGTCTAGTGGGGAAGAAAAGTTATAAACAAATATTTGTATATATGTTTTGATTTTGGTACATAATGGATAGTGTCTTAATCTAGGTGCTTTATGTACAAGGCAAATAAATGAACTCTGGGCAACTAAAGCAGGAAATGATCGGAACAGAAAAATAGAGAATAGTTGTATTTGTCAGAGTAATCATCACTAAATACTGCAAGGACAGCACACTTAAGTCACAGTGGATGAACTCAGCAGAGGCTTGAATATTACTGATGTCGTAATCTGATACAGTGGGGTATCTGCCAAACAGTGACCCAGGGAATTAGGCTGCTTCCACGTTGCAGTTCTGCCTCCAAGTGGTTTTAAAGGAAGAGAATGATAGAGGAGGCACATTGGTTTTTATCTACTTGGGCCCAGAAGCTAACATGTCATACCTTCTCACAGTCTCTTGGCCAGAACCAGTCACGTGCCCCAAATTAACTTCAAAGAAGGCTGAGATGACTGGTGGGCAGCAGCACTCTGGTTTACAGAACTAACAGTAAGAAGACAGCAGTGGATATGAGACAAGAATGCAACCAGGACACCCTAGACACCCTAGGAAACTCGGTCACCTCATCAGGACACCTCCTGCTGGAGTGAACGAACACCAGTCATTTTTCTTTCTTTACGTCTCTTCACTTGAGAGATGTCACATGTTGCCCAAATGAAGACACAGCTTCTTGATTTACAGCCCACCAAGACCACAGGCGAAGAGAAAGAGGCGTTAATCCCCAAAAGGGAAATAAGGAGAAATAGATATTAAAAGATGAAAGGGAATTTTTAGGTAAAAAGAGGGAGGGGGAAAACATTTAAGGCAAACCCACAGGATACAAAAATGGCATGCCGACCCAGGAAACTTCTCGCCGTATTTGATGTCTGGTACTGAGTCCACGAGACAAGAGATGACACTGGAGATGCGGAGCTGTGGCAGTCATACAGAGTGCTTTTCATCATTTAATTCTATCAGTTATAAGAAAGGTGCAAACGGGGGTGCAGCCCACCCCAGGTCAGTGGACTGCCCTCTGCACCCTGAGAGTCATTCTGTTGTTCCCAAAATCTGAACATTGAGAATAAATCACAAGTAGAGTAACACTTCTGCCTCTTCTTCACCAACACACGTACCCACGCATTCCTATACTCACATGTGCCCCCACATACACACATATGTGTGTCTATGCATGCATGCACAAGTATAAACTCACATATGCCTACATACGTCCACATACACACTCATGTGTCCCCACACACAAAAAGGCTTTCATGAAAAGGTGAAAGCAAAATAGACACAAAAATCTCCCAGCTATCCCTAGTTTCAAAATTTGACATTGTCAGTTGTGGAGAGTCCTTGCAAAGATTTAAATAGAGATGCAGATGATCAAGTCAACTCAAAATAAAATTACTCTGGATTTAATGACACACTAGAGATGAAGGAAAGTCCGAGACTAGAAACTACATTGATTCTTCTATCACTACCTAGTGAGGTGATCTCTGACGACTTGCTGGAATTGTCTTAGACTCAGTTTCTTCATCATTATCACTATGGGACAATATTGTTTTCTTACTGGGCGTTCCAAATAAGAGCACGAGAAAGTGATTTAAAATTGATGTGCATTCTATAGAAATTCACATTTCAAGTGGAAGCCCTCATCCATTTGTTCTGAAACCTAAAATACTTTTGGGCATAGACTCTAATAGACATAGTTCTGAAAGACAAGACAAGGGAGGGAAGGGAGAATCCAGGGTTTGAGAAGACATAAAGTTCTTGCTTCTCCTTCAAGCTGCACTGGGTTGCTACCTAACACTGCTGATCACATAAGGTGCCAGTAATTGGCATTATGCACTCAGACTGATCAGTAATAATCCGCTGAAACTAGAGAAAATCCATTTGTAAGCATTTAATTTTTGAAATGAAATTTCAAAGTGCAATCATGGTCCTCACTAATGGCAAAGGCATAGTTAATTCAAGCTAGTTTCAACCAGATATAAGAAAATATAAAAATAGATCAGCCTGTTTAGTGCAAGAAAAAATAATACAAAGTATCAATTAAATAACTATTACTAGGTAAAAGACATATCTCTATTCTGAGGGAAGAACAAAAATAAATAAAAACAGAGATTTGCTTTACCTACAAAAAAATTCAAGTTATACATAAGGAGGAAGTTTCAACAATAGCTAATTCAGACAAATCATTAAGCAGAAAGAAGGCACAAAGTGAAAAATACTGTGAACTAGGAGAAAGTAAGTTATATTCTTGTCTCACTGGTAAAAAATGTGCCTTGGGATATCGTTTAATTATTTTGGTCTCAAAGCCCTAAGTAATAAAACATAAGTAATATACAAAAAAGTCTCTTATAAAGAAACTATCCTTCATCTAGCACCTCTAGTTTTTATTAATTGCACATTATCTTCCTGGTCAGCCAGAATCAGACTCCAGAGCTATCCTTAATTCCTGTCTCCTTCTCACTCTGGCCATCTGTGGATGACTTATCTCTTGATTATTCTACATTCCTGATTCTCACCTCCACTCGAAGTCCTCACAACTCCTTGCCTGGGCTGTAGTCAAGGTCCTAGGTGGTCTCTCAGCTTTGTGTGGCTCCACAGTTCAGGTCACTGGCTCGCTGCTAACTGGCAGGTTAATCTTGTACTGAGCTGTGGCTGTGTTCATTAACTTGAGAGAAGCGTTCCCAGACTCCATTAAGTGAAATGTTGTTGTTCTTTATGATAACTTTAGGGCTATTTGAAAGTTTGCTCCAAAATATCGTCCTGAAAGTATACCTCGATTCAACTTTTTTTCTTGAAATTCCATATGACCCAACCAAATTATCTGTAGATTTATTCTAAATACTCCTTTCAGATGTCCACTTCTAGAAAGATGGAGCAACAGGGATTAGAGTCACTCTCCTGCCAGAACAACTAGGACACTGGGGGCAATGGACAGTAGGCAGCAAAAAGCCATCATCTCTAAAAAACAAATAATGTAGGCCAGCACATGCACCAATTTTCCCCTTGGAGACAATTTCAAGATCACAAAAACAGGATAGGCAACCCAGGTGATGCTTGGAAGTGTCCCTGAAATGAGGAGTTGGAACTGAGAGGCTACAGAGGACCAGGCAGCTAGAATTTATAAGGCCAGATTCCAGAAAGGAGAGAGCTGCCCCCAAAGAGTGTTCCAGAAATATGCGAATGGTCTCACTCAAGTCTTTAGCTGTCTACTGATCAGGACATGTGTGTAGAGAAACTACTGAGGCCAAGGAAATAGCCGTGCCCCCCAAATTATAGGAAATGATACCTGAAACTCACACAGGCATAGAAATAATTCCCCTTCCCACCACCCAGAGTAGAAAGCCTTATCACTCAAAGAGCAGTGGATAAAGTATTCAGAAAGATTCTGCTTCATACGTGGGCAAAACTCGTGCTAAACTAAACATTGTCCTGGTTTTGCCCAACAAAACTTACAAGAAAAATGAGAAAGGGTAAAACTGTTTCCCAGTAACATAACTGCATGCCAGAACAGAACTAAAGAATGCTGTATGTATAGATACACAAAATATTCAGCACCAAACAAAGTAAATTTTACAGTGACAAGCATTCAATTAAAAAATCATGGCTGGGTGCAGTGGCTCATGCCTGTAATCCAAGCACTTTGGGAGGTCGAGGCAGGCGGATCATGAGGTTAAGAGATCGAGACCATCCTGGCCAGTATGGTGAAACCCCATCTCAACTAAAAATACAAAAATTAGCAGGGCATAATGGCGTGCACCTGTAGTCCCAGCTACTCGGGAAACTGAGGCAGAAGAATCACTTGAACCCAGGATGCAGAGGTTGCAGTGAGCCGAGATTGCACCCTTGCATTCCAGCCTGGGTGACGGAGTGAGACTCTCTCTCTCAAAAAAAAAAAAAAAAAAAAAAAATCACTAGGCATGCACAGAATCAGGAACCAATGATCCAAAATTAGGAGAAAAATAAATCAATCCAAATTAATCTAGAAATGACTTAGATGACAGAATTAATAGACAAGGACAATAAAAATCATTATAACTATACTGCATATAATCAAGAAGCTAGAGAAAAGCTTGAATAGGTTAAAGAAACACAAAAAGATTTAAAAGTAGATGAAAATTTAACTTACAGAGGTGCAAACTACAATATCTGTAGTTAAAAATGCACTTAATAAGATCACTAGCAGATTAGACATTGCAAAAGGAAAGATTAGTAAACTTGAAGACTTGGCAATAGAAACTGTCCAAAATGAAACAGAAAGAAAAAAAGAGCAGGAGAATAAAAAGGGATAGAGTATCAACGAACTGTGGGGTAATTTCAAGCAGCCTAATATAATTGGAGTACTCAGAAGAGAAGAGAGAAAAGGCAGAAAACAGTATTGGGAGAAACAATGACTGAAACGTCTCCAGATTTAATGAAAGCTTTAAGCTCATAGATCTTAGATTCTCAATGAATTATAAGCAAAAGATCAAATAAAACTACATTAAGCTACATAATAAGCAATTTGCTGAAAACCAATAGTAGAGAGAAAAATCTTAAAAGCAGCCAGAAAAAAGTCATATATTATATATAAATAACAAATAGAAGAATGATCCTAAATGGCCCTTTCCTATTCCCCTTAAGACCCAAAAAGATGAAAAATAGAAATTATCATCTCTTTGTGGAGTTTGAATGAAGTCCAGACTGGTTTTCAAATCGAGGTTCGTGACTAAAGGGATACAACTGATTCCAAGAATGGGATCTTGCTTTGGACATTTCTTTTTCCTAGTGGTCTGTTTTCTCATAGTGACATTTGAATCAATAGATGTTTTATGAG
This sequence comes from Rhinopithecus roxellana, assembly GCF_007565055.1. Lineage (NCBI taxonomy): Eukaryota > Metazoa > Chordata > Mammalia > Primates > Cercopithecidae > Rhinopithecus > Rhinopithecus roxellana. The sequence goes on along the minus strand of NC_044562.1, from coordinate 13,076,653 downwards.
TGCCTGCTCTGTGCAAAAGCTTCACTTATCTAGAGCCTATTGCAATTTGCAGCTTAACCTGAAGCAAAATCAAGACAAGAGGACAACAGCCTGGGTGCTAGGTCTCAGCTTGACACTTGGTTCTGCCAGTCACTTAGAACTCACTTTCTGCCTATATGGTCAATGAGAAAAGTAGAGCTGGGTCGTAATTAGGTGCCCCTGGTTATTGTATAAATATTTTAAATATACTGACACTCCTAGTTGCTTTCCTGTTTGCTTTCCATGTATCAGAAGTTTATGAGTATAAGCTCAATGTACATTAAAGGACAGTGGCAATAACTTTTAAAACTGTGACCAAAAATTACCGAGCACTTCATATATCAAATTCTGAACACTGGAATTAGGTCTTTCTCCTTAAGGAGCTCAGAGTTTGGAGACAGTGATTTGTCAATGTAAAGAAAGAAAGAAAGCTGCTAGAACTTTGGGGAAATTTGGAAAGACTGAAATGAAAGGTAATTTTGGATTTAATCAAAAGAGACATGAGCTCATATTTGCAAAAAAATAGGTTTACATTTAAATAGCATATCTTTGCTGCAGTGACCCTGAAGCAAAATAAAAGATTATCCAAACATGAGCCCCTGACTTAAAGTAGTGGATTTAAGAGACAGTAGAAGCAAAAGTTCAAAATATGATGTTTGTCAAACAAGATGATGTGATCATCTGGAAATACAGTAAATTACATAAGTCTACGAGAATTTTACATCCTTCAACCCTGCCGCTAAGTAACATTACAAATCTCAAATTTGGCTGGAGTTCAACTTTCAAAGGAAAAAAAAATGTGTCCATGCTAGTGAAGAGTATACCCTGAAATGTTACCACAGGATGATCTCTGGGAATCCACAGGCTAAGAAATGGGGTCCCATGATTCATCTGCTTGTACCTACTATTGACATTCCAGTGCCTAATTCCTCTGTCAGGTACAGCAGGCCACAGCAATCATTAATTGAACATCTGTTATGCACAAGGTACTGGGGAGACAAAGGTGTCTTCTTTCAAAAAGCTCAGAGTCCAGCAAAGGTGACATACAAGCATTGCAATGTTCTTTGCCTAAGACAGCACTCAATAAGCAAATACATTAATGTTTCTTCAGGGAGTTGATTAATAACCTCACATCTGTTCAGATCATATTTGCTCCCAAATGAGTTCAGGTTAGCTCTGGTCTCACCATCAAATCAGTTAGAAAATTCTGGAAATTTTACAATACAGGATAAAATATGTAGACCTGAATAAGAAAGTAGAGTAGAAGGAACTGATGGACTTCACTTAGGAATATTAAAGTTTTTGCCTTCTGGAAACTTCTCTTTCATTTGTACTTTTATCTGTTCATTTGCATTGCAAATTCAGGACTCCATAATTCTTGACTTCTGTTCTTCTTGTACCTTTCTCAGAATATAGATTGGTTTGGAATACACTGGACGCTTAATACTCTCTTTTTTGAGACAGGGTTTCACTTTCTTTGCCCAGTTTGGAGTGCAGTGGTGTGATCTCGGTTCACTGCAACCTCCACCTCCCAGGCTCAAGCAATCCCCCTGTCTCAGCTTCTCAAGTAGCTGGGACTACAGGCATGTGCCACCACGCCCGGCTAACTTTTCAATTCCTTCTTGGTAGAGATGGGGTTTCACCATGTTGCCCAGTCTGGTCTCGAACTCCTGAGCTCAAGCAATCCACATGCCTAAGTGCCCCACAGTTCTGGGATTATAGGCATGAGCCCCCACAGCCAGCCTTAATACTCTCTTCATTAAAACAAACTAACTGTATATATAAAACAGCTCACAATTCCACAAATAAATGCTTGTGACAAATGCTTATTATATTAAGTAAAAAACACTGGAAACAATTACATATTTTACAGTACATTTAATACAACTTAAAAGTGCATTAAAATATTCTGGAAAGAAGTACACAAAAATGCAACAGTGACTGCATTTGAATGATGGAACTGTAAAAGTTTTTTCCAATTTCTACACTTTTGCAGCTTTCCTTCCAATTTCTTTAACAAACATACATTTAAAAATAAGCCTGAAAAAATTCTGGAATCCTACTGAACTTTGAAAAGACTTTAGTTTTGTATATTTACACCACGATTTTCTTAAGACTTACTTGGTACTTGGAATTTGTTTTCAAGTCTTTCATATTTTTAATAAAATGATTCACAGTTTCTAAATTCCCATGCAAAATTCCTAGCTTCAGCATTAACTAGGTTTCTCATGTGGTACTTCTGGCCATAGGAAGCATATTTCCCATGTATTATATGGGAGAATAACTAATGCTGCTTCTGATAAGGCTGAAATGTGTGTCAACATCCAAATTTCTTCCTCCTATGTATTTCTTTAAGTGAAAGAGAAAAAGGAATACCTGTTGATTGCTTATTATGCTTGCTACTCTAGCCTTCAGTTTCGTGCAAAATCAATGTACATCTTAACATGGTCAAAGGATTTAGTTCAGTCACGTGTTTTATACTCTTGTCTTATCACCTAAAGATTTTCTGTGATTATTTTTTGTATTACTTTTTATTGCGGTAAAAGACACATAATATAAAACCTACCAACCTAACCACGCTTAAGTGCACAGTTCAGTGGTATTAAGCATATTCACATTGTTGTACAAGCATCACTATCATTCATCTCTGGAACAGTTTTCATATTGCAAAACTGAGACGCTGTACTCATTAAATAATAACTTCCCATATTTGTATTCTTTATTGTGGCAAAATGCACACAACATAAAATTTATCACCTTAACCATTTTTAAGCATACAGCTTAGTGGCATTAGGTACATTCATGTTGCTGTGCAGCCATGAAAACCACCCATCTCCAGAACTCTTCATCTTATAAAACTGAAACTCTGTACCCATTAACAAGAATTCCCCATTCCTCCCTGTCTTCAGTCCCTGGCAACCACCACTATACTTTCATTCTCTCTGAATTTGAATCTGACTACTCTAGCTGTCTCATATAAGTGCAATTATGCAGTATCTGTCTTTACTATAATGGCTTATTTCATTTTGCATAATGTTCTCAAGGTTCATTCAGGTTATAGCACGAATCAGAATATACTTACTTTAAAAGGCTAAATAGTATTTCATTGTATGTATATACCACATTTTCTTCTTTTTAACTTTTATTTTAGGTTCAGGGATACATGTGCAGGTTTGCTATATAGGCAAACTCATGTCACTGGGGTTGCGCAGATTATTTAATCACCCAGGTACTAAGCCTAGTACCCAATAGTTATTTTTATTGCTCCTCCCCCTCCTCCCAACCTCCACCTTCAAGTAGGCCCAGTGTCAGTTGTTCCCTTCTTTGTGTCTATAACTTCTCATCATTAAGCTCCCACTTATAAGTGAGAACATGTCCTATTTGGTTTCCTGTTCCTGCCTTAGTTTGCTAAGGATAATGGTCCCCAGCTCCATCCATGTTTCTCCAAAGGACATGATCTTATTTTTTTGTATGGCTGCATAGTATTCCATGTGTATGTACCACATTTTCTTTATCCAATCTGTCATTGATGAGCATAGGTTGATTCCATGTCTTTGCTATTGTGAATAGTGCTGCAATGAACATTTATGTGCATGTCTCTTTATAATGGAATAATTTACACTCTTCTGGATATATACCCAGTAATGGGATTGCTGGATGGAATGGTAGTTCTGTTTAGCTTTTCAAGAAATTGCCACCCTGCTTTCCAAAATGGTTGAACCAATTTACACTGCCACCAACAGTGTATACGTGTTTCCTTTTCTCCATGGCCTTGCCAGTATGTGTAAATGTTTGACTTTTCAATAATACTTATTCTGGCTGTTGTGAAATAGTATCTTTTTGTGGTTTTGATTTGCATTTTGGTAATGATCAGTGATGCTGAGCTTTCTTTTTCATATGCTTGTTGGCTGTTTGTATGTCTTCTTTTGGAAAGTGTCTGTTCATATTCTTTGGCCCTTTTTAATGGGTTGTTTTTTTCCTTTTTTTAAATGGATTTTTTTGATTTTTCTTATAAATTTAAGTTCCTAATGGATGCTAGATATTAAACCTTTGTCAGATGCATAGTTTGCAAAATTTTCCTTCCATTTACTGTCTTTACTCTCTTGATGGTTTCTTTTGCTGTGCAGAGGCTCTTTAGTTTAATTAGATCCTGTTGGTCAATTTTTGATTCTGTTGCAATTGTTTTTGGTGTCTTTATCATGAAATTTTTGCCTATTCCTATGTACAGAATGGTATTGAATAAGTCATCTTCCAGAGTTCTTATCGTTTAGGGTTTTACATTTGATCTTTAATCATTTTGAGATAATTTGTGTGTATGGTGTAAGGAAGGGGTCCAGTTTCAATCTTCTGCATATGGCTAGCCAGTTACTTCAGCACCATTTACTGAATAGAGATACTTTTCCCCATTGCTTGTTTTTGTCACCTTTGTCGAATATCAGATGGTCATAGATGTGCAGCGTTATTTCTGGATTCTCTATTCTGTTCCATTGGTCTATGTGTCTGTTTTTGTACCAGCACCATGCTGTTTTGGTTACTACAGCACTGTAGTATAGTTTGAAGTCAGGTAACATGATACATCCAGCTTTGTTCTTTTTGCTTAGGATTGCCTTGGCTATCTGGACTCTTTTTTGGTTCCATATGAATTTTAAAATCATTTTTTCTAGTCTGTGAAGAATGTCATTGATAGTTTAATAGGAATAGCACTAAATCTATCTTTGGGCAGTACAGTCATTTTAATGATACTGATTCTTTCTAACCACGAACATGGAATGTTTTTCCATTTGTGATTTCCATCTCTGATTTCTTTGAGCAGTGTTTTGAAATTCTTTCTATAGAGGTCACTCACCACCTGGTTAGCTGTATTCCTAGGTATTTGATTGCTTTTGTGTCAACTGTGAATGGGATTGCATTCCCGATTTGGCTCTCAGCTTGAGTGCTGTTTGTGTACAGGAAAGCCACTTATTTTTGTACATTGATTTTGTATCCTAAAAGTTTGCTAAAGCTGCTTTTTAGGTCAAGGAGTTTTTGGGAAGAGACTATAGGGCATTTTAGGTGTAGATTCATGTCACCTGCAAACAGGGATAGTTTGACTTACTCTCTTCCTATTTGAATGCCCTTTCTTTCTTTCTCTTGCCTTATTGCCCTGGCCAGGACTTCCAATATTATGTTAAATAGGAGTGGAGAGCAAAGTCATCCTTGTCTTGTGCTGGTTTTCAAGGGAAATGGTTTCAGCTTTCCCCCATTCAGTATGATGTTGGCTGTGGGTTTGTCATAGATGACTCTAATTATTTTGAAGTATGTTCCTTCAATACCTAGTTTAATAAGAGTTTTTGACATGAAGGGATATGAATTTTATCAAAAGTCTTTTCTGCATCTATTGAGATAATTATGTGCTTTTTGTCTTTAGTTCTGTTTATGTGATGAATCATTTATTTGCATATTATTTGCTTATGTTGAATCAATGATTTGCATATGTTGAACCAACCTTGCATCCCTGGAACAAAGCCTACTTGATCATGGTGAATTAGCTTTTTAATGTACTGCTGGATTCAATTTGCAAGTATTTTGTTGAGGATTTTTGAATCAATGCTCATCATGGATATTGGTCTGAAGTTTTATTTTTTGTTGTGTCTCTGCCAGGTTTTGGTGTCAGGATGATACTGGCCTCACAGATTGAGGTGAGGAGGAGTCCTTCCTACTCAGTGTTTTGGAATAGTTTCCGTATGACTAGTACTACCTCTTCTTTGTACATCTGGTAGGATTTAGCTGTGAATCCATCTGGTCTTGGGCTTTTTTTGTTGGTAAGCTCTTTATTACCGATTCAACTTTGGAGCTAGTTATTGTTCTCTTCAGGGAATCAATTTCCTCCTCCCTTGTCTTGGGAGAGTGTATATGTCCCTAAATTCATCCATCTCTTCTAGGTTTTCTAGTTTGTGTGCATAGAGGTGTTCATAGTAGCCCCCCATTCCTCCCTCTCTTCAGTTTCTGACAATCACTTGCATTCTGTATGAATTTGACTATTCTAGTTGTCTCTATAAATAGCATCACGTAGTATTTGTCCTTGTCGTAATTGGCTTATTTCATTTTGCATAATGTTCTCAAGATTAATTCAGGTTATAGTATGCATCAGAATATACTTCCTTCTAAAGGCAAAATAGTATTTTATTGTGTGTACATGTATATATTTTCTTTTCCATTCATTGTCAATTTCACATTTTTTATCCATTCATTGTCAATAAATAATTGGGGTTTTGTAGCTTTGGGCTATGTGAATAAAGCTACTAGGAACATATGGAGTTACAAATGTCTCTTTGAGTGTAATCCTAGTAGGTATCGCCGAAGTAACCGCTGAGCTAAAGCCAGCCCACAAATGTCTCTTTGAGATTCTGCTTTCAATGCTTTTGGGTATACACCTAGAGACAAAATAGCTAGACTATAGGGTAATTCTATTTTTAATTTTTTGAGGAACCACCACACTGGCTGCACCATACTAGCTGCACAATTTTACATTTGTACCAGCAATGTAAAGCATTCCAATGTTTTCACCAACTGGACATCACTTATGTTCTATTTTTTGATGGTAACCATCCAAACAGAGTGGTATCTCATTGTGGTTTTTATATGCATTTCCTTAATGATTAGTGACGTTGAGGATGTCTTCATGTGCTTAATGGCCATTTGTATATCTTAGTTGGCGAAATGTCTATTTAAGTCCATTGCCCATTGTTTTCATGTGCTTAATGGCCTTTTGTATATCTTACTTAGAGAAATGTCTGTTTAAGTCCATTGTCCATTTTTTAATTGAATTTTTTTTTTTTTTTGTTTTAAGTTTTGGGAGTTTTCTATATATTCTTGATATTAATACCTTAGCAGATATATTATTAACAGGTACATTCTCCCACTTTGTGGGTGGTTTCTTTACTCTAGTGATAGTGTATTTTGATGTACAAAGTGTTACTTTTCATGAAGCATATTTTTGGTCTATATTTTTGTTCTGTTTCCTGTGCCTTTGTTGTCATGCCCAAGAAATCATTATTAAATATAATGTTGTGGATATTTTGCCTTGTGTTTTCTTCTAGGGGTTGTATAGTTTTAACTCTGATGTTTAGGTTTTTGATCCATTTGAGTTCATTCTTTCATATGTAATATCCAGTTTTTCCAGTAGCATTTGTTGAAAAGACTACACTTTCCACTATTGAATATTTTTCACTCACTTCTTAAAAATTGTTTGACCATATACACAAGGGTTTACTTCTGGGCTCTTTATTCTAGTCCACTCTTCTACATGTCTATCTTAATGCCAACACTACACATTTTAAATATTGCTGTAGCTTTATAGTTAGTTTTGAAACTATGAAGTGTGAGACCTTGACTTATCTTCTTCTTTTATAAGATTATTTTGTCAATTATGGATCAATTGAAATTCCATTTAAATTTTAAGATGTATTTTCTATTTCTGCAAAGAAAATTGTTGGATTTTGAAAGACATTGCATTAAATCTGTAGATCACTTTAAATAGTACCAACATCTTAGTAAGACTGTCTTCCAATCACTTAATAAGATATCTTTCTACTTACTTGTATCTTTAATTTCTTCCAGCAATGTTTTGTAGTTGTTATTGTGCAAGTGTCTCACCTCCTTGGTTTAATTGATTTCTATATTTGATGTTCTTTTTGATGCTATTGTAAATGAAATTGTTTTCTTAATTTTCTTTTGGATTGTTCATTGTTAGCGTAAACAAATGCAACTGATCATTGTGTGTTAATTTTATATCCTGCTACTTTGCTGAATTTGCTTATTAGTTCTATCATTTTGTGAAATAGAATTTTCTACAGGTGAGATCCTGTCATCTGTGAACAGAGAAAATTTTACTTTTTCCTTACAATTTGATATGTGTTTTTAATTTTTCCTCCCTAATTTCTCTGGCTAAAACTTCCAGTACAATGCTAAGTCAAAGTGGTACAAACAAATATCCTTGTCTTATTCTTCATCTTAGAAGAAAATTTTCAAGTCTTTCACCACTGAAGATGATAGTCAGTGCAGGTTTTCATACATGATTTTTATTATGTTAGATATCTTGTTTTTTGTTTGTTGAGTATTTTTATTATAGAAGGGTATGAAATTTTGTCAAATGCTCTGTCTACATCAAGTGAGATAATAATATGAATATCCCACCCTTTTTCACTAATGTAGTGTATTATATTGATTGATTTCTGTGTGTTGAACCATCCTTGCCTTCCAAGAATAAATCTCTCTTAATCATAGTTTTTAAGCCTCTTTAGATGCTGCTGACTTCAATTTGTTTCTATTTTGGGGGGAATTTTACATCAATATTCATGAGAGACATTGTCCTATAGATTTATTTGCTTATCAGTCTTTGTCTGGCTTTAGTACCAGGACTTGCTAACCTCATAGAATGAGTTAGTAAATGTTTCCTCCTCTTTAATTCTCTCTTTCATTTTTTTTTTTTTTTTTTTTTTTGAGTCAGAGTCTTACTCTTTTGCCCAGGCTGTAGTGAAATGGCACAATCTTGGCACACTGCAACCTTCACCCCATAGGTTCAAGTGGTTCTCCTGCCTTAGCCTCCTAAGTAGCTGGGATTACAGGCACCCACCATCATGCCCAGATAACTTTTGTATTTTTAGTAGAGATGGGGTTTCACCATGTTGGCCAGGCTGGTCTTGAACTCCTGACCTCAGGTGATCCACTCTCCTTGGCCTCCCAATGTGCTAGGATTACAGACGTGAGCCACTGTGCTTGGCCTCTTCTTTAATTCTTTTGAAAAGGTTTGAGAAGGATTAGTGTTAATTTTTATTTAAATATTTCATAAAATCGAACAGTGAAGCTATCAGGTATAGGGCTTTTCTATGTCAGGAGATATGTTTTTATTAGTGATTCAATCTCCTTACCAGTTACAGATCTATTCAGATTTTCTGTTCTTTGTAATTCAATCCTGGCAGGTGTTTTGTATCTAGGAATTTGTCTATTTTATCTAGGTTATCCAATGTGTTGGTGTATAATTGCTTATAGTATTCTCCTATATATTTTTTAATATCTATAAAATCTGTAGCAAGGTTTCCACTTTGATTTCTGGTTTTAGTCATTTGACTCTTTTCTCTTTTACTCTTCTTCTATCTAACTAAAAATTTGTCAGTTTTGCTATATTTTTAAAGAACAAACTTTTTATTTCATCGATTTTTTAAGAAAAATTTCTATTCCCTATTTTGTTTACCTCTGCTTTAGTCTTTATTTTTTTCTTCTGGTAACTTTCATTTAGTTTGTTCTTTCTTTTCTAGTTCCTTAAGTTGTAAAGGTAGGTGTCGATTTGAGATCTCCTTTTTTAAATGTGTTTATGGATATAAATTTCCTTTTTTACACTTATTTGCTGTGTCTCATGAATTTTGATATACTGTGCATCTTCTCATTCATCTCTATTTTATAATTTCTTTCATTTTTTTATCCATTGGCTATTTAGGAGTGTGTTGTTTAATTTCCACCAATTTGTGAATTTTTTACTTTCCCTTCTATTACTTATATCGAACTTCATCCTGTTGTGGTCAGGAAAGATACTTCGCGTAATACACATATTTTTAAATCTATTGAGCATTGGTCTAACATGTTATTTATCCTGGAGAACAGTCCCTGTGCACTTGAGAATAATGCGTATTCTGTTGGTCTATAGAATTGTCCACGTTCTCTATTTTCTTACTGTCTTTTGTCCGGTTGTTTCATCCATTATTTAGAGTGGGATATAAAAGTTTCTGACTATTATTATAGAATTATCTGCTTCTTCCTATAATTCTGTCAATTTTTCACTTTGTATTTTGTGATGGTCTGCTATTAAATAGATTAATGTTTATAAGTGTTAGATTTTCTTGCTGTCTTAAAACTTGTATTAATATATAAGGAGTTTTTTGGTCTATTGTAATTTTTTTATATAAATTTGATTTTGTCCCATATTAGCATAGCCACTCTGATCTATTTTGGTTCCTATTTGCATGTAATATATTTTTTCACTCCTTCACTTTCAACCTGATGTGTCTTTGGATTAAAAGTGAGCCTCTTATAGATAGCATAGAGTTCCATCATGTTTTTCTTATACCTTATGTCAATCTCCATTTTTTATTGAATAATTTAATTCATTTACATTTAAAGCCATTTTACTATGTATTTTGTAGATTGAATCTTTTTGTCCCTCATCTTCTGCATTACTGTCTCCTTTTATGTTTGGTTTTCGTGGTGGTGGTGGTGTTGTGTTGGTATGTGTGTGTGTGTGTCTCTGTGTGTGTGTGTGTGTGAAATCTTTTAATCCCTCTCTCATTTGTTTTTGTGTATATTCTACAGTCATTTCCTTTGTGATTACTGTGGGGATTATATTTACCATCCTAAAATTATAACACCCTAATTTGAATGTACAAGAGCTTGAGTTTAATAACATGCAAACCTGTTTGTATACAGTTCATTACCCACCACATTTCAGTTTTTGGTGTTACAAAATTACTTCTTTATGCTTTGTGTGTTCAAAACTGTAGACTAATAATTGAGTTTCTACAAATTAGTTTCTAAAATCATACAAAAAAGTAGAATTTCAAATCAAAGTTACAATAATTCTGGCTTTTAGACTAATAGACTTTTTTTATTCTACTGTCTTTTAAGTCACATATAAAATAACATGAAGTTACAAATCAAAGTCACAATAACACTGGATTTTATAAGTGCCCATGTATTTACTTTATCAAGATTTTTAGGTCTTCATATGGCCTCATGTTACTGTCTAGTGTCCTTTTCTTTCAACTTGAAGTTCTCCCTCTAGCATTTTTTGCAGGACAGGTTAGTGGTAACAAACTTCCTCTGATTGTATTTATCTACATCTGTCTTAATTTTGCTTTACTTCCAATGGACAGTTTTGCTGGATATAGGATTCTTGATTATTTTATCAAAAAATGTTAGCACTTTGAATACATCAGGTCAGTGTCCTCTAGCCTCTCAATGAAAAATCGACTGATAATTTTATTTAGGTCTCTGGTATATGATGAGCCACTTCTCATTTGCTGCCTTCAAGATTCTGTCTTTGCCTCTATTGACTGTATGATTACAATGTGTCTTAGTGTAGATCTTTTGAGTTTATTCCACTTGAAGTTCATTGAACTTCCTGGATCTTTATATTAATGTCTTTCATCACATTAGGGAAATTTTCAACCATTATTTGTTTCAAATACTTTATAGATCCCTTTCTCATTCTTTTCTACTTCTGGAAATTTTACAATACATATGTTGATCCGCTTGATGTTGTCAAACAGGTCTCTTAGGCTCAATTTATTTTTCTTCAATCTTTTTTTCTTTGCCTTCTTCAGACTTAATAATTTCAGTTGTTTGATATTCAACTTCTCCAATTCTTTCTTTCTGCTCAAATTTGTTTTTGTGTCCCTCTAGTGAATCTTTTATTTGTAACTGTAATTTTCAACTACAGAATTTCTTGATTCCTTTCTATGGTTTTGGTATCTTTACTGATATTCCTATTTTGTGCACACATTATCCTGGACTTTCTCCATTTCTTTCTTTAGTTCTTTGAATATCTTTAAGACAGTGGTTTTAAAGTCTTGTCTGGTAGGCATACTGTCTGGTCTGTCTCAGGAATAGTTTCTGGTTTTTTTGTCCTTTTAATGGACCATATGTTCCTGGTTCTTTGTATGCCTTATGATTTTGTTGTTGTTGCAAAAAACTGAACATTTAAATTTAATGATACATTAACTCTGGAAATCAGATTCCCCCTCATCTACAGGGTTTGTTGTTTTAAATTATTGTAGATTATCTTTGTGCTAAGAATCAGCCTAAAGTATAAAGTCAAGGTCTTCTTAGACCTTTTCTGAACCTCCATCCTTCCGTTGGTAGGCACAGTGACTTTCTAAATCCTTCAGTATATGCAGTTACTTTTGAATGTCTTAGTTCTTAGCTGTCTGGCTCTTAAATAGTGTACAAGAGAAAAATAAAGGAGGAAAAAAAATTCTATTTAAATACTTTAGAAAATGCTCCAACATGATGAGGTGCGGTTTGTAGGTTTGCAACAACGAGAAGGGGTTGCAATGATGGCTACCTGCCTCTGTATCTGCAGTTGTGCTATCAGAAGTAGAAATCAGCCAAGTGAAAATTCCTGATATTTGGGGGCAGCGTTCTTATTGCTCACCATGATTACTACAAACTTAGTGCAGGCTGCTCCTGGAATATGTGCACAGTTGCCTATCATGAAGGTAAAGGGTGGGAGATGAATAGCCACTGCTGAACTAAAAACAGAAATTAACCACAATTTACCGTCTAAGCTTTGGCCTGGATATTGCAAGCATTATAATAGACTCTGGAGTACCAAAATAGTTACATCAGAGAAATTCTGTCAGTGCAATTATTGTCTAGGTGGAAAGATGGATTATTGCTGCTTCTTACTTTGCCATCTGCTCAGAATATCTTTATGTTTTGATTTTGGCAAAGCAGATTTTATCTTCCAATGACTTTATAGGATTATTTAAACACAATGATTCTTCAGATTATTCTAATAAAGTGAGATATATATTTCCAAATTTATTTTATAAGATGCACATTGTGTTAACTATTTGTGATAAAGATTTTTGAAACATAAGTCAATGTTTTTTCCCTAAGAGCTTAGAATCTACTCATTACAACAGTTCTCACTACAGACAAACTATGAAATCATATGTTCTTACAACAAAGCATTAGTAGGACTGAAGTAATATCACTAAAACATGAAATACAAACATATTAAAGGGTACCAATTGTATCCCAGTTCAAGATGGTTGACTACAGACATTAGACACTTGCCCTCACTAGAAAGAAGAACCAAAATTATGAACAAACAGTCATACCTCAAGTAGAATATCTAGAAAAGAACACTAGAGTCCAACAGAGAAGTCATGGGAAACATATGAAGCACAGAAAAGAAGGAAGCAAATGACCAGCTTGGCCAAAATTGGCTGGGAGCCTGGAAGGGCTTTGTATTGTGAAGAAAGGGTAAGTGAGAGAACGTTAGTGGTCCACATCTGTATTATTGCAATCTGAACCACAGGAGAGCTCTTCTACAAGCAGAAAACCTGACACTAGTGTGGGCAGTGGTTTGGACACCCTACAAGGGTATTGCACCAGATAGGAAACTCATGCAGGGCCACATACTCTCCTGAGACCTAAGTGGCTGAAGCTGGGTGTCGTTGTGAGAGCACAGCAGTCCTGGGAATGCATCCTGCACTAGAACCATAAGCTCCATACCTTCACATCCCTGAATGAACAAAAATTTTGATATATGGACAAACACAAAGTTGCCAAATACACAAATTATCACCATCCCTGAAAGTGAGGAGAAAACCAAAGGATTCAAAACCTATTTAACAAAATAGTACATGCAAACTTTCAAAGTCTAGCTAGAGATTTAGAAATTCAGATACGGGAGGCCCAGTCATCTTCAATCACGTACCAAGGAAAAATGACTCCTTCACCATACATTATAATCAAACTATCTAAAGTCAATAACCAAAAGAAAATTCTAAAAACAGCAAGATAAAAGGGTATAGACATTTATAAGAGAGTTTTCATCAGACTAGCAGTGGACTTCTTTGCAGAAACCTTGCAGTCCAGGAAAGAATCGGAGCATATACTTAAAGTGCTGAAATTGTTTTTTAAAAAAGTCTGCCACCCAAGGATATTACACTCGGCAAAATTATCTTTCATAAATGAAGGAGAAATAAAGTCTTTACCAGATAAGCAAATATTGAGGGAATTCACTACCACTAGACCTGCCAAAGCAATACAAAGCAAAAGGAACAAAGGTGGAGGCATAATGCTACCCAATTTCAAATATACTATACAGCTACAGTAACCCAAACAGCATGGTATTGGTACAAAAACAGACACATAGATCAATGGAACAGAATAGAGAACCCTGAAATAAGACTGCACATCTACAACTAACTGATCTTTGACAAAGCTGAGAAAAACAAACAATGGGGAAAGGACTCTATTCAATAAATGGTGCTAGGATAACTGGCTAGCCAAATGCAAAAGAATGAAACTGGATCCCTTCCTTACACCATATACAAAAATTAACTCAAGGTGAATTAAAGACTTAAATATAAAACACAAAACTATACAAACCTTGGAAGACAAACTAGGCAATACCATTCAGGACACAGGCATGGGCAGAGATTTCATGAGAAAAATGCCAAAAATAATTACAACAAAAGCAAAAATTGTCAAACGGAATCTAAATAAACTAAGGAGCTTGTGCACAGCCAAAGAAACTATCAACAGAGTAAACGGCAATGTAAAATATTAGAAAAAATTTTTGCAATCCATACATCTGACAAATAGCTAATATCCAGCATCTATAAGAAACTTAATCAAATCTATGAGAAAAAAAAAAACAACTTCATTAAAAGTGGGCAAAGGACATAAATGGACACTTCCCAAAAGAAGATATACATGTGGCCAACAAGCATACGATAAAAAGCTCAACATCACTGATCATTAGAGAAATAAAAATTACAATGAGATACCATCTCACACCAGTCAGAATGGTTACTATTATTAAAAAGTCAAAAAATAACAAATGGTGGTGAGATTGTTGAGAAAAGGGAACACTTATACACCATTGGTGGGAGTGCAAATTAGTTCAACCATTTTGGAAGACAATGTGGTGATTCCTCAAAGACCTAAAGACAGAAATGCCATCTGACCCAGCAATTCTATTACTGGGTGTATACCCCCAAATCACTCTATGATAAAGAAATACGCATGCATGTATTCATTACAGCATTATTCACAATAGCAAAGACATGAAATCAACCCACATGCCATTAATGACAACTGGATAAAGAAAACGTGGTAAATATATACCCGGGAATACTATGTAGCCATAAAAAAAGAAACAGGATCATGTCCTTTGCAGGGTCATGGATGGAGCTGGAGGCCATTATTCTTAGCAAACTAGCACAGGAACATAAAATCAAATAAAACATGTTCTTCACTTATAAGTAGAAGCTAAATGATGAGAACATATGGACACATAGAGAAAAACAAAAGACCCTGGGCCCTATCAGAGGCTGGAGGGTGGAGGAAGAATATAATTAGGAAAAATAACCAATAAATATTAGGCTTAATACCTGGGCGATGAATTAATCTGTGCAACAAACCCCCATGACACACGTTTACCTAGGTAACAAAGCTGCACATCCTGCACATGTACCCCTGAACTTAAAAGATAAGTAAACTACACAAATGTGTGAAAATGAAACATATTTCTAAAAGACCATTGGACCAATGTAGAAATTAAGATGGAAATCAAAACATTTTATGAACAAATAAAAATACAAAAACCTTTGAAACACAGCAAGATTAATTCTAAGAGGAAAGTTTCTAGCAATAAATGCCTACATCAAATAAACAAAATAATTTCAAATATACAATCTAAAGATGCACCTCAAGAAACTAGAAAAGCATAGCCCAAAATTAGCTGAAGAAGAGGATTAATGAAGATCAGATCAGAATTAAGCAAAATAGTTACTCGAAAAAACATAGAAAGAATCATCAAAACAAAATGTTACTTTCTCAAAAAATAAACAATTGGTAAACTGTAACTTGGTTATATTTTAACTAAGATGAGAGAAGATACTAATAAACAACATTAGACATGAAAAATGAGTCATTACAACTGATGCCATAGAAATACAAAAGATGATCAGAGACTATTATGAACAACTATATGTTAACAAACTAGAAAAGGTAGGTGAAATAGATACATTCCTGGAAACATATAACCTGCCACTCTCAGCATTAAGACAGATTATGTAAACAGAAAATAAAGGGATGGAACCAGCAAGTGGATATAACATTACATCAGTAACAAACATTCTCCCAATAAAAAAGGCCAGTACCAGAAGGATTCACTGCTGAATTCTACCTAATATATAAAGAAATAATATCAATTTCCCTCATACTGTGACAAAAAAAGTGAAGAGGAGGAAATTCTCCCTAATTCTACCAGCATTCTGGAGGAAATTGTCCCTAAAAGGCCAACATTAGCTTGATGCCAAAACCCAATAAGTAAATAACACAACAGGAAAAGAAAACTACAGGCCAATATCCCTAATAAACAGATGCAAAAATTTTCAACAAAATACAAGCAAACTGAATCCAACAGCACTTCAAAAAATAATGCACCATGATCAAATGGAATTTATCCTAAGGATGCATGGATTGTTAAATACACATAAATCAATAAGTGTGACACATTATATCAACAGAATAAAGGACAAAAAGCATATGAGCATCTCAGTAGGCACAGAAAAAATATTTGACAAAATTTAACAGCTCCTCATAATAAAAATCTCAACAAACTAGGCATTGAAGGATAACATTTTAAAATAATAAAGGCCATATATGACAAACACACAACTACCATTATACTGAAGGGTGAAATATTAAAAGCTTTTCCTCCAAGACCAAGAGGGGACAAGGATGCTCACTTTCACCACTCTTTTTCAACATAGTACTGGAAGTCCTAGCCAGAAAAATCAGGCAGGAAAAAAAAAAATAAAAGGCATTCAAATTGGAAAAGAGGAAGTCAATTTATCTGCTTTACAGATGACATGATCCTATATCTAGAAAAAACAAGTCTCCATCAGTAAACTCTTTGAACTGATAAACAAATTCGATAAAGTTACTGGTTATAAAATCAACATACAAAAAAATCACCAATGGTTCTATACACCAAAAGTCTAATAGCAATACCAGGAAACAATAAAGGCAATCCCATTTTGCAAAAATCAAAAATTAAAAGTAAAATATACTTAGAAATAAATTTAATGAAGGAAGTAAAAGATCTGTACAAGGGAAACTACAAAACACTGATGAAAAAAACTGAAAAGGATACACACACATGGAAAGACATCCCATACTCATGGATCAGAAAAATCAATATCTTCTGATAGTATTATAGAATTCTATGCAGCCATAAAAAAGAATGAGATCATGTTCTTTGCGGCAACATGGATGGAGCTGAATGCCATTATCCTCAGCAAACTAATGCAGAAACAGCAAACTAAACACTGCATGTTCTCACTTATAAGTGGGACCTGGATTACACACTGGGACCTGTCAGCAGTGGGAGGCAAGGGGAGGAAGAACATCAGAAAGAATAGCTATGGATGATGGGCTTAATACCTAGGTGACGGGTTAATCTGTGCAGCAAAATACCATGGCACACATTTACCTCTGTAACAAATCTGCACATCCTGTACATGTACCCCAGAACTTAAAATAAAAGTTGAAGAAAAAATAAAACACTCAGACATAAATTTAATGAAAGAGGTAAAAGATCTGTACAGCAGAAACTACACAACATTGATGAAAGAAATTGAAAAGGATACGCAACAATGGAAAGACATCATGCTCACGGATCAGAAGAATTAATACCATTAAAATGACCATACTGCCTAAGGCAACCTAAGGATTCAGTGCAATCCCTATCAAAACACAAATGTCATTTTTGACAGAAATAGGAAAAATCATCCTACAATTCACATGGAAACAACAAAAAAAAAAGAGTCTGAATAGGCAAGGCTATTCAGAGCAAGAGGAACAATGCTGGAGGCATCACACTACCTGATTTTAAAATATATTATGAAGTTATATTAACCAAAAAAACAAGAAATTGGTATAAAAGTAGACAGATAGACCAATGGAACAGAATAGAGAATCCAGAAATAAAGTCTCAGACCTACAGCCAATTGATCTTTGACAAAACCCACCAAGAACATACATTGGGGAGAGGACACCCTCTTCAATAAATGGTTCTGGGAAAACTGAATAACCATATGCAGAAGAATAAAACTGGACTCCCATTTCATCAAAATTTAACTCAAGATGGATAAAAGACTTAAATGTAAAACATAAAACTATAAAAGAAAACTAGATAAAAACATAGGGAAAACTCTTCAGGACAATTGGTCTAGGCAAATATTTTATCACTAATACTTTAGAAGCACAAGCAGCAAAAGCGAACATAGACAAATTGGACTATATTAAACTAAAAAGCTTCTGCACAGCAAAAGAAACAATAGACAGAGTAAACAAACAATCTTTTAAATAGGAGAAAATATTTGCAAATTACTCATCTCACAAGGGACTAATATCCAGAACATACAACTCGAACATCACAACAGGAAAAAAATATCCATTTGAAAATAGGCAAAGGGCATGGATAAACATTTATCAAAAGAAGACATACAAATGGCCAACAGGAATATGAAAAAATCCTCAACATCACTAATCATCAGGGAGATGCAAATCAAAACCACAATGAGATATCATCTCACCCTGGTTAGAATGACTTTTATTAAAAAGGAACTCATGCATTGTTGATAGGGGTGGAAATTAGTTCAGTTTCTATGGAAAACAGTATCGGTCTCTCAAAAAACTAAAAATAGAACCACCATTTGATCCTGAAATCACACTACTGAGTATCTACCCAAGGAAAAATAAATCAGGATATCAAAGAGTAACAAAATTTGCATGTGCATTCCCTGATACAAAAAATCTCTAGGATCCTGTGAAATAAACAATGAAACTACCAACACTGAACACACACACACACACACACACACACACACACACACACACACACACACAGAGAGACATTTCCAAGCTGATGCTCCAGAAATTCCATTCCACAAGCACACAGGCAAAACCTAAATTCAGGCAAATTTTAGAAATTCAAAACAAATAATTTAATAGTGATAGTGAATAATACACCACAGTTGTCCAGCCAAAGGATACCAGACATATAAAGGTTCTTTTCTTAATAGGAAGAGTGATTTGCAATATATCAAAGATAATTATCTCTTTTCACTTCAATAAGAACACAAGGCCGGGCGCGGTGGCTCAAGCCTGTAATCCCAGCACTTTGGGAGGCCGAGACGGGCGGATCACGAGGTCAGGAGATCGAGACCATCCTGGCTAACACGGTGAAACCCCGTCTCTACTAAAAAAAAAATACAAAAACTAGCCGGGCGAGGTGGCGGGCGCCTGTAGTCCCAGCTCCTCGGGAGGCTGAGGCAGGAGAATGGCGTAAACCCGGAAGGCGGAGCTTGCAGTGAGCTTAGATCCGGCCACTGCACTCCAGTCCGGGCGACAGAGCGAGACTCTGCCTCAAAAAAAAAAAAAAAAAAAAAATAAGAACACAAATAACATAATTTAAAAGTTGAGCCAAATGATGAAGTATTTAAAACAAAAAAGAATACTAATGATGGTGGTGGTGGCTCATCTGGAGTGGCTGCTGCAAGTATGCCAGCTATGCCATGGGAAGCACAACCAGTGTTGCACACTCTGCAGAGCTGGCAGAGACCAGGAGCAGGCAGGAGCCCTGTGCCCTACCAAGTTGGTGGAGCAGGAGCCCTGAGCTCCTAGGTACAGCTGCAGCTGACCAGCTGTGGCTTCAGACTTGGGCATCCCTGCTCTCAGGGAGACAGGAATCCTCATAGGCTCAGCAGTTCCTGCTCCCACTCCCTGGCCTCTCCCCACTCCTGGCACTTGCTCCAGTGAAGAGCAATGTTGTGGCCAAGCCCAGGTGCTGTTGCAAACCAGTCAGGTGTGTGTGTATGATCAGGATGGCACTGACACACCAGCTCCCTGCTTCCTCAGCCCCTTCTGGATTTTGGGCACTGACAAGCATGGGAAGGAGGCCAGGGAGCTGAGAGAAGCTCTGTGTGGGTCTTCAAGTGCCCCTCAGCACAGACAGCCTGGGTGCCGTGGACATGTTGATGATGGTGGGAGGCAGATAGGTTCCTCGGTGGGAAGGTGGTGGGTCCCTGGTGAAGTCCCACCTTCAAGCCAAGGACAGCCTGAAGCCTCAGAGCCAGGCTGCCAGTTCCAAGTGGAGTCTGCAACCCAGAGTGAGAACTTGTGGTGGTTTTTCCAAGCCCACACATGGCTGACCATGGACCAATCTGCGTGCACTTCTTCCCTTCTGAGCCCATAAAAACCCAGACTTATTCAGACTCAGACACTTCAGGATGACAAGATACCAAGTTCGGGTCTTCTGAGAGCTATTCTGTCACTCAAAAAAGCTCCTCTCTGCCTTACTCACCCTCCACTTGTCTGTGTAAGCTCATTCTTCCTAGACCTGGGACAAGAACTCAGGACCTGCCAAATGTCAGGAGTTGAATGAGCTGTAACACGTTCATTTCAGAGGTGGTGACACACTCCTGGACTGCAGGAGTGAAGAGTGGTGACCTTTCTGGGGGCCCAGACCCTGGCATTCCCCAAGGCAGAGCTACAACACTACAACCCTCCTGCCCTCCACTGGCTCCGGGCAGCGGCTCCACTTGATGGGAAGCATTGCTGGAACAAGGCAATGAGACTAAAAGAGCTGTAATAAAAACAGACTGAAACACGCCCCCAGCCCCACTCAGAACATGCTTGCCTGCTCATCACGCTATGGGCAGTGAGAAGAGCTGTGACCCTTCTGGGAGCTCAGACCTCAGGGCTGTGACATGCTGTAACATCCTCTTTGGGGCTCTGTGGTTCCTCGTGTCTCCAAGCTTTGGGCCACCACAAACTTCCTTGGCGTCCTCAGTGGAAGCCCCTTGTGGCACTCCTGGTTCAACTTCAGCCTTGCACAGAGCCAGTACCTGTGCTGATGCCTGGAGCTGCCCACCCCATCACAGCAAGCACACCTGGCTGTGTGCAGTGGTCAGACCCCATACTCACTCGTTTACACACCCCACGCTGCACTATGCCTGGCTTACCCTTGGCAGTTATGGAATCCAGGCACATATCGTGAGCCAAGCTGCAGCCTGCCAGGTCAAGTGGGCAGAACTAGCCCAGTGGGCATGAGCAAAACTCAGCCATAAGCACTGCTGGCCACAGAGGTTTCCAGCTGGCAAAGCAACACCCTAAGGATCCTGTGACACCTATATACAAAAAGAGTTTTCACCAATGTTCATAATTTAAAAAGCTGATTATAAAAATAACCAATTTTTTTTTTTTTTTTTTTTTTTTGAGATGGAGTCTTGTGCTTGTCACCCAGGCTGTAGTGCAATGGTATGATCTTGGCTCACTGCAACCTCTGCCTCCCAGATTCAAGCAATTCTCCTGCCTCAGTCTGCTAAACAGCTTGGATTACAGGTGCCGCCCACCACACCTGGCTAATTTTTGTATTTTATTTTATTTTTTTTAGTAGAGATGGAGTTTCACCATGTTGGCCAGGCTGGTCTTGAACTCCCGACCTCAGGTGATCAGCCCACCTCAGCCTTCCAAAATGCTGGGATTACAGGTATGAGCCATTGTGCCCAGCCCCAAATAATTCTTTACTAAAAGACAAAGAACAAAATATGGTGGAATCCAGTTTTCAAGATTTGGGGAAAGTGGAGCTCTCCTCTACTATTGGTGATAATATAACTGATAAAATATTTTTGAGAATATCAAGCAAAATGCAAAATGCCCATAATGTTTCACCCTTGAAATTTCATTCATAAGTTTCTCTGACAGTTTCCAAAGACCCCTTCCTCATGACCCTTACTCAGCTCCTGCCCTAGTAGTTTCAAGACTCCCCAGGCCCTGTTTGCACAACCAGCTTCCATATCTCTCAGGCTATAAGAAGTCCCTACCCTCCTCCCTCAGCGCGACTTCCTCGGCCCACACCTTTGGACCGAGGAACCTCGCCCACAAGCCCTAATAAAAGCTATTCTCACTGCCATTTGCCTTGTGTCTTCATTCCCGGTTTGGCTCCAGCCTCAGTTTACCTTTACAGAGACCATATGAAATAACTAACTGCAGAGACATAAGAGATCTCAATAAAAACCAACAGATGAACTGCCCAGCCAATCCCCTCTCAAATGGCTGATGCTCAAATATATGAGAAACAAAAGAGTAATTGTTGTTTTAAATTCTGGGGTAGATTGGTGTATCAGTTCATGTTCATGCTGCTGATAAAGACATATCTAAAACTGGGAACAAAAAAAGGTTTAATAGGACTTACAGTTCCACATGGCTGGGGAGGCCTCAGCATCGTGGCAGAAGGTGAAACGCACTTCTTACATGGTGGTGGCAAAAGAAAAACGAGGATGAAACAAAAATGGAAACCCTTGATAAAACCATCAGATCTCATGAGACTTATTCACTATCATGAGAATAACACGGGAAACACCAGCCTCCATGATTCAATTATCTGCCCTGGGTCCCTCCAACAACATGTGGGAATTCTGGGAGATACAATTCAAGTTGAGATTTTGGTGGGGACCAGCCAAACCATATCATTCTGTCCCCAGCCCCTCCAAATCTCATGCCCTCACATTCCAAAACCAATTATGGCCTCCCAACAGTCCCCCAAAGTCTTAATTCATTTCGGCATTAACCAAAAATTTCATAGTCCAAAGTGTCATCTGAGACAAGGTCTCTTCCGCCTATAAGCCTGTAGAATCAAAAGCAAGCTAGTTATTTCCTAGATACAACAGGGTACAGGTGTTGGAAAAATACAGTCATTCCAAATGGGATAAATTGGTCAAAATAAGGGATTACAGGGCCCATGCAAGTTTGAAATCCAGAGGGGCAGTCAAATGTTAAAGCTTCAAAATGATGTCCTTGCACTCCAGGTCTGACATCCAGGTCACACTGATACAAGAAGTGGGTTCTCATGGTCATGGGCAGCTCCACCCCTGTGGCTTTGTAGGGTACAGCCTCCCTCCCAGCTGCTTTCATTGCTTGGTGTTGAGTGTCTGTGGCTTTTCCAGGCACATGGTGCAAACTGCCGGTGGATCTACTATTCTGGTTTCTGGAGGACAGTGGCCCTCTTCTCACAGCTCCACTAGGCAGTGCCTCAGTAGGGACTCTGCATGGGGACTCCAATCCCGCATTTCCCCTCTACGCTGCACTAGCAGAGGTTCTCCATGAGGACCCCACCCATGCAGCAAACTTGCCTGAACATCCATGCATTTCCATACATCTTCTGAAATCTAGGAAGAGGTTCCCAAACTTCAATTCTTGACTTCTATGAATTCACAAGCTCAACATGTGGAAGCTTCCTAGGCTTGGGCCTTCCACCCTCTGAAGTCACCGCCTGAGCTCTACATTGGCCCCATTTAGCCATGGCTGGAGTGGCTGGGACACAGGGCACCAAATCCTAAACAGCATGGGGATGCTGAGCCTGGCTCATGACAGCATTTTTTCCTCCTGAGCCTCTGGGCCAGTGATAGGAGGGGCTGCCATGAAGGTAGCTGACATGGTCTGGAGACATTTTCCCTATGGTCTTGGGCATTAACATTAGGTTTCTTGCTACCTAAGCAAATTTCTGCAGTTGGCTGAATTTCTCCACAGATAATGGGTTTTTCTTTTCTATCTCATAGTCTGGCTGTAAATTTTCCAAACTTTTATGCTCTGCTTCCCTTATAAAACTGAGTGTCCTTAATAGCACCCAAGTCACCTCTTAAATGCTTTGCTGCTTAGAAATTTCTTTCACCAGATATCCTAAATCATCTTTCTTAAGCTCAAATTTCCACAAATCTCTAGAATAGGCACAAAATGCCACAAGTCTCTTTGCTAAAACATAACAAGAGTTACCTTTACGTCAGTTCCCAAGAAGTTCCTCATCTCCCTCTGAGACCAGCTCAGCCTGAACCTTATTGCCCATATCACTATTAGCATTTTGGGCAAAGCCATTCAACAACTCTCTAGGAAGTTCCAAATTTTCCAATATTTTCCCGTCTTCTTCTGAGCCCTCCAAACTGTTCCAACCTCTGCCTGTTACCCAGTTCCAAAGTCATTTTCACATTTTTGGGTATCTTTTCAGCAACATCCCAATCGACTAGTAACAATTCACTATATTAGTTCGTTTTCATGCTCCTGATAAAGGCATACCTGAAACTGGGAACAAAAAGAGGTTTAATTGGACTTATAGTTCCACATGACTGGGGAGGCCTCAGAATCATGGCAGGAGGTGAAAGGCATGTCTTACATGGCAGCAGCAAGAGAAAAATTGGGAAGAAGCAAAAGCAGAAACCCCTGATAATAAACCCATCAGATCTTGTGAGACTTAATCACTACCATGAGAATAGCACAGGAAAGACTGGCCACCATGATACAACTACCTCCCCCTGGGTCCCTCCCACAATATTTGGAAATTTAGGGAGATATAATTCAAGTTAAGATTTGGGTAGGGACACAGCCAAGCTATACTAACTGGTATGCAGCAATAAATAAGTGACAGAATTTATAAGTGTTTATTTCTTTGGACTGTATTTATTAATGCCATAGTTAGAGGAAAAAAGAAATTAATATAGATATTCTCCTATCCTTCTCCTTTCTCTTTGCCAACAAAAGCTAATCATTTTCATTTTCTTAGTTTTGCTGTTAACATCAAATATACTTAAACCTTTGTTACTGTTATTGCGTACCTGAGTCTTTATTTAGGTATTTTTTTCCTGATTTATTTGAACCAAATAAGTACAGGAGAGCTCTGGCCACATGACCCTATAGGCTTTTTTGATATCAATTTGCATTGGTGAATACAATATATAATGAAGACAGAATGGTGTTCATCCTTCCACCTCCACTTATGTGCAGTTCTGCCTGATAAGCAGTGCTTTTATTTCATAGTTCTTCCATCTGTGTTATAGTTTGATATCTTTAGTTCTCTTATAGTTTAAGAAAATCATTTGAATTGTTTTAGTTTTTATTTTTAATTATAAGTGGACAGATTATAGCCATATATATAAATTTATGGGTTAAAAAGTGGTTTATGATTTATGAGTATAGTGTGGAATAATTGAAGCCAATTAATGTATCCATCACCTCAAATAATTATTTTTTGTCATAAAACATTTGAAATTCACCCTTTTTGTGATTTTGAGATGCATAATACATTTTTATAAACTAGAATTTAAATTTGTGTTTGTCGTCTTCTACGTTGCTTTTGGATGTCTTATCATGTTTTTGAAAGTTTTAAGTTGTTTTGAAAAAGTAGGAGTGAATAACTTCTGAAGAATTTGAGGAAAAAACAAAAATTTTATATCAATCTAAAATATAAAATATTAACTATTGTAGGCCAGGTGCAGTGGCTCACGCCTATAATCTCAGCACTTTGGGAGGCCAAGGCAGCTGAATCACGAGGTCAGGAGATCCAGACCATCCTGGCTAACACGGTGAAACCCCGTCTCCACTAAAAATACAAAAAATTAGCCGGGCATGGTGGCGGATGCCTGTAGTCACAGCTACTCTGGAGGCTGAGGCAGGAGAATGGCGTGAACCCGGGAGGTGGAGCTTGCAGTGAGCTGAGCTCTCACCACTGCACTCCAGCCTGGGAGACAGGGTGAGACTCTGTCTCAAACAAACAAACAAAAAAAATTAGCTATTATAAATGAAGAAAAAACCACTCTTGCTTTCTATGATATTCTTCTTTGGTTTTTTTACTTTGTACTTTGATGGCGTGTGGCTCCTTACAGTTATGAAAGTGAATTTAGTTCTTCATACTTAGCTACACACCTTTGTTTTTCTTCCACATTTTACCTTTTTTCCCTAACAAAGTTTTTTGAGGTTTCCTCTGCCTCTCAGCAGGTCTCAGCAGTGTAGCTGGCATAACTCTATTTTTCTTTTTTGGTGTGATGAAAAATAAATTTCTTGAAAAATATAGAGTTCTTACAAATCAAAATGTACAAGACTCCAATGTATTTTCATAAAAATGATATTCACTCCCCAAATAATAAAGTGATTTATACACATGTAAAAGCATGCACAATTATACTGACAACTAAATAAACAGAAATTAATGAATAACACACCATTTTTCACAGATTAAACTGTGAAAATTTTTAAATATCTTTGAAGAGGTACACAAAAATCTATGTGTCAATGCCCTGTTGTTAAGTAATGTGTCCTGAAATATATAAAACTTTTCCCAAGGGAACATTATGATATCTACCATTTCAATTACATATTCCCAGTAAACTAGTTATTCAATTTATAGAAATTTATGCTAAAGATACATGGGCACAAAAGTCTAAATGCAAATTTTTTTTCACATTCTCTGTAATTAAAACAATCAAAATAAATCTAGATATCTAGCAATATAGCATTAAAGAAATTATAAACGTAAGTAAAATGGTATTTAAAATAAAATCAAGCTACAGGTACATAAGATGTGTGTGTATCTGTACATATGATTTTTGTAATGATGAATGAGAAATTCTGAAAGATATATCAGTATTGGGTCATTTCTAGGACACTGCAGTGGGACAATATTGTCATTGTGTAGCTATTTGCATTGTTCAAACATTTTAATTCAAAAATGCTTAGCCAAAAACATTTTAGTTTTCACAACTGAGATTATTCTCTATCAACCATTTTAGTTTTTGTACCACGATTATTGTCAACATTTAATGACAAAATTTTAGGGTTTCAATTATTTGTTACTCATAATTATTTATTATCATCAGTGTAGCTGGTGTAACTCTATTTCTTTAAATGGTGATACAAAAGATCTTGCACCATTACTATTTATGTTTCAGAGTTCCCACTAGCTTGACCTTGCTTTTCATCTTCACATACCAGACATAACCATGCTTTTCTTTCTCACATCCCAAACACACAGTCATGACAGTGATGAGAGTAATATTCCCCAAGAGGGATGGAGGTGCTGGCATCCTCGCAACCAAAAGTCTTGGCTCCTGTAAATGACAGGAAACAGCAATGTTCAAGTCATTCGTTAGAGTCTTGTTTGTGATTCTGTTGGATGGTAAGTTTTTATACCCACTCACAATCTTAAAGGTTTTGGAAAATTGAAATAAAATTGAAAATAAAGTTTTTTGAAATTAAAACAAGCAGGAAATATAAACACATAAAGGCACTGTAGGCATAAATAGGATCGTGTTTCTACAAACAAACAGAAGATTGGTGTTGGCAACACAAATTACAGGGCATTTAGTCAGTGGATGTGCTGATTCCTATTTACTAAGAGGCTTTGGATTTAGTCTGAAGTTGGTTTTTCCATGTGGTTTCAATGCATAAGGCAATCGTTTGACCTCTATGATGAGCTGAATTCCTCCTCATCACAGTGAAGCAGTATTTATTAAGCACCTACCAAGTGAGGTACGAGGTATACTAGTTTCTTCTCACAATAAGGTCATAATATTTGAAGTAAGATAGTTTTGTTTTGCTTTTAACTAAAGACAATTTTTCTGGTTCTGATGCTTTTTTAATGAGTCTAGCCCCACAAGGCACTGAATCACAGTCCTGAATCAACAGACATTATCTCTGCCCTCATGATGTTTATAGCCTCTGAGAAAGCAACCCCTGAACATACAATTACATGTGTAAGTAACAAATGTTATACAATAAAATTTCTGTGATGTTGCCGGACCCGGTGGCTCATGCCTGTAATCCCAGCACTTTGGGAGGCCGAGGCGGGCGGATCACGAGGTCAGGAGATCGAGACCATCCTGGCTAACACGGTGAAACTCCATCTCTACTAAAAATACAAAAAATTAGCCGGATGCGGTAGCGGCGCCTGTAGTCCCAGTTACATGGGAGGCTGAGGCAGGAGAATTGCTTGAATCTGGGAGGTGGAGCTTGCAGTGAACCGAGATCGCACCACTGCACTCCAGCCTGGGCGACAGAGCGAGACTCCGTCTCAAAAAAAAAAAATTTATGTGATGTTAGATCACAATTTCTAAATTAATCTGAGTTACCCTATCTTTCCCTACTCACACCACTATTCTATCTTTTCTTCTTTATTTTTGTCATCTCCGATTTTGTCTCAATACCTTATGCCTCAGTCTTCTCCATTTGATTGACGACTGATTTGACTTTGCATTTTTTTAATCAAAGGGTACTCCTTCAAGCTTTTCTTGTCTATCTTCCTCTTACCACACTTGCCCCCCCAGCATAATCACTCAGACCACCGGCTCCCCACCATAAGGTGTGAGAGCATGTGATACCAGTGATGAGCTTTAGAATGGCCATAAGAAATTTTGGGAACTGAAATAAGAGCGATGTCATAATGAGTTAGAGTTAGAAAGCTGTGGAAAAATTTCTGAGAAGGGAGGGAAATGGAGGGAAGTGAGACATGACTAAGATGTAGGTAAACAGGAACAAAGGTGCTCCCTGTTCAAAACTCTCATAAAGAAATTAATGGCGAAGGAAAGCACAAAGCATACTTGAAAGAAAGGAAGTAAGTGAACTGATTTGATTGAGTAATCTTCATGGAAAGGATTAGAGGGGGTTAAATTGCAAATGAGAAATGAAAAAGAATAAAGTAATTTATATGGCGTATTTTTACACTTCCTGATATAATATTCTAAATCTGTATACATACGTGGATCAGAACAAAGAAGGAAAAAACACACAAAACGTTTAACAAAATTGCTGTCACCGAAATATCCTGCAAATCTTCATACTACGCCATTAACTAATGCAAGTTGCATCTTCAACCTGATGTAAAACTTGAAAATCAAATAGACTTTCATTTGCTGAAACAAAAAGTCATTGAATTCGTTTCTCCATCGCATTTATTTTAATAGTTTACTGAAGGAACTGACTTTAAATATGAGCTACAAGGAGAATAAATTTTTAAAAGTAAATCAACAACGAGAATAGGAAATAGCAACACATTTTATGTTTGGTATAACGTTCTCTGGCATTATATTACAAGCATATTAACTTTTTCGGGCTGTAAATTTCAGTTCACTCTCATGATCAAAACTCTTTATCATTGCCCTTGTTGGATGTTATTCAGGGGTCATAAGAAGAGCCTCCAAATTTTATTTGTTTACTTTTAAAATGTCCAATACCGAGAAAAAGAAAAGCAATTCTTTTCATTAGATGTCATTACATGTTATGGCCGGATGGCCTTACCAGCAAATGTTGTATGTATTCTCCTACCTAAATGTGAGATTTAGAAGTCACAGTTATCCCATAATAATGGGTATGCCTTGCGTTTGTGCCTAAAAGTTCACACCATTATGTTTTTCCCTTTCTCTAAGTAAAGGAGTCATTTTATAAGTATCGCCTTCCGTGGAGTGATACGAAGTCAAACTCATCCATCATGTCCGTGAGAAGAGAAGGTATAAATGAGAGAAGAGATCCAAGTTTATCAGAAAAGGATAAAGGGCAGCTTCCAATTTAGATCAAGATGGCAAATTTTGCTATAACTGCCTGCGCCGTCCCTCACAGCCAGCCTGGAGACATTAGAAAATAAAAATATAAGGTGTCAAAATGTATGTAAGCTAGAAGAAAACAGAAATACTTGGAAAACTGAAGATAAGTGGGTCTCCTTATACAGAAAAATGGTGGCTGGGGGAAGAACAGAGCTAGGGCCTAACAGACCTGAACAGGGCCTGAGCCCAGCTGGGGTAGGAAACCTGTAGCAGTTTGGAACTGCACCCTTTGCCTTCTGACACAGCACCCTGGGCAAGAGCTGGTTGATGCCCTACACCCTCACATCCCCATGGGTGTTCTCACATGGTATGTCAGCCCACTGGTTGTTGTTGCTGACCAGGTAAACATTCAGAATCGTGAGTCATACAGATAAGTACATGGGTGTGATATTACCTGAAGGTCCACCTTGTACATATTCCTGGTGTGAGAGCAGTAGTGTCACCCAGATGCAGAAAGACAATGACAGAACAAGGCTACGAAAAGCATAGGTACACATAGAACAGCTATTGTCTAGCTATGCCACTTATCTTGAACCTGGCAAATGAGACTAAAGATGGGTGTTATCAGACAAGAGTAGTGCCTTGGGACATAAGAAGAGGACACCCTGGGGTGCAAAATTTCAATGAAAAATTGAAATGATTGAGCTCATAGTAAAGTACTTAGTTCAGACATCTGTCTTGCTCTTCAGCCCCCACTTTTACCAAGAGAGAGGAGGAAAAGTCTAGATAGCCAACAGTCTCAAGAGAACAAACCTGAGCTTGGGACAAAAACAATCATATAGTATTGATGAAGCTCAAGCATTGAGAAAGAAAAGCAAAAAGAGGTTATCTATAACAGATGAGGTGAGTATTGGAGGAGCGATTTAAAACAAACATTATTAGTGTTTCCGAAAGATACAAAGGCACCTGCAAACATCAAGTAGAATACATTGTTATGGATAAAAATCAGTTGGGAGATATTGGACACGAAAGATAACATTTTTGAAAGAATTCATGAACACCAATTAGCTGCCTCTCTAGCACACAGTATCTCCCATACCCAATGGCGCATGATTCCTGTTGGCTTATGTGTGACTTTCAAAGAATATGGCCTTGGATAACTCATGAATATGTGTTGTCTCCCTTGCTACAGTGATTGATTTGTGCATTGGCATGTAATCTAAAGTGATCAAATCTAAGTGTCTGTCAGATTCCTCCACGGATTTGTGGAACACAGATGCTTCTCACTTGCTCTGGGTGATGTGGTGTGAAGCCTAGAACCATTTTTCTATCATGACTGAAGTCAGCCTGAGCATAAAGTCTACACATGAAGATGAGATCTGAGCCCTGCTGATACAACAGCTGAAGACTGTTGCATTTTGGTTGCACAAGCCATTAAGTTCTCATCTTTAAGATAAAATTTGTTTACTTTATGCTTGCAAAAAAGTGCTCAAACTGATAATAATAGATTGAGTTAAAGAATAGATGGGTTCAAAAAGAAAATTAGTGAGCTTAAAAGTAGGATTAGGAATAGCTTTCCAAAAACAGCAGGAGGAAATAAAGAATGAAAAGTATCAAAAAAAAAATCTAAGAAAAATATAAAAGCAAAAGTATCAAACTGTCCAAAGAGAAGAACTAGTGATAAATGAATAATAATATATTTTTAAGTTAATATTTGTTTTTTTAAAAGATATTAGATTTCAATTCTCTTAAAATAAGCTTGACACCCTCTAATTTTTTTTTTTTTTTTTTTTTTCTTTAGTGAGAGTTCAAAGGTGCCAAGCTTTTTAGGAGAATTGAGACATCCCCTGCAAAGTCATGCAAGATCCCAGAAAATGCATAATACAGAGACTTTCTCTGACAGAACTTTTGGCAGAAGAGTTACAATATGTAATAAATGATTCCATGAGAAGACAAGAAGAAGGAGAATCAAAAAATGGGAAAGAAATTGCCATTTTAATCGAACAACAGAGGATATTGAGTGATGCACAATTTTTTGCCACCAAGAAAAAAAAAAGTTCAAACTCTGACAACATGCTTCCTTCCCACATTTATATTCTGAGGGATACTTATTTAAAAGTTACAAGTGTTATTTTTAAATGTGTCTTAGAATCCACAAAATACAAATGTAAGGTATATTTTTGACTACAGGGAAAATATAACCTCACCATGAATATCTGCAACAATTTGAGATTAAAACTTCAGGCAAAACTGTCGTTTAAATTGATGGTTTGGGGAGGTAATGATAAGAGAGTGGCAAAGCATTATAAAACTATTGCTTTTCCCCAAGGAGAGTATATATTATTAATAACCTTCAATAACTGAGCAAAATGTGTATACATACATGCCTTAAAAAATTAGACATAACTATAAAAATTAGAATGTAAAACTTCCAAATCAGTTGTAGAAAAAGAAAAAGAAAGAAAATAAATCTATCTAACAATAGTTGGAAAAAGAAATAAAACAAAGGCCGGGCGCGGTGGCTCAAGCCTGTAATCCCAGCACTTTGGGAGGCCGAGACGGGCGGATCACGAGGTCGGGAGATCGAGACCATCTTGGCTAACACGGTGAAACCCCGTCTCTACTAAAAATACTAAAAATATTAGCCAGGCGTAGTGGTGCAAGACTGTAGTCTCAGCTACTCGGGAGGCTGAGGCATGAGAATTGTTTGAACCCAGGAGGTGAAGATTGCAGCGAGCTAAGATCACACCGCTGCACTCCAGTCTAGGCGACAGAGTGAGATTCTGACTCAAAAAAAACAAAAAAAACGGTGGCTCAAGCCTGTAATCCCAGCACTTTGGGAGGCCGAGACGGGCGGATCACGAGGTCAGGAGATCCAGACCATCCTGGCTAACATGGTGAAACCCCGTCTCTACTAAAAAAAATACAAAAAAAACTAGCCGGGCGAGGTGGTGGGCGCCTGTAGTCCCAGCTACTCGGGAGGCTGAGGCAGGAGAATGGCGTAAACCCGGGAGGCGGAGCTTGCAGTGAGCTGAGATCCGGCCACTGCACTCCAGCCTGGGCGACAGAGCAAGACTCTGTCTCAAAAAAAAAAAAAAAAAGGAAATAAAACAAAGAGAAAGCATTCTAATGATCATTTGATCATATTTATCATATCATATTTATGAAAAAAGTGGCAGAAATAAGTTCACTTTTATCTGGCTTTATGGTATACATATATAGATAGATTAACCAAGTAAAAGACACATTTATTAGTTTTAATAAAATAGAACTAATACATATTTTTAAAAATGAAGAAAATATTATGACAAGATGGAAAACAAAGAGGTGGGAAAAATATAACTAACAAATGTTAAAATAATACAAGTTAGTCGTTTTATTATGACAAAATAGTATTCAAATAAAAATGAAAATACGACAAAAATAGTGCATAGTGACTTAAGGAAAAAAATACCAAGTGGATGTAATATTCATAACCTTACATTACACAATTATATGGCCTTAAACTATGTAATATATGAAACAACAAAATAAGGAAAATACTTAAGCTACAAATGTAGTTGGAATTTTTACACACACGTAAACATATTCACAGACACATCCCAAAACACACTATTCTCAAAATTATGCTAGTTTATAGATTTGAGCAGCATGCTTATAAAGTATAATCTAATGCATACATTCTACAATTCTTGTACTATTCATTAAGACTCTGTATTTCTCTCAAAAGCATGTAGAATAGTGAAATAATTCATACAGGAAATCTCAATACATTTTAATGTACAAACTTTTTTTCTGACAACAATTCAATTAACCTGAAAATCAGTGTCAAATAGATAACGAAAACCATTTTCAAGTTTAGAAAATTTAAAATCATACTTTTATCTAACCAGTGGGTTAAAGGTGAAATCTTGACAGTATTAAGTACTTCATGCAAGATAGTTAATTTTCAAAATATCAGAATGTTTATTTAGTGGGATAAACAGTGATTCTAAATGTGTTTATACTTTAAAAAAAAAAAATGCTGGTTGCAGTAGCTAACACTTGAAATCCCAACATCTTGGTAGGCAGAAGCAGAAGGATTACTTGAGCCCAGGAGTTTGGTAACAGCCTGGGCAATACATAGAGACCCTATCTCCACAAAAAATAAAAAATTAGCCAGGGTTGTGGCACATGCCTATAGTCTAAGCCATGTGGATTGCTTGAGCCCAGGAGGTTGAGGCTACAGTGAGCCATGATCTCACCACTTCACTCCAGTCTGGGCAACAGAATGAGATCCTGTCTCACAAAAAGAAAGGAAGGAAGGAAGGAAGGAAGGAAGAAGGAAGAAGGAAGGAAGGAAGGAAGGAAGGAAGGAAGGAAGGAAGGAAGGAAGGAAGGAAGGAAGGAAGGAAGGAAGGAAGGAAGGAAAGGGGGGAGGGAGGAGGGAGGAAGGGAGGGAGGGAGGGAGGGAAAAAAATGAGCTTGAGTATTTGCATTAACAAAGTAAATAAACCATAAACATAAATTTAAAGAAATTAGAAAAGAGATAAAGAAATATATCACAAATCCACAAATCAGAAAACAACAAAACAATACGAATGATCACAACATTTAGTAAGACAAACCTCTGAAAGCACAGATCATTTAAAAATAAGTAAGCATAAAAAGCAATAACAACAGAGCGAAGAGTTACTAAAAAGCAAAAAAGCAGAAGTCAGAAAGAGAGAGAGAGAAAACTAAACACAAATATAGATGCAATCTTAAAATTATAGAACATTTTGGAAAAAAAAAAATAAGCCACAACCCAAAAATGCATTTAACAGGAATAAATATGGAATAATTACGAATAAGAGACTACCAGAATTGTCACAAAAAGCAATAGAGAATGGATTTAAAAACTAAAATAATAAAAGCCGTAAAAACATGAGTGATCATCAACAATCCTCCACCACTCTAAAATTTCCATGTCTAAATGGCTTACAAGTAGATTTTCCCACACTTCCAAAAACAAAGTCACACTCACAAATGAATTGTTCCCATACTGAAAAAACAATGAAAATTCTTAGCTCTTTAAATTATATTAATAGTTCTTCACACTTAGATGAAATAATAAAATGCAAAGATATAAAATACATACTCATTTTTCTTTCGAGCGTAGATGTAAAAATTTTAAATAATAGTTGATGCAACTCATGAGAATATGAAGCAAAATGTAATTTCATGTAGATTTTTCTCAGGAATGCAGAATCAAATAAATTATTGTATTCCTATCAATCATTTTATCTCATGAAATTAACAGGTTAAAGTAGAAAAACACAAAATCACATCCCAGAGGTCAAAATGACATTTAATAACTTCAATACATATTCCCAAATTTAAAATATCTAAAGATAAGTAGAAATAGAAGGGAATCTCTTTAACCTGATAAATGCTATTTACGAAAACCTTACAACAAACATCACATGTAATGCAGAACCTGAAGAATCATTTCATTTAAAGTAAGTAGTAAAATAAGAATGTCTTTAATAAGAGAGAATACAATTACAGAAATTGAAAGAAAAGAAATAAAATTACTCTATATGCAGATTATATGGTCATGTTGACAAGATATTAGGCTAATTTAAAAATTCAGCAAGACTGCTAGGCAACAAAATAACCTATAAAATTCTGAAGTGTTTCTCAATAACCATAATGAAAAATGAAAGTTATAATAGAATACTATATTCAATAACAACAATAAAATAATCACTATAGTATTAAGGAATCAACCTATCAACAAGAGAAAAAGAGAACAAGGCCGCTATGAAGAAAAGTTTGTTTCTTTGTTTTCATTTTTTGGTTTTTGTTGCTATTTTTTTTGAGACAGAGTCTTCTCTGTCACCCAGGCTGGACTGCAGTGGCCAATCTTGGCTCACTGCAGCCTCTGCCTCCTGGGTTCAAGCAATTCTCCTGCCTCAGCTACCCAAGTAGCTGGAATTACAGGGATGTACTACCACTCCTGGCTAATTTTTGCATTTTTAGTAGAGGCAGGGTTTTGTCATGTTGGCCAGGATGGTCTCAAACTCCTGGCCTCAAGTGATCCACCCGCCTTGGCCTCCCAAAGTGCTGGGATTACAGGCGTGAGCCACCGCACCCGGCTACCATTATCTCTTACGTATATAGAGGACAGAAATCTTCAGCACAATACTAGCTAACCATAT
This sequence comes from Rhinopithecus roxellana, assembly GCF_007565055.1. NCBI lineage: Eukaryota > Metazoa > Chordata > Mammalia > Primates > Cercopithecidae > Rhinopithecus > Rhinopithecus roxellana. Next base: position 13,041,312 of record NC_044562.1, on the reverse strand, counting down.
CTAGCAACATAGAAACAGAATAATACATTATAATCACGTGAGATCTATCCCAAAGACGCAAGGGAAATTTAACATCTGAAAAATCATGTAAACAGAATAAGAAACCAAAAGCATGATATCGTCTAAATAGCTGCAGAAAGCATATTGATGAAACATAACACACCTTCATGATAAAACATTAAGCAAACTAGAAATAGAAGGAAACTTTCTTAACCTTGTGAAAGTCACCTGTGAAAAACCCACAAGGGACCTCACACTTAATAGTGAAATTCCGGATGCTTTCCTCATAAGATCACAAACAAGACAAGAACGTCTGCTATTGGCTTTTCTATTCAACATTCTATGTGAGGTACTAGTCAGAGCAGTTGGGAAAGAAAGAAAATTAAAAAGCATCTAGATTGTGAAAAACAATGTAAAACTATCTCTACAGCACATTAATGTATATAGAAAATCCTATGTGATCCACTAAAAAACAATTAGAACTAGTAAGTGAGTTTGTCAAGGCTGCAGGACACATCAGTGCACATGAATCAGCAGGATTTCTATACACTTGCAATGAACAATCCAAAAATTAAGGAAGTAATTTCATTTCCAGTAACATCAAAAAGAATAATTAGGAATAAACTTAAGAAAAATATACAAGATGTGTACACTCAAAACTACAAATATTGTTAAAATTTTTTAAATGTCTAAATAAATGAAAAAACAGCTCATGTTCATGTGTGAAAAGGCTTATTATTGTTAAGATAGCAATATTCTCCAAATTTATCTACAAACTTGATACAATCCCTATCAGAATTCTAGCTGTCTTCTTTGTAGAAATTGATATTTTGACTCTAAAATTTATACGGAATTGCAAGGGGCTCACAATAACTAAAACAACTTTATTACAATGCAACAATAGTCAAGATGGTGTGGTAATTGTAACAGGGTGGGCATGTAGATCAATGGAATAAAATCAAGAGTCAAGAAAAGTTGTGTCTATTTGATTCATCTTTCTTTTCTTCTTTATTAGTCTGGCTAGCAGTCTATCTATTTTGTCAATCTTTTCAAAAACCCAGCTCCTGGATTCACTGATTTTGTTGAAGGGTTTTTTTTGTGTCTCTGTCTCTTTCAGTTCTGCTCTAACAGAAATAACAAGAAATTAATTATTTCTTGTCTTCTGCTAGCATTTGAATTTGTTTGCTCCTACTTCTCTAGTTCTTCTATTGTGATGTTAGGGTGTCGATTTTAGATCTTTCCTGCTTTCTCCGGTGGGCATTTAGTGCTATAAATTTCCTTCTAAACACTGCTTTAGCTGTGTCCCAGAGATTCTGGTACATTGTGTCTTTGTTCTCATCAGTTTCAAAGAACTTACTCATTTCTGTCTTACTTTCGTTGTTTACCCAGTAGTCATCCAGGAGCAAAGTTTCTCTAAATGTGGAAAAAAGTATCTTTATTCCAGGTTTGCAGTGACATTTCTGTATCCAGCTTCTAGATCACCCATGCTCCATGGATGCATAATTGTTAGTCAGTTCTTTTGATAATTACAAAAAGAGTTTCCAGTCCAAATCCAAATTGGTGCATCCTGATATATTCTTCACAAGACAAAATCTTCTATCTACCACATTTGAATCAGATTACTAAACCTTAGGAAATGAATCAGTTCTTATTTCAGTTAACAACAAATTTTCTACAGATTAAAGTCCTAAGAGAAAATTTATTTTCAAGGAAACAAAGTGTATATCTAGACCACAGGACCGGAGGAATAGGGAGAGTGATGGCTACTCATGCCTTAAAGAAAATGCTCTCCTCTTCTCCAGCATCTTAAATATTGCCTCCCTCAATCATTCCTTCATGTGATTAAACACTCTTGACTTTCCCAAACTTTTTCTCATGCATCAAATTATTTGCTGCACAACCCTTGACCAGAGAATGGGACAACACTGTTACAAATAGTGTAGTACATCTGACAGGCTACATGAAATCAAAAAGATAGAGCCGTTGACACGTGCCCAGAAGCCTAAATGACAACATCATTTTCACTCTAAAACACCATGCTGGTCTTGGTTCTTTTGTCCTCACAAATGACACAGACTCAGGTTTTAGGAGCTTCATACTTGTAAGTTGTTTTCATCTTGCGCTGTTCAAGTGAGGTTGAATTTAAAAGAGCTTGAAGACATTGAAGAGATGTCAAGCAGGCAGCCAATGGAAAAGAGGTTTGGTGTATGAGGCCTGTGTTTTATGTATACGGCTGAATTTATAAGTGTTACTGACAGGGAAGAGGGGAGGATGGGAGGAGTCTTTAGGATGTACAATATTTAATGGCCAGTAAGAGACAGAGAAGAGATGTCGGTGAAAAGCGAGCCAGGGCAGAGTTGGTCCAAGCGCAGAGAGGATTCATATGAAGGAATGGTCAACAAGACCAACTGTTTGTAAGATGTCAAGACTGATGAAGACTAAACATTGTCCATAAGATTGAGTGATTTGGGAGTCAATGTTGACCTACCAATTAGGACTTCACAAGATAGACAAAAGTGAAGAGAGAATAAAAAGTAAATAAACAGAGACTACAAATATAGAAGATTGGTGGTAAAGGGGAAGAAAAAGTAATTTTTCTTATGTTTAGATAGAGAAGAAAGCTTAAAAGTTGTTTTAATTTTTTTAAATTTTGTTTTGATGTTTTTTGTTTTTTAAAATAATTTTTAAGTCAATGTGATGTGTTAACGTCAGAAAGAGATGTTTATTATACAACAAGTGTGGACTTTTCAATAATTTATAATTCCTGGAAAAAAGGACAGATGTTGGAATCCATAGAAAAGGAAAATAAATTACATTTAGGTAAGAAAGTGATAAGTGGTTTGTGTTTAATGGTAACTTTTAACAATTACTGCCAAGTTAATGCATACATTTTTACGTTTTCAGTCATCACATAGAGTCACCAAAATATACTACTTATCTATTGTCCAGTTTACAGATGATAAAACCAAAACCAAGGGAGTCTAGCTAATCCAGGTGATAGAGGAAAAGTAAAAGAATCAAAATGTGTATCTGGCTGAAAACCTAACATAACGTTTCCAGACAAGGAGTTGGAGTTTTTTTCCTATAAGGCATCAGATAATAAATATTTCAGGTTTCACAGGTCCTATGGCCCCATTATAACTACTCAACACTGCACTTATAGCATTTATAGATTATGCACATACAAATAAACAGGACTGTGTTCCAGGTTAAACTTTAGTTCTAGACTCTGAAATTTGAAATTGATATGATTTTACATGTCATGAAATATTTTTCTTTGGATATTTCTTAGCCATTCTAAAAATGTAAAAAATATTTCTAACTCCTGGAGCACACAAAAACAGGCAGTGAGGCAGAATGGCCCATGACCATATAGTTTGCTGATCCTTTCACTGGGTAACATTGTCACCCCAGGGCTATTCTGTATCTCATGGTGACTCTGGGCTACCACTCTATTTCAAATAGCTTACCTACTGCTTTAGCAAAATCTGTATGGTCTTCTAATGTCTAATCCTCTTCATATTTTTCAGTCACATTTGCATTCCTCCCCTAGACATATTTGTACTAATATCTTTTGTCATTCTAAACCAACCACCCTTTTTCTCTCTCTATCTCTCTCTTTGTAAATCTGTTCTTCACTTCTCAGGCCATTTCTTGCATCTTTGTTTCTCTGAGCAAATTACACAATCCTCGGCAGTCCCATTTTACATCATGCCACAAAGACTTCCAGCTGGGCAAAGGTATTGTCCACTCATACGCTGTTCACTTGTCTCTGTCCTGCTTGGCAAACTACTTTTTTCACTTAAGATAACTTCCCTTTGTGCACTTCTAGTTTCAAAGTTCAAAGAAAGAGAAAATATGTAATTACAGCATGCCAGTCCTATCTCAGCAAGTCTTCTGATATCAAGAGTTTATTTGCTATGTTGCTGACCAGAGGGGAAGCTGTACCCATTAGTGCCAAGGGTTTGATAGATCTCAGCACACGGAAATATTCCTGGGGGCTATGTTTCACCTCAAGCGTATGACTGAATTAATCCCCAGGTTATGCCACAACTTTCCTCTGACACTTAGGTAATAAATAAGACATACTTTTAAAATAACTTTCCCTTTAGGCTGGAATATTTCTGACAACTGACTGGACTCTGATTTGCTTTCATCCAGAAGGAACTTGTTGTCAAGGAGCCTCTTGTTCATGACTTAGGGGCTGAATATGCACCCCCATCTCTCAGACTGCAGCCCTGAATTAGGTCTTTCTCTGAATAAATTCTTAATTATTTTTCTACTTAGCAGCAAGCTCATTAATAATCTACTAGATTGTGCAGCCACTTAAGTCCCTAAGGCTTTGATTCCTCAAAAATGCAAACTGAATACCTTAAGTATAATGTTTGCAAAAGTAGATCATGTCAGGACATGAAAAAGAGGCTTGGAATCAACTTTATTCCTTTGTGTAAAGAACTTTAAATGTATCATATTTCACATGAAAAAGTCAACTGTGATATTCTAAGTACTCAAATCTTTTCTAAACATAATTTTATTTCTATCTCATGTGCACATTTTGAGGAACCGCTGCTGAGACTGAAAGAGGAAATCTGAAAGAGACAGCATGGACAAGTGGGGACTAGAGACTGAACAGTGAGAACTGTTTGGTTCATTTACCCCACGGAAAAATTGTGAAACCAGTGGGGTCTTTATGAGTTTTTAGGTTGACATCTGAAATTTTTATCATAATTCTAATAACTGCAAAAGATATGGTTTCCCGTGCATTACATGCTTTATAATACTTTAAATATATTTTGATTGAAATCGGCAGAGTTTGTTCATTCAATTAGTGGAAAATTCCAGTCTCCAATCAAACCTATCAGACAAAGAGGTTAAATTTCTGAGAGAAAAAGTCTGACTTCATTTTTAGAGTCAATCAACTTGGTACTACATATGCCTTCTATGAGCTCCTCCCTTCTGAGTGAGAATTCTGACATATTAACCATCCAGCCCTGCCATGGTGCCTTGCCTGGACATGCTCCCTCACAGAAACATTGTCCTTCCTTTTCTTCAGGAAGGAAACATTCTTGAGCTGTCCTTTTGTTGAGGTGCCCAAGAGGTTTTACACACTGGGTCAGAGCACTGTCTAGACAGCTGAGAGCAGTGCTTGCCTTTTCTCCCTGCCTGTAGAGTAGAAAAAGAGCAATTAACAAAGGGGAAGGGAAAAGAAGAACAGAGGGACTCTTGAGTAGAATAATCTTAGGGACGAATACAGATGGAAGTTGAGAATCTAGAAAAGTATTTTCTTATAGCTATCCAGGCTCCCTGGAAAATATTCCCATGTCCATAAGGATATATATGCCCAGTGGTGATAAATCTCTAAAGAAGATACAAAGAAATAAGAAAAATGCAAGATGAGAGACAAGACACCAACTCCCAAAGAAAACTGACAAGTTTCTCAGCCCTCCAAGGGCCATTTGAGAGCACCTTGGTGCTGTGCAAGTCACTCTATGCAGTATGCACAGCAGACAGAATTTGCTGTGGTATGTGAAACTTACCAAGCAACCAAGGGATCAAACTGGGATGAGCAGAGAAGAGCCCTTTAGAAGTAGAAGTGAGAGAATGCTCCTAACTGATTCGCAGACACAACACTTCCCAGCACTCCCAGTGAGCGCTAGAAAACTTGGGGGTCCAAATCTAAAAGACAGGTGATATCAACAAGGCTGGGATGATCCTTTTTGCCAAAGATTTTTAATCTCTTTAAGTGGGCTACCCATACAATGTCTGAAACATGTTTTATGGCATTCTGTCAAATTCCTTGTTGTAGGATTGCCGGTTTTTCAGATACCCTCAAGAGTCCTGAGAAAGTTGAACAGGCCACCTGGCAATGCTCCACAAAATTAATTAGTGAGGGCAAGTATTGAAAAATCACTCCGATGGCAGTGTGGCAATTACAAACCATTGAAAGTGTGAGGCAGATGGTGAAGTTCACATGTTGTCTTACTTATCAGTTCAACAAAACTATACCAAATGTCCACCATGTGCAAAGTGCAACTAATAATGAAAAGGCAGGTATGCAAATTCATAAGATGCAATACAGGAAGTCTGACTTCACTGGACAAACACTATCAGCATGAGCCATTCATGAGTGTGACCCTGCCATCTTAGCCATCTAACCTTCCACCACTGCTCAGCCTTTTCTCACTTCCAGACATTCCTCAAACCCTTCCTCCACCTGAATATTCTACCAGGTCCCTGGCTTCCTCTCCCCATGGGGGTGAAATCATGTGCAGGCTGCTTGACACGTAAACACATCTGGCCACATTACTTCCATGCACATTGCTGTGGGTTCATTCACCACACTGCATCATCTTTGTCTTCCTATATCCCCCAGCAGTTCATGGAGAAAAACATGGCAAGGACGACATCTTACTCTTCTTTATACATTGAATGTTTGACAATGTCTGACACATTGCAGGCATAGTAGGATCAAATCCCACTTTCAAAGCCAAATGAAGTGTACCTGATTGCCCCTTGACCTTGAGGATTCCTTTCCTCTTCTCCCACACCACTCTTGATATATCTAAGGGCTGCTCTCAAACACAGCATATGTGGTAGTTACTTTTGTAGTCTACTAATCCAACTACACTCTGAGCTTCTTGGGAAAAAGAAATGTATTTTACTTTTCTTTGTAACCGCCACAGGATCCACCAGAAAAGGGAACAAGACCTTCTGCTTACATAACCCAAGCTAACAAAGCCAAGCAGCCCTTCCCACTGCTCCATTCTTTGTGTGCACCTGTCTCTCCTATGGTCACTTAGTTATAGCCACGTGGACTCCTGTTCTGACCCTTAAGCCCTGCTCAAATTCATTCGCATCCCAGGGCCTTCACAATTGTTGCTCTGTCTGCCTGCAACATCGGCCCCTTCCTCCTCAGAACTCAGCGTTTTTGATTCCTTCAACACTAAGTTTAAATACTATTTCCTAAAGAATCATCCTCAACCATATTCAGATCAGTAGCCCTACCACAGGCTCATCATGTCTTTTATGTCACCTGGCTTTTTTCCCTTGTTTATTTATTATTCGCATGTTCCTCCCCTCAACACGCACACACACACATGCACAGACACACACACACAAAAGCATGCATGGTCAGCCAGGAGAGTCCTGGTCTGTCCATTGTCACTGCTTTACCCCCAGTACAGTGCCTAGAACAAAGTAGGTGTCTAATAAATATTATCAATTGAATAAATAAATTATAAAATATTAGGTAATTCAAGATTTATTGCTGGAATAAAAAATAAAGAAATAGAGTCATTGTATCCTATCTTCATTCATTGTTTCAAAATACATAAAAGCATTTTCTGAAGAACAAATTCATTTCTTGGCATCTAAATTGATATCTTTGCAAAACCAAAAATCACTAGGTGTTGGGACCTTGGGAGAAATGGACTCTTCTCAAAAAATGAGTGCTGGACAAAATTCAATCTAAAACTGCGTTAAAAACAAGTCTCATTACATTAAATTGGAAAACAATATAGCACATTATTCAATTAAACCCCAGAACCCACTAACAAAAACTTCAATGAACTGAAAATATATCAGGGCTCCACTTTTGTGCAAAGCGTACGTACGTCTTAGCAGGTGGGCCAGGACTTGCTATTCCTTAAGAAGGTTATGCCCCACGGTCAAATCTGTGAACAGACCTTTGTGAAGATGCAATTATGTGCTAGGCCCCGGGCTCAGCTTAAATGGCACATACACAAAGAAGAGATGATGGGCAGTCAGGGAAGAATGGAATAGTAAGGAATGGGGAAGAGGTTTGTTGTTAAGGAGACTTTCCAGAGGAGGTGATGTACATATATGTGATGATCTACTTTGGGAGGGAAAACAACTAAGACAAGTAAGAATCTGTACTAGCCCAAGGGAACAGCAGCTGCCAGGGAAAACCGAATGAGGTCAGGCTATGCTCCTGCTCAACTAGGTTGGCAGCAATAAGCAAAGAGCACTGAAAAAAAAAAAAAAGAGTAAAAGATAAGCTATTCAATCATCACTTATAAAAATTAACGAGGTCAGGAGATTGAGACCATCCTGGCTAACATGGCGAAACCTTTCTCACTAAAAATACAAAAAATTAGCCTGGCGTGGGGGCACACGCCTGTAATCCCAGCTACTCAGGAGGCTGAGGAAGAGAATCACTTGAACCCAGGAGGCAGAGCTTGCCAAGATCACACCACTGCACTCCAGCCTGGGTGATAGAGCAAGACTCCGTCTCAAAAAAAAAAAAAGTCAAGTATATTTACAAGGTAAGAAGTTTTAAGAGTTTTAAAAGCAAACACTGACATAAAGAAAGGTTTTGAGTACAGAGTAATTGATTAGACATTTAACCTAAGCCCTAGTCCTCATAATAGAATTACTTAATAAACTTTTAATTTTGGAATAATTTTGGGTTTATAGAAAATATACGAAGATGGGCCGGGCGCGGTGGCTCAAGCCTGTAATCCCAGCACTCTGGGAGGCCGAGACGGGTGGATCACGAGGTCAGGAGATCGAGACCATCCTGGCTAACACGGTGAAACCCCGTCTCTACTAAAAATACAAAAAACTAGCCAGGCGAGGTGGCGGGCGCCTGTAGTCCCAGCTACTCAGGAGGCTGAGGCAGGAGAATGGCGTGAACCCGGGAGGCGGAGCTTGCAGTGAGCTGAGATCCGGCCACTGCACTCCAGCCTGGGTGGCAGAGCGAGACTCCGTCTCAAAAAAAAAAAAAAAAAAAAAAAAAAAAAGAAAATATACGAAGATGTACCAAGAGTTCCCACATGCCCTTCACCCAGTTCTCGCTAGTGCCACGGCTCACACTGCCATGGTACTGTGGGGACTCAGAATATGATATCTCAAAGCATAGTCCTCTGGCATGAAGGGTACTTTGAGCTAAAGGAGACTGGAAAAGCCTCAGAAGCAGAGCCTTTCTGACCTTTTCCTTTTCTCCTGACTCCAACCCCTGTTCCTTCCCCTGAAGAGTTTCATAGAAACCAGAATTCCTCTCTCTTAAGCCAGGCCATAGAAACTTGAACTCTTCCCCAAAGTCAGCCATAAAACTTAGAAAGTTCACTCCCTGACCCTCTGCCTCTCTCTGGAAGACCCTCATGTGTCAGGTGTCCTATCTTATACCCACAGGAAAGGAAGGTCACACAGAGGTCAGGGAGAATCCAAACAGACAGGCCTTGCCAGGCTCCCCCTCAGGCTGTCACCTTTAGATCACACTCTTCGGCCCAGTTACATTTCTACCTGACTGTCTGTTTTTCATCAAACCTAAGAATAAAAATGCACATTTCCCACGGAGCCTTTGGCTCTTCATTTCTGAAGGCTCCCACATCACATAAAACTTTGATGAAATAAATGTGCATGCTTTTCTCTTGTTAACCCATCTTTTGTTACAAGAGTGTCTGCTGTGGCCTTATGATGGGTGAGGAAAGGGACCACAGCATTCCACCCCTACAGTACAGTTGTCGAAACGAAGAAACCGACATTGGCATATTACTGCAGACTTGATTCAGATTTCATCATTTTTTTCGCTAAGCCTCTTGATGTGTTTCAGGATCAAATCCAGAATACCACATTGCGTTTAGCCAACATAGTATTTTAAATCACAACCTTCCTGTGAGTGGGGATAAGATTAACTATAATTATGAATTCTAAAAAGAAGGATGTCATAGCACAATGAATCATAGTCACCCGCTGACTTTTGTTTTTAATAAAAGGGTGCTATATCATGCAAAACCTATTTCCTAGTAAAGCATGGTTGGAAAATTGTCCTTTGATTATAAAATTAACTTTTCTTGTTGACTTTCATTATAGTTTCAGAATATTTTATCCTTGTTGCTGAATGAGCTTCAATAGACAGTGCTTCCTAACACTTAACTTTAATTTCTCTCTTTTCACACCCTTGAGCAGTTAATGATCTATAAACATATTCTTACTTGCATTAAGATGTTGATGCGGCTTTCTTCTTTTGTAATTCTTTTTTAAACTGTCCTTTTTGGAAATTAACTGTGTATGAGGTTTTCTAAGAATGCATTCACAGAGGGGTATTTTGAGAGCCAATTATGCTGAATGGAATCATCTCACCACTGTAAGGTGAGTTCGTGCTCTACGATTTGTGCAAGTCCCTCAGCCTCCCCACAGCTCATCCCAGTGAAGGGGAGAAAGGAGAACTCCACAAAAGTGGGATCCCAATCAACTTCTGACAGACAATGGGGAAAAAGAGACACAGCAGAAATGAAATAAACATGTGGCGTGTATATAATATTCTACTTAAAAATATTTTATTTCACTAAGCATAATAACATCCTTTTAGTCATTCACTCTCTTTACGTCTCTTCCTTTCCTTTTATTAATAGCAGTAAGATGTAGCAAATTAATTTAAATGTCTGCCATTGTCCTCCCATCTCCTCTCTCTCCCAAAGTCTTGCCCCAACGTAAAACCTTTTTGATTTTTGTTTTTTGTATTATAGTCCTTATTTTGATATTTTAATGAAATACACTATTAAGGCATATGTTACACACACAAAACCCACAAAAACACACACACACAATTTGTCATTGGCTCAAATGGCAGAGTCAACCCAGATGAAAAAGTGTATGTCTGTAGGCTGCAAACAAGGTTTGTGTCTTTGCTGAACAACCTTGTTTGAAATCCATCCCATGACCCCACCCCCCCACCCCCAGCCTTCTTTTCCCTGGAGATCACAAGGATAATAATGCATACCCAGCAAAGAGTTGATGCCAAATAAATGGTGGCTTCCATTATTCAATTTTCCTCCTCAAGTCTCCTGTAAGGGTACCCTACGCACCAGTAATGACTGCAGTTTTACTTTGGTTTGCTTTCCAGAGGAGAGCTTGGTTTGTTCTCAGTCTTTGTTCTGTATCCCTGCCTTGGGTGTTAATAGAGGCTGATGAGTGGGAGTGGATTTTCAAAACACAGAAAAAAGAATAAACAAAACTGTCAAGAGAAAAGAGTACAATCTATTAGATTTTGATCACCCTATTTGTCACAGAGAAATAACAGCTGCATTAATGCACACAGCACTTGTAATTCAGAGATCATCGTTACACCAAATGACAAATGATGTTACTGTAATGTACCATTTGTCTTTTCTCACATAGTTAAAAAACCATAATTACTAAAAATCATGACAACTTGCCAATTAAACAGACTCATTCACCCACAGATGAAGCATGCATCTTTGCATTTTGCAAATTAAATAGAGGTGTGTGGGGAGGATAAGAACCAAAGTGTGTAGTACAGTGATTTATTGGGAAGCTTGAGCAGGTACACATTAAAAGTAAAATAGTTTCTACCTGTTTTCTAGAGCATCTAAGCCACTTGAAAAAATTTCCAGTTGTAAAAAACAGTAGTCTTTCTGTTTTCTTCCTAAAGACTTCGAGACTTCATAACAATCTGACTAATAAAGTTAATCTAAACCCATCTTTCTTTTACATTTATTGTGCCAGTGGGCAAATAATCTAGTACAAGTAAAAAGAATGGATTAATCTTATATTATTTGAAAAACATAATTTTAAATGTACGTAAAACCTCTGGGTGTACGATTTTGGAAATAAATAATAAAATGCATTACCCCCAGAAAAATGGTACAGAAAGGGAGGAAAGAGTCCAGGATATGGCAACAGACAGCTGATTGAGTGCCTGAAAGGACTTGAGAGAAGGGCTGGTCAGGGCCAGCTAACATCCAGCCCTGATGAGGAGAGAAAAAGTGACAGTATACTCAAATGCATAGTGTTTCTGGTCTGGGTAGCTTTAGGACCCAGGAGGATGAGGGTAGCCCTCTTAGCAAGTGGAGCTCAACTTTGTTCACATGTCACAGGAGTTTATGGATTCTGTAATACATGTCAATTCCTAGAAGCAAAAGCTTCCATGTGCCTTTACCTGCTGACAGACCACCTCTATATTTGGCAGAAACTACCGCTTTTGTTACACAATGTAAAATAAAGAGCCATTCCCTTCCGAGAGAGAGAGAGAGAGAGAAAGAGAGAGAGAGAGAGAGAGAGTGTGTCTTAAGGAAAAACAGTGTAAGACTGGGCACGGTGGTTCACGCCTGTATTCTTAGCACTTTGGGAGGTCGAGGTGGGCAGATCACCTGAGGCCAGGAGTTCGAGACCAGCATGGCCAACATGGTGAAACCCTGTCTCTACTAAAATACAAAAATAGCCAGGCATCGTGGTGCATGCCTGTAATCGCAGTTACTTGGGAGGCTGAGGCAGGAGAGTCACTTGAACCCAGGAGGTAGAAGTTGCAGTGAGCCGAGATCGTGCCCCTGCACTCCAACCTGGGTGACAGAGTGAGACCCTGTCTCAAAAAAAAAAAGACAGCATAGTAATCCAAACGCAGATTATTTTAGGTTTGTTTAGTAAGATAAATTCTGTTGTGCATCAACTAGAGGCCACCATGGAGAATGTGGTTAGGTGCACAGGTTGTGGGGACAGTGGGTAAAGATCTTATCCCAGGGTCCCCACATCCTACAGTGGCTGCCATAGGACAATTCCCTTAAACTCGCTCTGCTTCTCTTTTCTCCTCTTAAAATGAGCCTAATCACAGTACACAATTCATAGGGCTATTGTGAGCATTCGTGAAATGGATCTCCTGCCCATGGTAGATGCTCAGTAAGTGTTGGGTGTTTGTTACTGGGTGGGAAGGGATATTTATTTCCTCTGTTTGTGTTTAGACAGCAAAATTCTAAAATTGGTGTCCAGTTTGTTAGAGATGGATCTGATTTGCAGAAACCATTGCAATGAGGAAGTTAGCAAAAATGTGGCCTTGCCGTCTGTTGGAGTGTGAAATTTGCCAGCTACAATTATAAAAAGGGCTAATTAATTTTAGAATGGATAAAACCCAAAAAGCAGTTTTCATTTGCAAACAACATTGTGTTACAGCCAGAGCTTTCATAAAGAAAAGTCCAAGTACCCCAAACTCATCTTTGTATTTTGTGAGGACAGGATCATCATCAACAGCAAAAATATCTACTTCTTTGACGGTAATGAAACTGGAAATGATAATTTAAGCAGGGAGCACCAGCATTTGAGACTATAGAATTTCCATTTGCGCTAGCTATACTTCTCTCTTACAGAGCTGTTTGAATTTCCCTTGGGAAAAGATGCAACGCAGACTGGCTTTGAAACTCAGACTCCTTGGCCAAAACATGCACATTTGTTTCCTTTTAATTTGTTCAAATGTATCATCAACACAACCAGAATCCCTGTGCAGGTGGTACTGGGCTAGTTCATTAGCAAGTGTAAATAAACAGGTGAGAGAAAATAAATTTGCTGTTTAGAATATATTTTGCAATTTTTTGGCAAACGGTCAAAGGGACAGCTTTTACATTTCTAAAGAAGAAGGTGACATATGACTTGGATGGATGGATGATCCTAATCTACTGTATTTCACCAACTCTTACTTAGTGCAAGAAATGGAAATATTATCTCAGCAGAACCACAGTAGTATCCCATAAGGAGGAGATTGGGAGAATAGAGAATTTTGGGGTCTGAGGTCAAGTGACTTAAGGCAGAGCTTTCAGTGCAGGAAATCAATTGTCATTGCGCTTGGTTCATAATGTTGTGGTTTAGGACCTGGTAGCACAATTCAGTGGGGTCTTGAAGTGAGTCTGAGGAATAGCCTAGGTTTCCTAGGAAGCCAATAAGCCATTTTCCTGGACAAATCAGTTTCTGCAAATTCCCTGAAGCAGCTGGGAAGTTATTTATTGATTTATGCCTTTATCTTACTAAAAAAAAAAAAAAAAAAAAAAAAAAAAAAAGAATGTCCTGGAACAAATTGTGAAGTTATGTGTTTATAGTCAGCCTCAGTCCTCCATCCTGATAGTGAAGGTCTGTGAACACAAGTTGTCCCTTCTCTCCTGATACCATGTCGAGTGCCTTTCCGTTGTACCACACTCTTCTCCTCTCTGCCCAGGGCCAGAACTCTGCTTTAACTACAGAATGCCAATTCCATTCCTGTGCCCTATCTCTCTTGCAAGTGCACAGCACTGAAGTTGAATACTTTAAAGCTCTCAGTCTCAAAGTCCTGTCTGTGAGCTGGCTCGGAGCTGCTTGTGCTTTAATTCCCTGGGGAGTTTTTCTTTTCTCCTGGAACCCTTCATTTTTAATGTATCATATATTTTTCCAGAGGATGTGCAGAGCCAGGTTTGTGAATCCTTGAATCAGGAGACAGAAATGAGTAATAATTCAATGTTTCTTCAGCTGATTAAAGGCAAAGAAGACCTAAACACCTTCTTGTTCTTTCTATGACACCATGAAGAAAGTCAGATTCAAATGCTTGTAACTGAAATGATTATGTATGGTATTCAGGACTACACTTTACTAGCGATAAGCAGTACCAGCTAAAAGGTTTAAATACAATGCACAGAAGATCTTTTTCAATTAAGAAAATTGCTCTCATCAACTTCTTCCCATTAAAAGTTGAGGGAGGGAAAAAGGTGAGTCACATTGTGTCTGGATGAAGCATTAGACCACAGGGCCATGCAAACACAGAGAATGAGAACCACTGGGCTAGAAAGGAAACACAGCTGGAAACTCAGTCTGTGAAGCTGCCTAAATAGCAGCTGTAGGGGACCACATTTGCATTCTGACAGGAAGTATGTTGCCATAATTTGGAGAAGATACAGGAAGTGAGAATTACTGGTTCTTTGTGACAGCAGGTATGAGAGATAATTTTTTTTTATACTGGAGGAATTCTGAGACTCCCTCATCCTCAGAGGTAGGCAGCCATCTCTTTTGCCCATGACTACAATGGTCCTCTGTTAGAACTGGTATTTGCCTTATGCTTTCAGTTCAGGCAGGTTGGGCCAGGTTACGCCTCGGTAACAAATAGTCCCAAATCTCTGTGACTTTACCCATCAAGCATGCCCTTTTCCTTCACAATAAACATCAGTACAGTTCCACCAGGAGCACCAACATTAATGGGGATCCATCCCTGCATGCGCTTGTATGATGTGTTAGAAGAAAGGGCTGTTGGAAGTCATACACTGGCTGTCAAGCTTCCATCTGTAAGTAACACAGTTCACTTCCATTTCAATTTCATTTGCCAAAGTTAGTCACATGACCACACATAATTTCAAAAGGGGAAGAAAATTTATCTCTACCATATGCCCAGAAATAAGAGAACCAGAGCACATTATTTATCAACAGCCTCCAAACGTTAACTTAGGTTTGAGAAATAGACATTCTCACACTCAAATTGCAGGTCCAACAACAACTACTAGGCAGCCTGAAAAGTACTGAGAGAGAAAACGGGTCCCTAGAGAAGCTGTTTGCATTATCTCTCTGACGGTTTGTATTGATGGGCTGGGTTAAATTAAAAGGGCCAAAGCAGGAAAGACATTAGCTATCCCAATCTGTCCCATCCTTTAATCAATGCCAAATCCCTCCCTGCTGTGAAATGTTCTATGACTGTCTCAGGCTGCATTGTTCTCTCTTGTTTCTTCAGTTATCACCAATACCTAGCACATGGTCACACTTTGATAACAATGGGGGAAGTGAATGAATGCTTGTAAATCAATATTCTGGGGAAAGAGTTCTTCTCCTCTATGCCACTCCACAAAGTGTCTAGGCCAAGGATGGGCACACAGTACAAAAACCATAACTCTTTAACAGTTGATTGACTAAAAACAATAATAAACACCAAATTGATGGATGTGAGCTGAGCCCCTGATGGTTTCCTCAAAGAATAGATGTCATTTCTATTAAAAGCACATTGCTTATTCCTCCCACTCAGCCTGGCCACACAGAGTGAGTTGGAAGACTGCTGAATATAAATGACATTTGGCTGGGTCCTTGTGAGGACAGTCATTAATATTGCTAACAGGTCCATGTGTTAAACTTGGCCCAACACGGGCACCAGATGCATCCTCCCAGGCAACCTGGGGGTCCTTCTGATGACTCCTCCAGGCCAGGCACACTGCATCTGCTTGCATTCAGGCAGCCTGGCCACTTGGCTCGAGACAGAGCATCCATGGCAAGAACGAACACTCTCCCAGCAAGGCTCTACTTCATGAAAAATGAATGTAGCTGGGGAGGTTGAGTCCTGCTGGCGGATCTGGTCTACAGATGGTGTACTTCTTCTAATGACCGGGGACAGCCGATTGAAAGATCATCTAGACCTACTTCTGCAGTCCCAGAGGAGTTAGATAAATTCAACAAGGATTTATAATAATTGTATGCCTACTTTGTATCTAGCCCTGTGATCAGGAAAATGGGCAATCAGAGATTCAGAAGAAAGATGAACCAAGGCGTCCTTTGACAAAGGTGTGATCTTAAAGTTGGACAGTGTGTAATGAGAGAAGGAAATAAATTCCTCACAAGGGTTAAACATTTTTTAATCCACTAAAGGATTCCCAGATGTTAATTCTTTTAATATTTGCAATCATCCTATGAATAGATACTAATATCTCCATTTTCCAGATGAGGAAACCAAGGCTCAGAGGTGACACAGCTTCCCCCAAGGTCTGACACTTGATAAGAGTCAAGATTTAAACCTCTGATTCTGAAGGCCGTGTTATGAGATTGTACATTATATGTTGAGGGCTACTGAGTTCAAATAAGTCAGGCTCAGAACATAATGAATAATAAGAAACATTTCCAGAGTGCTCAGTGGGCACCTGACAACTTTCTACGCCCATTCTGTGGAATAACTTATTTATCTTATAGTAACCCCATCAGTTCGGTACTAATATACCCTCACTTTATAAATAAGGAAACATGCACAGAGAGTTTACATAATCAGCCCAAAGTCACACAATGAAGTGGAGAAGTAGGGATTTGAACCCAGATGAGCACAGTTTGTCTTCCTGCCCACTACACTGTATTAGTAATACAGGTAATGGTCACTCCTTCCCTTAAGCCCTCCCCGCCAAATATGACCAGGTCATTACTGAGAGGGTTATTTATTGTTTTTATCTATCTTGTCTCAAAATAAAAGTTTACAAACTTTTAGAGAACAATCTCCCCTGGCTTTAGTTTTCAAAACCTAGAGAAGGAGGGCTTTAAAGATTAGGTGTGGTCAGAGTTGATAGATAGATAGAAGGATAGATAGATAGATAGATAGATAGATAGATAGATAGATAGATAAATAGATAGATAGATAGGTAGGTAGGTAGATAGATGATTGAGAGACAGATAGAGATAGGTGATAGATAGATAGATAGATAGATAGATAGATAGATAGATAGATAGATAGATAGATAGATGATTGAGAGACAGAGATAGATGATAGATAGATAGATAGATAGATAGATAGATAGATAGATAGATAGACAGACAGGTAGATAGACAGATAGATGATTGATAGATAGAGATCGATGGTAGATAGATAGATAGATAGATAGATAGATAGATAGATAGATAGATAGATGATAGACAGATAGATGATTGATAGATAGAGATAGATGATAGATAGATAGATAGGTAGATAGATAGATAGATAGATAGATAGATAGATAGATAGACAGATAGATAGATAGACAGACAGATAGATAGATGCATACAGATTGTTTTTAAAACTTCTGTCTAAGCTATGAAGACTGGAGGAGGGAATAGACCCCACAGGTGAAAGTGTTAGTTTCTCTCCTCCTGAGAAATGTGATAGGACTTCTGTTAGTAATATTGCATCGTAGAAAGGCTGCACATGAGGAGGTAAGGCTCCTAGCCTCATGAATAATCTCCTTGTGCAAGTTTAATATAGAAACAGTAATGCAGTCAACTTCAAAAAACCAAGCAGATTTAGACAACTGCATTCCTGCGGACCATTGCAGACAGGCCATAGGACCTAAACCAAATGCTTTGGAATATGGTGGTGCTTACGGTTTCCAAAATGAATCTCAAGAGGGTGAGAGTTCTCCACAACAAAAAGATGTGAAATTTCTTTTCTACTTGGACAAATAGGGGCTTGGACTCAGATTTCATTTAATTTGAAACAAATAAAGAAACGGAAGTTTCTTAGATGTAAGAAAAGACCCTTTTGGTGTGTAGATATTATCCTGAAATTCTGCAGTTTTAATATTTAGTATAGTGTTAGCTTGAATATCTGGGAAATGCTTCCTTTCTCTTTTCCCTAATTCACACACACACACACACACACACACACACACACAAAATGGAAGAAAATAATGGAGAGGAAGAAAAATAACAAAGATAGAAAGATTTTTAGTGGTGGATGCAAAAATGAATATTAACTGTTTTTCCAAGTAATAGAATCAGATGTTTAGCAGGAGACTGTTCTGTATCTAATTTTTCCATTAAGATTTTCATAGAGAGAGACCTGATAACCATTTTTGCAATGAATATTGCCAAGGTGTACTTGCACGGTTGAAGGGGAGGAAAATGAATATGTGCATTTAAAATTTTTATGATTACATTTTTAGTAAAAGGAGGAGGATGACTGGAGTTTCACAACTGCTTTAATACAATTGGTTCCACTTAGAGGAGATGACATGTTGAAATGTGATGAGTAAAGATGTGCAGAATGCTTTCCCAGTAATTGGAATTCAAGCAACAATAACACTGGGCATTGTTGGATCCTTTACAGCTTTAAGAAAAAGGTCTCCTTTCTTCATTTTGGAAAAAAGTGTACATATTATAGGACATCATGACTTTATTCAACATTAAAAAGAGAAATTAAAAATTATTTCACCTGAGTGCATCTGCATTTGAATCAAGCATATGCTTAAGTTTATGCAACTTCTAATGCACGATTTCTTCTTCCAACTTTCTATTGCTATAAAATGGCAGGATTTTAGAGCTGAATGAGTAATTTTGTGTCAAATGCTCACTTTAGAAATGAGGAAATAAAGGCCTAGATAAGTAAGGTAATTTACCTATAGATATGCAGTAAACTGATGGCAGAAATGGAACCAAGCTAAAAACTCCTGATTGTGCTTCTTGAATAGCCCATGATGGGAGGGTCTGAGGAGTGGGAAAGAGACTGTCAGGAGCCAAGGACCAGTTATTCTGGAGAAATATTAAGAACTGAATGAGAATAACAGCTGGTAAAAGGCCATTGGCTGTAGCAAACAGATTACAGATGATGTCTATAGTCAGGACTTTTTTGGTCGTGAGAGGTAGAAAACCATCTAAAACTAGATTGAGCTAAAGGAAAAAATTACATCCTCATGTTACCAAGAAGTCTGGATTTAGAAGTTATTTCAAGTACCTGGAGAGAGATGCCCAAATGACTATCAATGCTTTTTCTTGAGCTCTGTTTCTTAGCTTTCTGTATTGGTCTCATTCTTTCTTACAAGTAGCATCTTTTATGCAGTGAGAAAGAGGGCCACTTTGTCATCTGTATTCATGTTCTCCCACTTTGGCAACCTCAGTTGAAAAAGAAGGCCTGACTTTCAATATTCAAACATTAACTGTGGGGCAGAACATTAATTTCTGCCCCACAGGTATGTGTTGGTAATTAACATGTACCAACTCTATACTCAAGAAGTGGCTATTCTTGGCCCGAGGTGAATAACATTTCAACTCTATAGCTGGTGCAGTACAGAGAGATTTTACAATTCCCTGACCAACTGATTGCATATGATAAGATTTATCTTAAAAGTAAGAGGATATGTAATTGGAAAAAACAGGCTAAACATTAAAACAATAGCTTGAGTCTTCCTTTAGTGACCAATGAGCATATATACACTTCTTCTCAAACATTTGCTCTAACAAATTACAAGTATCTATGTACAATTAAAATCATATTCAACACTGCCCAAAGGGTTATAGCCCAAAGTCAGTTCCAGATACTGCATACTAATTTCATGTCATGACATATCAAGAATCATAAAAGAATTCATAATACAAAATGAATCATAAAAGGATTCATACCATGAAATGAGCTTTGAATCAAAGGAATATTCGTTCTGCCTGTATTTCTACTAAAATCCTATTTCAATATTCTGAGATCTATGAATAAAATAAATACTCAGTTTCATCATCTGAAACATATCAACTTAAAACTGACTGGAAAAATGTAATAATCTCAAACACTCCCACTTACAAAGCAGAGAAAAGGAAATATCATGGGGAGATCCTTGATCCATAGCACATGCCAAATTCTCCTGGAAACGAAGAATCCTATCTCTCTGCATTAGTTGGGGAATAAGAAACTTGGTCAGTCAATCTTGCTGTTCTACTTTCTATGCTCTGATATCGTTTCCTCCGTGGTCATGCCAGGCAGAGACATAGAAACAAATTACATTCTAGAAGTTCTATCACTTTAGAAGTCCATTTCCTGTAGGGACAATGGTAGGAATCTTTGGGTTGCCTTTGAAGTTGAGAAAACCTTCATCTCTAAAGCATGTTTCTCTAACAATAGAACTACTTTAAAACCCCAGTCAACTTCAAGGCTATCATACTCCTAAGGACTCCCAGTTACAGACACTGGGACATTTTTAAAGACATGACCCATGTATGTGGATCCCAACCTGGTACATTGTTTTTTTGTAGCAATAGGCCTTGATGCTAGGCTGTAATGGATGCCATGGGGTACCTCCTAGAACCCCTGTCCAGGTTTAAAACCCTCATTTCGCTACTTCTGGGAGTTTTAGCAGCCAGTAGCTTTCAGCTGAATTCTTTTTTGGAACTTGCCTTCAACTAAACAGAGCTGACTCTCACATTTTTTCCCCTTTCCTGGTTTAGAGGCACATTTGATGATGGGTCAACATAGCGGTATAAATGCCTGACCCCCTGTTCAACTTTAGACAACTCTGAAGGGCCAACCCAGCTCCATGACTTTATATAGAATTGACCAGTGTCAATACTGCTATAGCATCACTCTGCCCAATGTTGCTAGCTTTATTCCTCCACAGGTGTGGATTCTGAAAGCATTCCTACTATAAGCATTCTGCTTGTAAATTCCCATCTCAGTGTCTGCTTCCCAGGGAACCCAACCTATGACAGGCAGCACCAAGAGTCTAAGAGATAAAACTCTAAAATGAGATTACTCGGGCAGAGCAAGATGGCCGAATAGGAACAGTTCCAGTCTCCAGCTCCCAGCGCGAGAGACACAGAAGACAGGTGATTTCTGCATTTTCAACTGAGGTACTGGGTTCATCTCACTAGGGAGTGCCAGACAATCGGTGCTGGTCAGCTGCTGCAGCCCTGACCAGTGAGAGCTGAAGCAGGGCGAGGCATTGCCTCACCTGGGAAGCACAAGGGGGAAGGGAATCCCTTTTCCTAGCCAGGGAAACTGAGACACACAACACCTGGGAAATCGGGTAACTCCCACCCCAATACTGCGCTTTACCAAGGGTCTTAGCAAACGGGCACACCACGAGAATATGTCCCACACCTGGCCGGGAGGGTCCCACGCCCACGGAGCCTCCCTCATTGCTAGCAAAGCAGTCTGCGATCTAATGGCAAGGCAGCAGTGAGGCTGAGGGAGGGGCGCCCCCCCATTGCTGAGGCTTAAGTAGGTAAACAAAGCTGCTGGGAAGCTCGAACTGGGTGGAGCTCACAGCAGCTCAAGGAGGGCTGCCTGTCTCTGTAGACTCCACCTCTGGGGACAGGGCACAGCTAAACAACAACAACAACAAAAAAAAAAAAGAAGCAGCAGAAACCTCTGCAGACGCAAATGACTCTGTCTGACAGCTTTGAAGAGAGCAGTGGATCTCCCAACACGGAGGTTGAGATCTAAGAACGGACAGACTGCCTGCTCAAGTGGGTCCCTGACCCCTGAGTAGCCTAACTGGGAGACATCCTCCACGAGGGACAGATCGACACCCCACACCGCACACGGTGGAGTACACCCCTGAGAGGAAGCTTCCAAAGTAAGAATCAGACAGGTACACTGGCCGTTCAGCAATATTCTATCTTCTGCAGCCTCTGCTGCTGATACCCAGGCAAATAGGGTCTGGAGTGGACCTCAAGCAATCTCCAACAGACCTACAGCTGAGGGTCCTGACTGTTAGAAGGAAAACTAACAAACAGGAAGGACACCTACACCAAAACCCCATCAGTACATCACCATCATCAAAGACCAGAGGCAGATAAAACCACAAAGATGGGGAAAAAACAGGGCAGAAAAGCTGGAAATTCAAAAAATAAGAGCGCATCTCCCCCTCCAAAGGAACGCAGCTCATCGCCAGCAACGGATCAAAGCTGGATGGAGAATGACTTTGACGAGATGAGAGAAGAAGGCTTCAGTCTATCAAACTTCTCAGAGCTAAAGGAGGAATTACGTACCCAGCGCAAAGATACTAAAAATCTTGAAAAAAGAGTGGAAGAATTGATAACTAGAATAACTAATGCAGAGAAGGCCATAAACGAACTGACAGAGATGAAAACCATGACATGAGAAACACGTGACAAATGCACAAGCTTCAGTAACCAACTTGATCAAATGGAAGAAAAATTATCAGCAATTGAGGATCAAATGAATGAAATGAAGCAAGAAGAGAAATCTAAAGAAAAAAGAAAAGAAATGAACAAAGCCTGCAAGAAGTATGGGACTATGTAAAAAGACCAAATCTACGTCTGATTGGGGTGCCTGAAAGTGAGGGGGAAAATGGAACCAAGTTGGAAAACACTCTTCAGGATATCATCCAGGAGAACTTTCCCAACCTAGTAGGGCAGACCAACATTCAAATTCAGGAAATACAGAGAACACCACAAAGATACTCCTCGAGAAGAGCAACTCCAAGTCACATAATTGCTAGATTCACCAAAGTTGAAATGAAGGAAAAAATCTTAAGGGCAGCCAGAGAGAAAGGTCGGGTTACACACAAAGGGAAGCCCATCAGACTAACAGCAGATCTCTCAGCAGAAACTCTACAAGCCAGAAGAGAGTGGGGGCCAATATTCAACATTCTTAAGGAAAAGAATTTTAAACCCAGAATTTCATATCCAGCCAAACTAAGTTTTATAAGTGAAGGAGAAATAAAATCCTTTGCAGATAAGCAAAGGCTTAGAGATTTTGTCACCACCAGGCCTGCCTTACAAGAGACTAAACCATGGAAAGGAAGCACTAAACATGGAAAGGAACAACCGGTACCAGCCATTGCAAAAACATGCCAAAATGTAAAGACCATCGAGGCTAGGAAGAAACTGCATCAACCAACGAGCAAAATAACCAGTTAATATCATAATGGCAGGATCAAGTGCACACATAACAATATTAACCTTAAATGTAAATGGACTAAATGCTCCAATGAAAAGACACAGACTGGCAAACTGGATAAAGTCAAGACCCATCAGTTTGCTGTATTCAGGAGACCCATCTCACATGCAGAGACATACATAGGCTCAAAATAAAGGGATGGAGGAAGATCTACCAAGCAAATGGAGAACAAAAAAAAAGCAGGGGTTGCAATACTAGTCTCTGATAAAACAGACTTTAAACCATCAAAGATCAAAAGAGACAAAGAAAGCCATTACATAATGGTAAAGGGATCAATTCAACAGGAAGAGCTAACTATCCTAAATATATATGCACCCAATACAGGAGCACCCAGATTCATAAAGCAAGTCCTTAGAGACTTACAAAGAGACTTAGACTCCCATACAACAATAATGGGAGACTTCAACACTCCACTGTCAACATTAGACAGATCAACGAGACAGAAAGTTAACAAGGATATCCAGGAATTGAACTCATCTCTGCAGCAAGCAGACCTAATAGACATCTACAGAACTCTCCACCCCAAATCAACAGAATATACATTCTTCTCAGCACCACATCGCACTTATTCCAAAATTGACCACATAATTGGAAGTAAAGCACTCCTCAGCAAATGTACAAGAACAGAAATTATAACAAACTGTCTCTCAGACCACAGTGCAATCAAACTAGAACTCAGGACTAAGAAACTCAATCAAAACCACTCAACCACAAGGAAACTGAATAACCTGCTCCTGAATGACTACTGGGTACATAACGAAATGAAGGCAGAAATAAAGATGTTCTTTGAAACCAATGAGAACAAAGATACAACATACCAGAATCTCTGGGACACATTTAAAGCAGTGTGTAGAGGGAAATTTATAACACTAAATGCCCACAAGAGAAAGCTGGAAAGATCTAAAATTGACACTCTAACATCACAATTAAAAGAACTAGAGAAGCAAGAGCAAACACATTCAAAAGCTAGCAGAAGGCAAGAAATAACTAAGATCAGAGCAGAACTGAAGGAGATAGAGACACAAAAAACCGTCCAAAAAATCAATAAATCCAGGAGTTGGCTTTTTGAAAAGATCAACAAAATTGATAGACCACTAGCAAGACTAATAAAGAAGAAAAGAGAGAAGAATCAAATAGAAGCAATAAAAAATGATAAAGGAGATATCACCACCAACCCCACAGAAATACAAACTACCATCAGAGAATACTATAAACACCTCTATGCAAATCAACTAGAAAATCTAGAAGAAATGGATAATTTCCTGGACACTTACACTCTCCCAAGACTAAACCAGGAAGAAGCTGAATCCCTGAATAGACCAATAGCAGGCTCTGAACTTGAGGCAATGATTAATAGCCTACCAACCAAAAAAAGTCCAGGACCAGATGGATTCACAGCTGAATTCTACCAGAGGTACAAGGAGGAGCTGGTACCATTCCTTCTGAAACTATTCCAATAAATTGAAAAAGAGGGAATCCTCCCTAATTCATTTTATGAGGCCAACATCATCCTGATACCAAAGCCTGGCAGAGACACAACAAAAAAAAGAGAATTTTAGACCAATATTCCTGATGAACATTGATGCAAAAATTCTCAATAAAATACTGGCAAACCAGATTCAGCAGCACATCAAAAAGCTTATCCACCATGATCAAGTAGGCTTCATCCCTGGGGTGCAAGGCTGGTTCAACATATGCAAATCAATAAACATAATCCAGCATATAAACAGAACCAAAGACAAAAACCACATGATTATCTCAATAGATGCGGAAAAGGCCTTTGACAAAATTCAGCAGCCCTTCATGCTAAAAACGCTCAATAAATTCAGTATTGATGGAATGTATCTCAAAATAGTAAGAGCTATTCATGAAAAACCCACAACCAATATCATACTGAATGGGCAAAAACTGGAAAAATTCCCTTTGAAAACTGGCACAAGACAGGGATGCCCTCTCTCACCACTCCTATTCCACACAATGTTGGAAGTTCTGGCTAGGGCAATCAGGCAAGAGAAAGAAATAAAGGGTATTCAGTTAGGAAAAGAAGAAGTCAAATTGTCCCTGTTTGCAGATGACATGATTGCATATTTAGAAAATCCCATTGACTCAGCCCAAAATCTCCTTAAGCTGATAAGAAACTTCAGCAAAGTCTCAGGATACAAAATTAACGTGCAAAAAATCACAAGCATTCTTATACACCAGTAACAGACAAGCAGAGAGCCAAATCATGAATGAACTTCCATTCACAATTGCTTCAAAGAGAATAAAATACCTAGGAATCCAGCTTACAAGGGATGTAAAGGACCTCTTTAAGGAGAACTACAAACCACTGCTCAGTGAAATCAAAGAGGACACAAACAAATGGAAGAACATACCATGCTCATGGATAGGAAGAATTAATATCATGAAAATGGCCATATTGCCCAAGGCAATTTATAGATTCAATGCCATTCCCATCAAGCTACCAATGAGTTTCTTCACAGAATTGGAAAAAACTGCTTTAAAGTTCATATGGAACCAAAAAAGAGCCCGCATTGCCAAGACAATCCTAAGTCAAAAGAACAAAGCTGGAGGCATCATGCTACCTGACTTCAAGCTATACTACAAGCCTACAGTAACCAAAACAGCATGGTACTGGTACCAAAACAGAGATATAGACCAATGGAACAGAACAGAGTCCTCAGAAATAATACCACACATCTACAGCCACCTGATCTTTGACGAACCTGAGAAAAACAAGAAATGGGGAAAGAATTCCCTATTTAATAAATGGTGCTGGGAAAATTGGCTAGCCATAAGTAGAAAGCTGAAACTGGATCCTTTCCTTACTCCTTATACGAAGATTAATTCAAGATGGATTAGAGACTTAAATGTTAGACCTAATACCATAAAAACCCTAGAAGAAAACCTAGGTAATACCATTCAGAACATAGGCATGGGCAAGGACTTCATGTCTAAAACACCAAAAGGGATGGCAACAAAAGCCAAAATTGACAAAGGGATCTAATTAAACTAAAGAGCTTCTGCACAGCAAAAGAAACTACCATCAGAGTGAACAGGCAACCTACAGA
Source organism: Rhinopithecus roxellana (assembly GCF_007565055.1). Lineage (NCBI taxonomy): Eukaryota > Metazoa > Chordata > Mammalia > Primates > Cercopithecidae > Rhinopithecus > Rhinopithecus roxellana. The sequence goes on along the minus strand of NC_044562.1, from coordinate 13,015,071 downwards.
ATGAGAGAAAATTTTTGCAATCTACTCATCTGACAAAGGGCTAATATCCAGAACCTACAAAGAACTCAAACAAATTTACAAGAAAAAAACAAACAACCCCATCAAAAAGTGGGCAATGGATATGAACAGACATTTCTCAAAAGAAGACATTCATACAGCCAACAGACTCATGAAAAAATGCTCGTCATCCCTGGCCATCAGAGAAATGCAAATCAAAACCACAATGAGATACCATCTCACACCAGTTAGAATGGCAATCATTAAAAAGTCAGGCAACAACAGGTGCTGGAGAGGATGTGGAGAAATAGGAACACTTTTACACTGTTGGTGGGATTGTAAACTAGTTCAACCATTATGGATAACAGTATGGCAATTCCTCAAGGATCTAGAACTAGAAGTACCATATGACCCAGCCATCCCATTACTGGGTATATACCCAAAGGATTATAAATCATGCTGCTATAAAGACACATGCACACGTATGTTTATTGCGGCACTATTCACAATAGCAAAGACTTGGAATCAACCCAAATGTCCATCTGTGACAGACTGGATTAAGAAAATGTGGCACATATACACCATGGAATACTATGCAGCCATAAAAAAAGATGAGTTTGTGTCCTTTGTAGGGACATGGAAACAGCTGGAAACCATCATTCTCAGCAAACTATCGCAAGAACAGAAAACCAAACACCGCATGTTCTCACTCATAGGTGGGAACTGAACAATGAGATAACTTGGACTCGGGAAGGGGAACATCACACACGGGGCCTATCATGGGGAGGAGGGAGGGGAGAGGGAGTTGCATTGGGAGTTATACCTGACGTAAATGACGAGTTGATGGGTGCTGACGAGTTGATGGGTGCAGCACACCAACATGGCACAAGTATACATATGTAACAAACCTGCATGTTATGCACATGTACCCTAGAACTTAATCTATAATAATAATAATAATAAATAAATAAATAAATAAAATGAGATTATTGGAACTTAGATAACTTGCAGACTGGCAGGCAATAAGGACCCCAAAAATGGTGACTGGTGGAGCACAGGCATTCGTTGGCATACAACAGTAGAGTAGTTATTAAAGCATTACCCAGTATAACCAAGATTGCATACCAAGAAAGGAGAAAGCATTGATATGTGCAATATAAAAGATGACCGAGAAATATTTGAGAATTAATAATTATGAGGACTATGGAACTGGATGAATGCTGCTGTGCACAATGAACACTGTGAAGAGGGACAATGAAGGGCTGAAGGTGATTCATGTCCAACCAAAGACTAAGGTCAGAGGGTCTTCTTAGAAGCATAGAGAGAGACTCACCCCCTGCAATGGGAGAAAAGAAAAAGCTGAGGCTGGAGTCCAAGATTGAATTATAACAGTAACAGAGCTCCAAAGAAGGCTGAATGTTCCACCTTAAGAGGTCTGCTATGACAGTCAGGCTTCTACTGGAAAGGGGTGGACTTTGGAATAACCAAAAGCTGCCAAATTTTAGTAAGGCCTTCTCTCAGCCAGTCAGCCTTCTCTCACCAGAGGAGCCAACTTGTAGGATATACATACATACATCATTGTGTGTGTGTTTGTGTGTTCACACAGAGACACATGCATATGCATATATATATATGTGTATGCGTTAATATACATATGACTTGTTATAAGGAATTGGCTTACACAGTTGTGGGAGCTGGCTAAGCAAGTCTCATATCCATAGTGCAAGGAATCAAGAAAAGAAGGCTGGAAATTCTTTGACAGGAACCAAAGCTGCTGTCCCCAGGTAAACTTTCATCTTCCTTAAGGAAATCTTAGCTCTGCTGTTAAGGTCTTTTATGTGATTGCAATCAGGCCCACCCACCCAGATTACTTTGTGTAATTTCCTCGACTCAAAGACAACAAATTGCAGCTATTAATCACATCTACAAAATACATTCATAACAACATCTAAATTAGGATTTGGTTGCATAATGAAGGACTTTACCTTGGCAGAGTGGACACATAACGCTGACCCTCCTAGGCCTAGAGCAGGAAAGGGCTCTGCATCAGCTCCAGGCTGTGGCTCCTCATATTCATGAGCTCATAGCTTCAGTGGAGCAAAAAGAGCACTGCTTACCTAGGTCTCTGCCTAGGGTCTCTGCTATAATCAGGGAGTTGTCCACTGGAGGGAAAGATGCCGTGTGATATTATGGTGAGACCCAATAGGAGAATCACATCATGGATGAAACCAAGGAGCGGAAGTAAGAGAGGCTACTTTTACCGTCATTCCGAATTTCCCACTTGGTGAACCTGGACCTTCCATTTCCAAACCTGGTTTAGATGTTTTGATTCCTAGACGAAAAACAATTCTACCAAGTGAAACAGCTGAGTCCTACTAGCCCAAGTGACAGCTGCTGCTTGGTCACTTCTGACTCTACTCTTTTTGCCAAGAGACCAGCAGATGAAGGAATCAACATCCTGGCAGGACAAATGATTCTGATCATCAGAAGGTTGTTCATATATCACAAAGATGGGAAGAACATATGTATTCCCCAGATGAACCAATGGGTGTCTTTTAGTGTCCCCCTTTCCTCAATATCTTTCAGAATAGTCCCAAATTGTTCTAAGAAGCAAATTGTTTACACTCTGCATCAACTGATCATTAGAAATGAGATTCTGAGGGGCCGGGCGCAGTGGCTCAAGCCTGTAATTCCAGCACTTTGGGAGGCCGAGATGGGCGGATCACGAGGTCAGGAGATCGAGACCATCCTGGCTAATACAGTGAAACACTGTCTCTACTTAAAAATACAAAAAACTAGCCGGGCGACGAGGCGGGCACCTGTAGTCCCAGCTACTAGGCAGGAGAATGGCGTAAACCCGGGAGGCAGAGCTTGCAGTGAGCTGAGATCCGGCCACTGCACTCCAGCCTGGGTGGCAGAGCAAGACTCCATCTCAAAACAAAAAAAAAAAAAAAAGAAATGAGATTCTGAGAAGTGGGCAGGACTTCTTCAGCCAAAGTGGCTTTTTCAGCTAATGGCAAGTCCCAGAGAAGGCTCCAGTGGAGCTTACTGGCAATTAACACTTGCAAAAGCTGGAAAAACTAGTATGGTATCTGAAGTTATAATTAATTTAAGTTTTAAATTACTGTTATAAATTTTATTATTATATCACCTAATCTCTTAGTCACTTTTTTGTCACAAACACTGTCTCCCATTCTATTCATTGCATTATTTTTACTTGAATCTGGAAGACTTATGACTGCTTCAGACAAACAGAGTAAGGTAGAAGTGAAGCTACGTGTCTTCCATGGCTGGGGCAGAATAGGTCATTCAGCTTCCTGTTGATCCTCTTGGGCAGTCACTCTGGGGAAAGCTGGCTGTTGTGTAAGAAGTCCAACTACCTTGAGAGTACCTTGCTAGAAAGGTCACATTTGACAGCCCATTTGACAGAAACAGCTGAGTTCTCACCTGATAGCCAGGAAAAACACCAACCATGTGCATACAACATCTTGAACATACAGCCAAGCCAGGTTTTCTGATAATGATTTCTAGCTGATGTCTAAATGCAGCTGCCTAGAAGGACCAAATACAAACCATCCAGCTAGGGTCTTCTCAAGTTCCTGACCCACAAAATTTTAAGAATAATAAAATGATTATTGTGCACAACTCAGTTCTGAGGACAAGCTGGAAGGGTCCTAAGGAGACTCTTAGTGGAAACATGATGGGACTCGAGAAGGTTGTTGGAGAAGAACTAAAGGAAGACGGCATTGAAAGCTGAGGAGTATCTTGATCCTGACACTACCATGTTGGAGAGGTTCTAGGGAGGCATTCTGAGTAACATTCTTCACTGAATTCTCAGACGACTGCCAGCATCAACTCCTAAATATGTCTGTGGCCCATCATAATGCCCAAGAATTCTGTGTAATGTAACTTCTATATAGGAAAGCTTTTGAACTTGAACTTTTCTTTTGATAACCAGCCATTTTACTATTTATATTTGTTATGTCAAGTTTTCATGTTGGAAAGTCAACATCTTAAAAAAAATGATAGTTTTTTAAATTATTCAAATATTTCATTTTTCTTGTTGCATTGACTAGAAGAGCTAGTGTTAAATAAAAGTGGGCACAACAGATACTCTTGTCTTCTCCTACGTTAATGGCTTAATAAGCTTAAGTTCTTAAAAAAGCTTTATTAACAATAATAATAAGAGCTATTGTGGATTACTATTGGGTGCTATATGCATAATAATGTCATGTCATAGTTCTTAAGAGCGCAGATTCAAAAGCCAGACTTATTGAATTCTAATTCCATCTCTGCTCTTTGTGATGTAGGGAAAGTCATTTTACTAGTCTTTGTTTTAGTTTCCTCATCTATAAAGTGGAGATAACAATGGTCTACTTACCTCATTGGGTTGCTGTGGGGATTAAATGAATGGGTAAAATTAGCGTCACTTAATGCAATGCCTGATCCTAAGTAAGTGCTGTGTAGGTGTCTGTTATTATTAACCTTTATCAAGTGTCTTCTATGTCCGATTTACTGCCATATGCAAGGTTTACAACCTTTCTGTGAAGTATATACTATTTTCTTAATATTTCAGGGAAGGAATCTGCAGCTCCAAATACTCGTGTAACTTGCCTCGTTGCTTAACTGTAAATGACAGAGCAAGGTTTTGAACTCAAATCCATTTAACTTTCCTTCTTTCTTTCTTTCTTTCTTTCTTTCTTTCTTTCTTTCTTTCTTTCTTTCTTTCTTTCTTTCTTTCTCTTTCTTTCTTTCTTTCTTTCTTTCTTTCTTTCTTTCTTTTTTTTTTTTTTTTTGATGGAGTCTTGCTCTGTCACCCAGGCTGGAGTGTAGTGACATGATCTCAACTCACTGCAGTCTCTGCCTCCAGGTTCCAATGATTCTCCTGCCTCAGCCTCTTGGGTAGCTGGGATTACAGGCTCAAGCCACCACACCCGGCTAATTTTTGTACTTTTAGTAGAGACAGTGTTTCACCATGTTGGCCAGGCTGGTCTCGAACTCCAGACCTCAGGCGATGCACCAGCCCCGGCCTCCCAAAGTGTTAGAATTACAGGCATGGGCCACCACGCCCAGCCCCATCTAACTTTCATTCGTATTTTCCCCCAGTGATATGATATGCTTCTAGTTCGATGGCAAGTACTTTGCAAAAGCAAAGAGAAATATTATACATAGTTCCTTCCCTTATGGGTCTTAAAACTCCAGGAGTCAGTTAGGGCTGCCAGCAAAGCACTCAGTTTGCTGGATCACTGGAGACGAGGAGAGAGGAACAGCCATGAAGAACTTGGCTCCATTATAAGTTCTAAATTTTGAATGTCAAGGAAAGCAGCTGCCCTGGATTTCCCTGAAGAGCAGTGAGCTGTCAGATGCTGAGATTCCATCAGACAAAGAGCCCAGGTTATCTCCCTGCAGGGATCTGATATTTGACCTCACTTTGCTTTTATTCTGAAGTCATAATGAAAGGTTGAGATGAGGATAGCCAAAAAAATGTCTGGCATGGAAGGTTGGTTCCCCTGAATAAATTGCAATGATTAGAAAATGAACATATTTGGAGACCTTTGAAATAACGTTTCCATTTTAATAGTACTTTATTGCAAACTGGCTGTCTTCAACCTTGACCTTCCTTATGACATTCAATTCTATATTTTCAACTGTTTCCTGGATGGCCTTATAGATAAGAACAATAAAATCCTCTGAATTAAAATAATGCATGTAAAACTAAAGTTATCATCCAAGTTTACCTTCCCACCTACACATCGTTGTCATTGATATTGTCATTAATCTTATTGTGCATGCTTGACACTTTGAAATTATCTTTGACCCTCTGACCCTCTCCTTCAAGATTAACACTAGGTTCTATTGAATTTTTCTCATTTCTCTTTCTCTTCCTCTCTCTCTCTCTTTCTGCCTTAAGTACAACTATCTCAATAGTTTACACCTACATAGGCACATGGTCCAATCACTATTTTCTAATAAAATCCCCCTTTCATTTCAAATCCCTTCTACCCAGTATGTCAAAACAAATCATTCAAAAATCCCCTTGAGTAGGGAAAGAGAAAATTAACCACTTTATATAGTAAAGAAATTTGGCACACTATCTTAACCATGTGATAAAGGTTCACATCACCAGATATGTCAAGTGAATATCGTGACCCCATCATGTAAGGTGACCAGAAGGGCCCTGGAGTTTAACCCCAGTGTAGTCATGAGGAAACAACATGAGACTCACCAGGCTGGGAGAAATTCTAGTGGACATTTGGCCAGCACACCTTAAGACTGTTGAGGTCATTAAGAAGAAAAGGGAAATACTGGGAAACTGTCACAGAACAGAGGAAACTGGGAGGAATGATAACTAAATGCAATGTGGTACCCTGGGTTTGATCCTGGAGTAGAGAGAAGGCATTCATGGAAAAGCAAGAGATATGCAAATGGCTGGAGTTTGCAGCAATGTACCAATGTTCATTTCTTTTTTTTTTTTTTTTTTTTTTTTTTTTTTGAGACGGAGTCTCGCTCTGTCGCCCAGGCTGGAGTGCAATGGCCGGATCTGAGCTCACTGCAAACTCCGCCCCCCGGGTTTACACCGTTCTCCTGCCTCAGCCTCCCAAGTAGCTGGGACTACAGGCGCCCGCCACCTCGCCTGGCTAGTTTTTTTGTATTTTTTAGTAGAGACGGGGTTTCACCGTATTAGCCAGGATGGTCTCGATCTCCTGACCTCATGATCCGCCCATCTCGGCCTCCCAAAGTGCTGGGATTACAGGCTTGACAATGTTCATTTCTTAGTTTTGGCAACGTACCAATGAGGAAAACCAGCAGAGGGGTATATAGAAAGTCTCTTTATAACTTTTTTGTAAATATAAAACTATTCTGAAATTAAAAGTTTGTTTAAAAAATGCTCTGTGTGCAAAAACTTTCATTAGAGCCCCACTGTTCATCAAGTCCATGTGTAGAATCCTGCTGTCTTTGGCTCACTACTGCTTTCTTCAGTCATCTCTGTAGGCAGAATGCCATTCCGAAAGATGTTCACACCCTAACGTCCAAAAACTATTAATATATTACCTTTCATGGTTCTATTAAGGTTATTGGTCTTGAGATTGGGAAAAATTTTTTTTTCTTTTTTTTTTTTTTTTGAGATGGAGTCTTGCTCTGTCCCCCAGGCTGGAGTGCAGTGGTGCCATCTCGGCTCACTGCAAGCTCCGCCTCCGGGTTCACGCCATTCTCCTGCTTCAGCCTCCGGAGTAGCTGGGACTAGAGGCGCCCGCCACCTAGCCTGGCTACTTTTTTGTATTTTTTTAGTAGAGACGGGGTTTCACCATGTTAGCCAGGATGGTCTCGATCTCCTGACCTCGTGATCCGCCCGCCTCAGAAATTATTTTAAACCATGTGCGTAGGCCCAATCTAATCATATGAGCCCCTGAAAAGCAGAAAACGTTTTATTGTCTAGAGACAGAAGAGATGTGGCAGAAGGGGAAGTAGGAGAGATTCCAAGCATGAGAAGGATTTGGTGTGCTGTTGCTGCCTCTGAAATGCAGGACCAGAGAGAGGCCACAAAGCTGAGAGCAGGCCCCAGCTGACCGCCAGCAAGAAGAGGAGCTCAATCCTACAGCTGCAAGGAAATGTTTTCTGCCTACAACCTGGCTGAACCTGGAAAGCTATTTCTTCCCAGGACCACTCCGTAACAGCCCCCGCCAATCAATATCTTAACTTTGGCTTTGTGACACCTAGAGAAGAGGTATCAGCCACGTCAACCTGGACTTCTGACCTAAAGAAGCATGAGATAATAAATGCGTGTTGTTTTAAGTTGCTAAAGTGGTAGTAATTTGTTATAGCAGCAATAGAAAGTTAATTCATCCTGTAAACTTTTTCTTTTTAGTCCAGTGCAGTCTTTTTTCATCCTGCTTTTTACTGTCTCTGCCATTCACTTGGTATGTGGGGGAGTTTGCTTTTTATTGTTTTTCTCAACATGAATGCATCATTTTCCCAACTAGGTTATAATTCCTTTGAGGACTATGGTCTTGCCTTGTTCATGACTGTGTGTGTGTGTGTGTGTGTGTGTGTGTGTGTATTTCCAGCTGCTTACTGTTCCATTTGAGACTTCCTGATCCTGCCTGACTGCATCTATCTTTCAGGCTTTTCACCCATCAGTCTCTGACACCTACCCTAGATTTCAATCTACACTTGGTAAATATTTGTTGTATATAAAACACCAGTGTCCAATGTCCTCATCATAGTTGTTCAATAATGTGGCAATGATGATAGTGGTGAAGAAGTAGAATGAAGAGAGAGAAAATAGTGTCAGATTCTGAGATAAGAGAATACGCAAAAATATTATGAGTCATGACAGATATTCCTCAAAAATAGTGATTTTTCAAGCTGGTCAGTTACCCCAGGAGATATTTGGCAATGTCTTGAGACATTTGTTTTGTTATAGTGGGGGAGGAAGATTTCAACTGACAACTAGTGAGTAGAAGCCAGAGATGCTGCTTTAACATCATATGGTTCACAGAACAACCCTTACAACATGGAAGTATCCAACCCAAAACACCAACAGTGTCCTCGTGGGAAACCCTATTCTAAAACCACACTGCTCAGCTATGCATAAGAGGTAAGGTCAGGTTCCTGCTGTACTTTGGAATATAAGCAAGAACTGGAACAATTGAATAATCCACAGGCTCAGTCCTTAGGGAGGCTGCAATTACATGTGAACAATAGCATTTATTCTACTCTTCTGTGAATGTCTCTGCCATGTCTAAATATGTTTATCTGTCAATGCCTAAAATTAAAATACTTTCTTGAGCTATAAATTAGCATTGGTATCTCTCTGTAAGCCAGCTAACCCCAAAGATGAGGTTATGTCCACAGATGCTACAGGAAAAACCAGTTCTCAGCATATTATCTAATTAACAGCTAAGCCTGCCATCCGCTTAGCACTCCTATGTGGTATCTCCACTCTTTTGAGGACAGCCCTCACTTTCACAAATGCTCACATTCAACCCTTATCATATTTATCTTGTCAAGTTACGAAAAATTGTTGAAAAGTCATTTTGTACATTTTGGGCATTTAAGCCTGAGAGAAAATGCTGAAGCCCAGTCAAGGGTCCGCCACTTCACCAGAGGGAAGGAAGAGTCTGCCAAAGACTGTTTTTCTCTCAAAATTTTCAAATAAATAATTTCTCCTAAACCTTCCCAGACTCCAATGTATCACTTTTCAAGCTGCTTGAAAGCTAAGACATCTAAACAAGAGAAATTTAGTTAAGGAAAAAAATGGAGCTTTCAAGCTCAGAAGCTGGGAAACTACTTTCACATGAGAAGTTCAATTTAATCTGAAAGCAAGACAAATCTATCAATGTCCATTCGACTTGTTCCAAAACCTGAGGGACATTCAGTTTCCTCCTAGTGGAATCTACGTATTAGATCTTATTTGGGTCTTTCTGTTCCTGAAACACTTACTTTAAGGTGTACCATGTAATTGAATTTGGCTTTTATTTTCTCTTAGTCTGTGTGTGTCTACATTTTTCAAATGCTCCTTAGATTTTTAGCTACAGGTAAAATTTCTCTAAAATGAGTAGGTGATTTATGTCCACATGCAACAACATTCAGTAAAACCAGGGAACCAGGCCGGAGTTCTCCCGTGGACTATAAGGAGTTTATCTGCTTCTGATTCAGTGGCTCTTTCCTTTTATTATGGGCTGCTGGAAACTGCTCTAGTGGAGTCCCTAATCAATGCCCAGCCAGGTTTAGGGGATAAGAGTCTGACAGAAACACATTTCAGGGAGAAGTAATTTTATTGGCGTTTTACACAAAGACCAGCTTTAATAGCCAAGCCTGAGTCTAACAATTTCTATTAAAGATATCGGGCTATGTAAGATCATAACTTGGACCCTTCCAGTTGATGAAGGAATCTAGCAGACCTCAGACAAGCACCAGACACTCGACCGTCTCTTACTCCACTGAAAGAAAGCAACTTCCTTTTGTCAAACACTCGCACTTACTAAGTACTGCACACCGATGGTCACTTTTAACTCCATTCTGCAGGTAAAGGAACTGAGGTTGAAAGAGTTTTAGTAACTTCACCAAGGTGGTAGAGAGAGGAATTAGGATTTGAACTGGCATGTGCCATGCTCCAAAGCCCTTGGTTTATTTCCCCCATACATGGACTGATGAACCCTGGAGTACCAACTGCAGCACTCACACCAGCAACAGCACTGGATGTCAAGAAAGGTAGAGAAACATAGGCCTTGATCTATAAGTGCAAGCATCCAAGAGTATAAAGAGCTTTTTTTTTTTTTTTTTTTTTGGTTTGTCTGTTTATGGCTTTGGGGACTCTTTCCTCAGTGGAGAATAGAGCTGCACCATGAGTTAGCAACCTCTCAGTCAGCCAGGCCTGCATCAAGCATTGGCCCTTTCCCTACCTGAGAGTGACCTTGAGCAGGTGATGGAAACTCCCCAAACCTCACTGTCTTCATTTCCCAAATAATGACAATAATAATAACTCTGGCCATGCATATTGTTTGAAAGCATCAAATAAAATACCGCCCCGAGTGATCCTTGAACATGTCAAAAAGTATGGAGGTGTTCTTAACCTTGCCCCCTCCCTCTCTATATAATAAGCTAAGACTGAAAGCTTAGCTAGAGTCTTACAAGGCCAGAAACCCAGCTGATTCCTCTGGGTTTCTTAATCAGCTACTGTGGCTGGCAAAGTCTTCTTAAGAAGCCCCAGAAAACCCCAAATCTCAATAGAGAATCACATTTTCACTCTAGGCTTCCTTTATCCTTACCGGAATTAGCATGAGTTTAAAACAGAAATGCAAACTCAAGACAAACAAAATGCACTGTGACTTGAGCATATGCAGAATGTCAGCAAGGGAGCCAGCATGGGAGGAGACATCCTCCCATTTTGTGAGACAGCTGTGGCTCACCTTTCCCTCTATTAAAAGCCAGACCCTGGTGCTTTTCTGCAGGATTACTAGAACCTCAATGAGCCTGTGATAGATCTGACTTTCAGAATACTTTAGCAGGCTCTGTGCCTCAGACACACCATGCCCATCTCCTGTCCCCACTGACATGTTTATTTCAGACGGCAGCCAAGTTCATGGAGGGTCTGGCTAAGAATATTCGGGACTCTGCCTCCTTCACTCTTCTTTTCATGAGTTTTTTCAGAGATCCAGAAAGTTTGTTAGAACAGCTCCTTGTTTTCTGGCAAGCAAATTATGCCAAATCCTCTTAATAAAATGAGAGTTCACGCTGTGGTCAGCAGCCTCCAAGGTGGCCCCAGAGAGCCTCACCTCCCAGAACTCACATTCTCGTGCACTCGCTTTCCTTTAGGTTTGAACTGGACTTACTGACTTGCCTCTAATTCATAATACATGACAGAAATTATAAGGTGTCATTGCTGATATTAGGTTTATGTTACAAAGACTGTGGCTTTATCTAAGGGCACGCCCCCACTCTTTCCCTTTTACTCCCTTTGATAGAGGCCAATCCCCATGTGTGAGCTGCCCTTGCAGAAGTCCATGTGGTAAGGAACTAAGTGACGCCTTTGGTCAATAGCCATTGAGGGACTGAGGCCCTCCATCTAGCAGCACATGAGGACCCGAATGCTTCCACAAACCCCTGAGTCCAGCAGCACATGAGGAGCTGAATGCTTCTCACAATACCTTGAGTGAGCTTGAAAGCGGATCTGCCCCAAGTCTGGCTCTCGCGTGAGATCACAGTGCCCACCAGCACTGTGATTGCCATCTTGTGAGAGACCCTGGGTCAGACGCCCTGAAATCAACTGTGCCTAGATTTCTGGCCCACAGAAACTGCAAGATGACAAATGTTTGTTATTTTAAGCCCCTGAGTGTTAGAACAATTTGTTACACACAATAGAAAATGAATATACTGTTCTTAGTAAATATTCCCAAGTGTCTAAGTTGACATAGCAAAAGAACCTCCTTCAAATAAGTTCTTCCCCAACCCCAGAGAACAACTCTGAATACGAACGAGCATATCTCCATCATCAGGTCTAGTGTGCCTGTTTTCTGAGGCAGGTATAATACAACAGTAAAGAGGCCAGACTTCTGGGTTTAAAGACTCACTCCACTAACTTCTTCACTTTAAGTGAGTTATGTAGCATTTCTGTGCTTCATATATATCATAGGAATGTTAATCATACCCTTTACATTGAATTATGTCAGTATTATATTAGTTTATGTTTGTATTCTCAGCATGTAACACAGTTTCCATTACATAGTAAAGATAAAATACATTTTCTCATGAGTGAATAGGTATGACTGAATCTTTTTATCCATCTAACTAGACTGCACCCTATTTGAGACCATGGATCACTCCTCATGCTGTTATTTATTTCATCATATCCCAACATGCTATGCACAGAAAGGTAGCTCAGGAAATATTTTTGACTACTTTGACACAGAATAATATTGATCCATCAAAAGTTAATTGGTTGCATATTCTTATTTGAATTCTTTTTGCTGTGGATACATAAATAATTTATCCTTCCCAATTCTACTATCCATTTGAATTTTTGGTAATCTGTAGATTTTATCAAGTATCTAATTTTCTATTCAATTTCCTTCAACCAACATGAATTAAATGTTTCTTATTTTTTCTTGCAATGAAATCAATCAAGATCCAGATGTACTTAGTTTATAGCTAAGACTTTGAGTATTGACAGTGAACATGAAAACTCTTTATATGAGAGAATTTATAAGAGCTGCAGTTCTGATACTTCTCTGTAAGAAACATCATTAGGGAAGCCAGTAATTCATCAGCAGAGAATCTCCAGGGAAGCAGAGCAAGGATGGCTTTGTGCACTACGATTTTCACTTCCAAATTTCAAACAGGGCTGTCCCAAACCTTGCCTGCTGCTTCATGTACTCACCACACTGATTGGTAATCACTGACCTACTTAGCTGTATGTTTCCTCATGCAGCTGGCACCCAGACTGGTAGCATCTCGTTACCTGAGAATTTGCTAAAAATGAAAATAAGTGAGTTCTACCACAGACATAGTGAATCAACAGCTCAGGCTTGGGCCAGAACTTTATGTTTCAACAAAATCTCCAGTTGATTCTGATGTAGCCTAAAGTTTAAGAACCACATTGCTATAGAGCATAAATTCTTTGAAGGCAGTGCTCATGGATTATTTAAACTGATATTTCTAGTGTCCAGTGCTTGACCTAAAGAATTCCAAACATGTTTATGAAAGAATGAAGAGGATCAAAGTTTTTGCTTTTGAACCTTTTGAGTGTCTGTATGACTCCTTCGGGTCATCTAGGAAGATGGGATTATGAGCTGTCAGGGTCCATATAACAACACAAAGTAAATGTCCAGGAAAGACCCGTGACTGAAAAAGTCATGCTACTCACCCTTCAAGTCCCACTCCAAGTCATACCTGCTTTGCAGATCTTTCTAACCTAAGCCCGTGTCCTATGATCCTCCTGTCTGCGTCCATTCTTTATTATTTAAGTGACCATATCCTAACTGAATATTGACCATCATTACTCATTTGTATACCTTCGATAGCTAGCACACTTTTTAGAACAGTGTTAATGCAGAACAAATCTTTCCTCATTAATAAGGATTTGTGGCATGCGTATGTTAATGTTGAATCAAATCGGTGTTGAAATTATTAGCAAAGCTATTACTATCAGACTTAGTCCTGAAGACAAGTCAGGTCTTGGTAATTGTACACCTTACATTATTTTCAAACAGATCAGGGTACAGTCCAGGAGCCAGGTTTTCTTGGGCACTTTTCTTTTCTTTTAATGTTGTTGTTTGTTCTCTCCCTGCTATCTCTTGACCAGGGAAATATCTTCAATGTCATTTCTTGTGAGATCTTGCTCAAAATTGTCATTGGAGATGTTAGTTGTCAATGAATGCAAAAAGTTGATAAGTTTTAGCTTTTTTTTTTTTTTTTTTTTTTTGGTATGTTGGCTTTAGAAAGTCAAAATTCTAAGACTAAAAGACCTTCAAGAGAGAAATTAATAAAAATCACCATTTCTTTCTTTCATTAATAAAGACTTACTTAGCATCAACTGCTAGGCATTTTATCTTAGGTGCCTGGGATATCTTACTGAATAAACAATGACGTCTGCCCTTAAGGAGCTAAAATTCAGTGCAGCATGTAAGGCGAGACACTGGAGGAGGCAGCCAATGAACACAAATGCAGAAATAAGTATATAAAATGTCATATTAGAAAGTGGTGTGTGCTATGGGGAAAGTAGAGCAAAGGGAGTTGGGCAATGATGCTGAAATGATGGCTGGTAAGTGGATTTGCAGGTCAAAGCTGGGGATTGTTCCCAGAAGACTCTCAACATCCATTATTTTACCTTTTCCATGTTCACCTCTTTTATTATTCTATCAAGCCTCAAAGCTTCAAATGTAATTTACATGCAAATGACTCTACAATTTTATACTTCCAGTCTAGAGCTCCTCCACATACTACTGATGTACATATCCAACTGCCTTCTTGGCATCTTTATTTGTGTATCTAACAGGCATCTCCAATTCTATTTTCAAGGGCATCTTCTATTCCAACACCACCCCCTCACCTCCATAGACAAATTATGTTGTCCCACAGTTTTTCCATCTCCATTAATGGAAACTCCAACCTTTAAGCTGCTCAAACCAAAATCCTTGGAGTCTTCCTTAACACCCCTTTCTTCTAATAATCTCTTATCTTATCAGACAGCAAATCCTGTCACCTCTACCTTCAGAAATCCACCCAGCATCTAATCCTCATCACTGCCCTGTGGTCTCGGCCCGCATCCACTCTTGGATTATCTTGGATAATGTTTGCATGATCACAATTGTCTCCTGAGATTAATTTACTTTTATTCACAACACAGTCTGTTCATAACATAGCAACAAAAGTGAACCAGTTACTTCCACATGAGGCCATGTCCTGCCCCTGATGCAGCCTCTCCATTGTGGGTTCCCCATCTCCCTACTCTCAAAAGCCAAATGCTTCACTCCAGCCCGTGATGCCCTCCAGAATCTGGTTCCCATGGTCTCCAAGACTCCATCCCTTTCTACTTTCCACCTCACTCATCTTGGTACTGGTGGAAAGTATCCAAGTTACCAGTGGTGAATCCATATGCGCGTGCAGCAACCTCAATTCTTGCCTCCTCAGAAGAAAGAATTTAACTGAGGGGCATAAGGCAGAAAAAGAGATGGAGGCAAGTTTCAGAGCAGGAGTGGAAGTTTATTTAAAAAGGCTTTAGAATAGGAAAGAAAGAAAAGTTCATTTGGAAGGGACCCAAGCAGGCATCTGAATGTCAAGTGTAATGTTGAACCTTTGATTCTAGGACTTTATAGGCTGGCCCCTTTCTCATGATTCTCCCCTTAATGTGGGCTGCCTGCACGTGCAGTGCCCTCCTTACCCTTGGGAGATGAGCATGCACCTTGTGTTTGGGAAGTTGTGTGTGTGCCCATCTGAGGCTTTCTTCCCTTTTCCAGTAGAGTGCCCCAGAAGGTCATACTCTGCCATTTTGTCTTTTAATGCGCCAGTCCAGGAAGTTGTCTCTCCCTGACAACTGCACTCAATTAACACTTCAGTGCGACGGGTGTGCACTATCAAGATATGGCCTCTCCCTGGCGCCAGCTGCCAATCTAACACTTTTAGACAGGCAATGTGGTCATTGTCAAACTACCACCAGACATTCCTAGTGGGTGAGGGAAGAGCCCTATCCTGCCCCACTCATGCCTAACTACCTGTAACAGTCTTTTTCTCAACACTAGTTTCTTCTTTGTAGTCTTTCAACATTCCAGGCACAACCCACTTCCTACCTCAAGGTTTTTGCACTTGCTGTCCCCTCTACCAGGTATATTTTCCCCCCAGATACCCAAATGTCTCATTTCCGTATCTATTCCTGGCCTTCCCTTTCATGTTGCCCTGATTAAACATTATGAGACCTCCTCTGAGCACCCTAAAGAACTGTAACTTTCACTTCCCAATACCGTCTGCCTTAATTTTCTCCATATCACTGATTGTCATCTGACATATGGCACATTTACTTACTAACTTATTGGTTATCACGTCATTTCCAGAATGTAAGCTACATAAGGGCAGCCCTTTTGTCTAAATTATTTACTGCTGAGCCTCAGTGGCTACAAGAGCACCTGAGTACTCCCTTCACCTCTGGTGCTCCAATCATTTGTCCTGGAACTCATACTGCATTAGGAAGTGAAAAGCACGTAGTTTCTATCATTTAATCTCCATGATTACCCTGTGAAGTAGGTACCCATGTTACCCCCTGGGAAAACTGAGGCTTAGAAAAGTTGAGTGACTTGTCCAAGGTGACATATCTTCTACCAGTTAGACCTAAAATTTGGATTAATACTCCAAATCTTACGTTAAGCGATGTGGCCTTGTAGTCACCATGGTTTCTAGTTTCTGTATTTGGTGGCTTGACGACCTTAGAGAAAGTGTCCTACCGAGGGCTAACCAATTCCTAGAGATAGGGAACAGCTCACCTGGAAGCCTGCCTTTCATATACAAACCAGCAACCTCATGCATTGGGGTCTTACACTCGAGGTCATTATCCCCCTAAAATTATTTAAACTAGTCAATCCTAAACCAGCTGACCTTGCCTCACTTTTTCCTTCTAAAGGAAACCAGAATAAGTGCTCTTATCTGAATTTTCCCCTTGACCCATCTGCTTCCTGACCTACAGTGTGCTCCCCTAAGTGGTACTGACTGGCATGCTCTACTTCCTCCTCTTGGCAACAAACTGTATTTTCAGTGGCAGTAGTCTTCTGATCTGTTGGCCTCACCATACTTGAAGAATAATAAACCTACATTTTAAACCATGCCTGGGTGATAAAGGATCTGGAAATCTTGTCCTAACGGGAAGCTTAACATAACTGAGAGGAAAGAGGCTATATCTCAAGTATATACTTAATCCTTTCCTGGAAATAGAGTATGTATGGGAAGATCTTGGAAGCCCATTGATAGAGATATTAGAAATTCAGGTAGTAAAATGGGCTGAGAAAGAAGGGATATAGGCATGGAAAACAAGGGCATCCTTTACAAGGTCACGGGCATATGGGAGAAGGTGAAAGGAAATCACATTTATCAAGCGCCCAGTGTACACTGCCATGTATTGTACTAAAAAGTCACCCATTATGCTAGTAAATTCCCATAAAAACCCTGAGAAGCAAGTATTACCACTGTCATTTTATAGAAACTGAAACTAAAACTTAAATAATTTAGGAAACTTGCTCAAGTTTATAAAGCTAGGCAGAGGCCACTAGGAATATATTTGATTTCAACATCAATGCTTTTCCTTTCACCCCACTGAGGTCCGAGGCCTACAGCTGAACAAGAGGTCAGCTGGTATTATTAACAACATTAATCTAAGTTTTACTTTCTTCTAATTTTCTTTGTTTTTTGTTTTTTGTTTTTTTAAATAAAAAATATGCTTCTATCCATTCTTTTATCCCTGAGTTTCCTGGGATTCTGTTATCCTCAAGAAATCCAAAACTTATCTCTTTGCCTCAGTCATTTCTATATAAACACCTTATCATTGCTTTTCTCTCTGTTAATAGACCTAAACTTCTACACCACACTGTGGAATTGATAGCCATAGCTAGCTGGAACTGTCTTAAAAGAAAGTTTCTTTTGACAAATTAGATTGCAGTGATTCATTAGGTCCTCCTGTGAAGCTGCTGCCACCACCCTCCTTCCTGATGTAGATAAAACTCAGTAGTTTAATGTAAAACTACTTCCTGTGTTCAGCCTCCTTATCGGCAGTCTAGAAAATTAATTTCACTTTAAGACTTCTGCCTGCTCTGTTTAATAATGTACATGTATTTGGCAGGGGGATGGGTCTTCTAAAGCCAGGTAAATTGATACAGACATAAACACAATAAGGTTTCAAGTACAAGAAAATAGGAAGGATTTGTACATTCAGGGCATGAGAACAATCTAATATTCTCTATATATGAGTCTTTTGATCAGTCTACTTTCATTGTTTAGGAATAGCTGCATCTTCATAAAGGTATGACCCTAGGCAAAGTATTTAGGCTCACTTTCCTCATCTATTAAGAGAGAATTATAACGATTACCTCATATAGCTCTTGTTAGGGATGAATAGAATATCGTAATGTACCCAGCACTATGCCTTCCTATAGTGGTCATCCATAACTGAAAACAAAGTGGATCATGAAACTGGTCTGTCCATCTTCAAGTCCTGACTCCAGCATTCATCATTGTGTGACTTTGGGCAAGTTCCTAACTTCTTTGTGCTTTTCATGCTTCAGTTTCCCTATATATAAAATGAGGGGAGACATAGTGAAAACCTTATAGGATCATTATTATGATTAAAAGAGTGAATATATGTAAAGCATTTGGAGATCTACATGACCCACTATATAATTTTTTTATATTTTAAATTGAGACATAATTGATATAGCATAAAATTCATCATTTTAAAGTGTAAAATTCAGTGATCTTTAATGTCTTCACAATTATTATACAACTGCCACTACTATCTAATTCCAGAATATCTTCATTTTCTTAAAAGAACCTGTGCCTGTCACTCCAAATTTTTCTGTCTCTCCAGTCCCTGGGAACCAATTATCTACTTTTTGTTTCTTTAGATTTGCCTATTCTGGACATTTCACATTAATGAAATTATGCAGTATGTGGCCTTTTGTGTCTGCCTTCTGTCACTTAGCATAAAGTTTCTAAGGTTCATTTATGTTGCAGCATGAGTCAGTACTTATTCATTTTAATGGCAGAATAATATTCCATTATATACATATGCCACACTGATTATCCGTTATATCAGTTGATTAAAATGCAGGCTGTTTCTACCTTTGAGCTATTCTTTCTTTCTCCATTAAATGGTGTTTGTATTACTGTAGAAAATCAACTGACCATAGATACATGGGTTTATTTCTGAACTCTCTATTCTATTACATTAATCTATATATCTATTCTGCCACAAGTTCTTATTTTTCAAATTTGTTTTGAATAATCAAAGTTTCTTAAATTTCCATAAGAACTTAAGGTTCAGTTTGTCCATTTCTGCAAACAAGGCAGTTAGAATTCTCATAAAGATTGCAATGAATCTGTGTGAGTCAATTTGGGGAGTATCGTCATATTAACAATATGAAGTATTTCAGTCCATGAACACAGGATGTCTTTCTATTTATTTAGGCTTTAATTTTTTTACAATATTTTGTATTTATTAATATATAACTCTGACCTTTTGGTTAAATGTGTTGCTTAATATTATATTCCTTTTGAGGTTATTTTAAGTAGAATCGTTTTCTTATTTTCATTTGTGAATTATTCACTGCTAGTGTAGAGAATTACAATGATATTTGTATATTGCTGTTGTGTCCTGAAACTTCTGTAAACTTCTTTATTAGCTCTAGTAGTTGTGTGTGTGTGTGTGTGTGTGTGTGTGTGTGTGTGTGTGTGTGTCTGCTTATCATTTAGGGTTTTCTTTTTAAATTTTAGATTTGGGGGTACATGCGCAGATTTGTTACACGGGGTTTATTATGTGGGACTGAGGTTTGAGCTTCTAATGATTCTATAAGCCAAGTAGTGAACATAGAACCCAACAGGTAGTTTTCCCACCTGTGGCTCCCTCCCTACCACCCCATGTAGAATCCCTAGTATTCATTTTTCCCATCTTTGTGTCCATGTGTACCCAGTGTTCAGCTCCCATTTATAAGTGAGACCACGTGGCATCTGCTTTTCTGTTCCTGCATTAGTTCACTTAGGATAATTGCTTCCAGCTGCATTCGTGTTGTTGCAAAGGACATGGTTTCATTCTTTATTATAGCTATGCAGTATTCCATGCCGTATATGTATCACATTTTCTTTATCCAATTCACCATTGAGGGCCACTGAGGTTGTTTCCATATCTTTGCCATTTTCGACAGTGTTGTGATAAACATACAAGTGCAGGCGTCTTTATGATTTATTTTCCTTTAGGCATATACTTAGTAATGTGATTTAAGATGATTTAGTTTCCTTTAGGCATATACCTAGTAACATGACTGCTGGGTCAAATGGTAATTCTATTTTAGGTCTTTGGGAAATCTCCACACTGCTTTCCACGGACCTAATTTTTCACAAAATTAGAAAAATCTCTTCTAAAATTCATTTGGAACAAAAAAGAGCACAAATAGCCAAAGCAATCCTAAACA